>NC_091314.1:38251092-38585360 GCF_038502225.1 Cherax quadricarinatus | reverse complement strand
TGATACTGTGCTTATGGGAGATTATAAAGAAAAATTGCAAAGGTTAGTGGATGAGTTTGGGAGTGTGTGTAAAAGTAGAAAGTTGAAAGTGAACATTGAAAAGAGTAAGGTGATGAGGGTATCAAATGATTTAGATAAAGAAAAATTGGATATCAAATTGGGAAGGAGTAGTATGGAAGAAGTGAATGCTTTCAGATACTTGGGAGTTGACGTGTCGGCGGATGGATTTATGAAGGATGAGGTTAATCATAGAATTGATGAGGGAAAAAAGGCAAGTGGTGCGTTGAGGTATATGTGGAGTCAAAAAACGTTATCTACGGAGGCAAAGAAAGGAATGTATGAAAGTATAGTAGTACCAACACTCTTATATGGGTGTGAAGCTTGGGTTGTGAATGCAGCAGCAAGGAGACAGTTGGAGGCAGTGGAGATGTCCTGTCTAAGGGCAATGTGTGGTGTAAATATTATGCAGAAAATTCAGAGTGTGGAAATTAGGAGAAGGTGTGGAGTTAATAAAAGTATTAGTGAGAGGGCTGAAGAGGGGTTGTTGAGATGGTTTGGTCATTTAGAGAGAATGGATCAAAGTAGAATGACATGGAGAGCATTTAAATTGGAAGGAAGACGGGGTAGGGGTCGTCCTCGAAAAGGTTGGAAGGAAGGGGTAAGGGAGGTTTTATGGGCAAGGGGCTTGGATTTCCAGCAGGCGTGCATGAGCATGTTCTATAGGAGTAAATGGAGACGAATGGTATTTGGGACCTGACGATCTGTTGGAGTGTGAGCAGGGTAATATTTAGTGAAGGGATTCAGGGAAACCGGTTATGTATTTTTACATAACCGGACTTGAGTCCTGGAAATGGGAAGTACAATGCCTGCACTCTAAAGGAGGGGTTCTGGATATTAGCAGTTTGGAGGGATATGTTGTGTATTTTTATACGTATATGCTTCTAAACTGTTCTGTACTGAGCACCTCTGCAAAAGCAGTGATTATGTGTGAGTGAGGTGAAAGTGTTTAAAGATGATAAAAGTATTTTCTTTTTGGGGATTTTCTTTCTTTTTTGGGTCACCCTGCCTTGGTGGGAGACGGCCGACTTGTTGAAAAAAAAAAAAATTTGATTCCCAGCCAGGGTAAAAACATTGAGCGTGCTTCTTTACACTTGTCTATGTTCACCCATCAGTAAATGGGTACCCAGGCGTTAGTGGACTGGTGTGGGTCTTATCCTGGGACACTGACCTAATTTGCCTGAAATGCTTAGCATAACAAGGGGCTTTCTATATAGTAGTATGTCATTGATGTCAGCTATGGCCTGTATACCATGTACATGTACATGTACTTGTAGTAAATGAAGATATAATAAAAATAATAATAATAATAATAATAATAAAGGAGGTTTTGTGTGCGAGGGGCTTGGACTTCCGGCAGGCATGCGTGAGTGTGTTTGATAGGAGTGAATGGAGACAAATGGTTTTTAATACTTGACGTGCTGTTGGAGTGTGAGCAAAGTAACATTTATGAAGGGGTTCAGGGAAACTGGCAGGCCGGACTTGAGTCCTGGAGATGGGAAGTACAGTGCCTGCACTCTGAAGGAGGGTTGTTAATGTTGCAGTTTAAAAACTGTAGTGTAAAGCACCCTTCTGGCAAGACAGTGATGGAGTGAATGATGGTGAAAGTTTTTCTTTTTCGGGCCACCCTGCCTTGGTGGGAATCGGCCAGTGTGATAATAAAAAATAAAAAAAAAAAAATAATTATAATTATTTTTTTTCTCTCACTTGTTTGTTGGGCTATCTTATTGAAACTTTGGCAATGTATGATGGAAAGAAAGAAATCAGACCATAAATAACGGAGTTCACTTCTCAGCCATTAGCCGCTCCTTAGCGGTATATTTTCATGTGGTTTTTATGGTTGTATTCTCGTTTTTTTGTTCTCAGTTGATAGAATGGAAGATATATTACAGAAACATATATGATTTTGATAGCTTTCAAAATGAAAAGTACCTTGAAATTGAGAGCTCAAGGTATCAGAAATGTTCGATTTTTGCCGATGTTCAATGAACTTTCTTGTGCAAGTCAAGGTGGTTAATTTGATTAAGTGTATTCTAACCTAACCACTCTGTAATCTGGCAAACTCAATAATCCATCACACTACAGATCCCAATGATGCCGGATTTGTGATGGCAGACTTGTACTTTTCACTGTTTAGCAACAAAAATTATAAACTATACTGGTACCTTCTACCTGCACTATAATAAATTTTAATTGAACTGTACTTTAAAGCATTAATCTTGAAAGGAAAAATGCAAAACAATATGGCAATAAGCAGTCTTATTATTTTAACACACCATTATATAAACTGACTCTACTAACTTTGAATTTTTGTTCAAAATTTTATAAGAAATACTGTACCAATTTCCCAGTCTTCTCAATTTCTGAGTAAACTTCAGCAGGTGTATATGAGTTTGTTACACAGCAGTGGAAGCAAATAGTTTTTGGGACTCAAGGTGTTGGAGTGTGATCAAGACAACATTTTTTAAGGGGATTCAGAGAAACCACTTAGCTGGACTTGAGTCCAGGAGGTGAGAAGTACATTGCCTGCACTCTAAAGGAGAGGTGGGGGGTATTTGCAGTTTGGAGGGGTATTTGAACTGCAGTGTCTGTATGCTTCTGAAAAGGCAGTGGAATGAATGATGGTTAAAGTGTTTCTTTTTCAGGTCCCCCTACCTCAGTGGGAGATAGCCGATGTGCTGAAAATATATTTCTTTTTTTCAACACATGGGCCGTTTCCCACAGAGGCAGGGTGACCCAAAAAAGAAACACTCTCCCATCATTCAACACTTTCACCATCATTCACACATAATCACTGTCTTTGCAGAGGCGCCCAGATACGACAGTTTAGGTGTCACTCCCAACAGCCAATATCCTAAACCCCTCCTTTAAAGTGCAGGCATAATACTTCCCACCTCCAGGACTCTGAGTCCGGCTAACCGGTTTCCCTAAATCTCTTCACAAAATATTTCCCTGTTCACGCTCCAACGGCTCATCATGTCACAAAAACCATTTGTCTCCATTCACTTCTATTTAACATGTTCACACATGCCTGCTGCATGTCCAAGCCCCTTCCACAAAAAACCTCTTTTACCCCTTTCCTCCATCCTATATATATTTTTAGCTTTTTTTTTTTTTTTTACTTTCAAATGTTATTAAGCATAAACAATTACATTACTACTATATTAACACTGAAACCAAAAAACACTTTTTTTCAAATGTTTTATTACCATAAACTATGGTTTTTGCCATTGTTTATGGTAATAAAACATTTCATTATTTTATTATCAATGCCTCCAGGAATCACTGCAACATCCTCCCCACATCCCAGTCTGAAATCAGTCATAACTCCAGCTCTCCAGCTGTGCTGGAACAAAACCTCTGAAGCTCCTATAGCTGGCAAACCCATAACGTAATACTTGAAAATACCCTCACTGCATTACTGAAGGCTCCCAGATTTCAATATTATGCATATGACCTCTCTTGTGTGATGGAATATATCAGGAAAACATACTTTTTGTTCCCACTGAATAACTATCATACAGAACAGGGTAGCAACACACTGCTGATGTATCTGATTTTGCAACCAAAAAAAAAAAATCAGAACTACAGTTTAAAGAAACATACAAGACAGTAAAGATAAGTACAATATACAGTGGACCCTCGACCAACGATATTAATCCGTTCCTGAGAGATCATCGTTAATCGAAATTATCGTTAGTCGAGTTAATTTTCCCCATAAGAAATAATGGAAATCAAATTAATCTGCACAAGACACCCAAAAGTATTGAAAAAAAAAAATTTACCACATGAAATATTAATTTTAATACACACAAACTGAAGAAGACATGTAAAATTACATGACACTTACCTTTATTGAAGATCTGGTGATGATTGATGGGATCGGAAGAGGGGAGTGTGTGGATGGTGTTAGTGTTTCGAAGGGGAATCCCCTTCCATTAGGACTTGAGGTGTCAAGTTCTTTTCCGGGGTTACTTCCCTTCTTTTAATGCCACTAGGACCAGCTTGAGAGTCACTGGACCTCTGTCGCACAACATATCTGTCCATAAAGGCCTGTACCTCCCGTTCCTTTATGACATTCCTAAAGTGTTTCACAACATTGTCAGTGTCACAATTAAACACTTGTTCAGTTTTCAATTCTTCACTGTCTATGTACTCCTTGAATTCCTACACATATTTTTCAGCTGCTTTTTGGTCCGAACTGGCAGCCTCACCATGCCTTATCACACTATGTATGCCAGTATGATTCTTAAATCTCTCAAACCAACCTTTGCTGGCCTTAAATTCACTCACATCACCACTAGTTGCAGGCATTTTTCTAATTAAATCGTCATGCAACTTCCTAGCCTTTTCACATATGATCGCTTGAGAGATGCTACCTCCTGCTATCTGTTTTTCGTTTATCCACACCAATAACAGTCTCTCAACATCTTCTATCACTTGCGATCTCAGTTTCGAAAACATAGTTGCACCTTTGGCAAGAACAGCTTCCTTGATTGCCGTTTTCTTGGCCACAATACAGTGGAACCTCAAAAATCGAACTTAATCCGTTCCAGGAGCTAGTTCTAAATTCGAAAAGTCTGAAATTTGAAGCAATATTTCCCATAAGAAATAATGGAAATACAATTAATCCGTTCCAGAAACCCAAAAATATTCACACAAAAAATACATTTTATAGAGATTAATTACAGTTTTACATACAACAAATACAATAGTTTTTAATTATGTATAGTAATACATATAAAATAACATTTTTACTTACCTTTATTGAAGATTGGTGATGGCATCTGGAAGATAGGGAGGAGGAGAGAGGGAGTTGGGGTTAGTGTTTGGAAGGAGAATCCCCCTCCATGAGGACTTCAGGTAAAGCCCTCTCTGGGGTTACTTCCCTTCTCTGTCTTTTAATGCCACTAGGACCAGCTTGAGAGTCACTGGACCCCTGTCTCACAAAATAACTGTCCACAGTCCTCTGTTTCTGGCACCTCTTTAACATTTCCCTAAAATGGGACATGGTTCTGTCACTGAACTTGTTGCAAAGATGGCTTGTTTCAGCTTGCTCAGGGTGGTACTTCTGCACAAACATTTGGACATCATTCCACTTGGCACAAATTTCCTTAATCTTTGAAGAAGGCACCTCATCCACTCCCTATATTAACACCTTTCGCAACATCAGCTTCCTTGATTTGTTCTTTCTTTGACAGGATAGAACCGATGGTCGACTTGTTTTTCCCATACATCCTGGCAAGCTCAACAAGTCTCACACCATTCTCATACTTCTGTATTATTTCCTTCTTTACATCTATGGTGTTTCTCACTATGGTGTTTCTCACTAGCAAGTTTCTTTGGGCCCATGGCAGCTTATTTCACAGTCCCACAAGCACTAAACACAACGAAATAATCGTAAAATGCGTGAATGAGAGCGCAGGTTAGTGTTCACTCAAGCATAAACAAAGCTAGACTGCTCATGGCGCCTGCGCGGGAACGCGGACAGAGCAGGCCGGCAGACAGGTCCCGTACCCGGCGGTCCGAAAATAGGGGCGCGCTCAATAATAGGGACACAGTTTGTCCGAAAAAATGGTCCTATTTTCAAAACGTTCGATATGTGATACGTTCAATTTTTGAGGTTCCACTGTAGTAGCGATGGTTGATTGGGGTTTTGTGTACAACCTGGCCAGCTCGGAGACACGCACTCCACTTTCATACTTAGCAATGACCTCTTTCTTCATATCCATAGTAATTCTCACCCTTTTTGCTGTAGGGTTGGCACTAGAAGCTTTCTTAGGGCCCATGGTGACTTATTTTGCAGGTGCAATCACTAAAAACGCTGTGATAATATGAAATGTTCTGACTGTATGTTTGGATGAGACCGCCGTGGCTGGCTGGCTTGTAAACACTGGCCACAAGTGGACACGTCTCAAACAGAACGAATCGTGTTGGTCGAGTTATTTAGCGCTAGTCGAGGCAAAATTTTTGCGTTAAAATGTATCACTAGTCGGATTTAATGTCAGACGATGCCATCGTTGGTCGAGGGTCCACTGTACTTTATACTGAACCTAAGTTGAAATTTTTAAGATTTACTTCTCCACTTACATATTCATGTGATAGAAAACAGACCAACAATCCTACCAGAGTGTAAAACATTCAAGTCTTCTGTTTTGCACTCATGACAGAACTAAGGCTCAGGTGAATGCTATACAATCAGATCTTCAAATTTAAGGGGGTTATGCTCCTTAGAGGTTCCATAAATCTAAAATCCACAAATATAATTTTGTTTTTTAACTCAACAAGCAAGGTGACCCAAAGAAAAAAACACGTTCACCATCATTCAAATAATCACTGACTTTCCAAAAGTGCTGGTATCACAATCAGATTACCCTCCACTTGTATCACCACATAATCCCCATGGAAATAGATAGACTATCAGGTTCATGAGCACCTCATAAAAGGTGACTAAAATGTCAGGAGCAAGAGACTACTAATCCCTTCTTCTGTATTCATTTACTAAAAAGTCATTCAAAATTATATCTGTATAATAAAAAATTCAGATTTGGGCAGATATTGTGTTTCAGTGGCCTTCTCTCTTAAATATCACCCTAACCTAAGCATGAAACTTGGGACTTGACGACCTGTTGGAGTGTGAGCAGGGTAATATTTTGTGAAGAGATTCAGGGAAACCAGTTAGCCAGATTTGAGTCCTGGAGATAAGAAAGTACAATGCCTGTACTTTAAAGGAGAGGTTTGGGATATTTGCTGTTTGTAGTGACATCTGAACTGTCATATCTGAGCGCCTCTGTAAAGACAGTGATTATGTGTGAATGACGGCGAAAGCGTTTCTTTCTTTTTTGGGTCACCCTGCCTTGGTGGGAGATGGCCAGCATAAAAAAAACTGACTAGAAAAAGATTTATGAACAGAAAAGTCACATTTTAAATTAAATTCAATGATTACCTTTTTATTGTGGGGTTAAAAGCCATGACCCCCAAAAAATGGGCACCATGAAAAAACCATGAATCAAATTTATTCATGGGCTAACCATTGGTAAAAACATTGGGTAATCAAATTCCATGAATTAGGAACTTCTACAAATTTGGAGAGATGAATGTAGTGTTACTAACTGCAGTAAGTCATAGAAGAACCAAGCCTTAAAGGAATAAAATTTACCTGCTGGAAACTGAAGTGTAAAAATCCTAGTGGATGTAAAGCTTCTGGTTTACATTTAACTACCATAATATTTTTTGACACTCTTTGCACTAGAGGACCTGGAGTGTCAGTTGCAAGCTGCCAAATGTCCGATTTGACCGACTGTGGTATGGGCAAGGAATTGAGAACAGAATTTTTAAGCGTCAGTGACTGAGCTTCCTTGAAACACTGGGAGGCAGCACGGATGTGAGAGCACAGAGCTGGCTGCTGGCTCTGAAAAGGAAATAGAAATACAGCTCACAAAATAGTAATAACATGATTGCAAACAAACCATGAAATGAGTGGGATTTGAACCACTTGGTCAGCTACCTTAGTCCAGTGCATTAACCACTAAGCCAGCTGGCGTAGGTCAGTGCATTAACCACTCGGCCAGCTAGCCGAGTGGTTAATGCACTGACCTGTGAATTTTAGTACTCACTTGCCATGGACTCAAACCTCACCCATTCCATGGTTTGAAACAGAAATATATAAGCTCTATTAAATAAAAAATTTCTTTCAATGCTACTTTGGTCACTATAACCAATGGCCAATTAATTTTACACATCATAGTAAATGTCTTTTTTATTAAATTTTTCCACACTTCCTAGCCACTGATGAACATAAGACTAGGAAGTGTTATGTTGCATGAAAGATTCTCCAGTTCATTAAGACAAAAATTATAGAGTATGTCATGTTCACATAACTACATTGACACCCATCACACAACTCAATAACTAACAAAATCACTGATCATATTCACTTGTCCAGTATAATAAAAATGGTAAATATTACCAATAACAGTTTATTTATTGTTATCAATACGCAAGATTAAAAGTTTTGGAATCTCAAGCGATAATTTAGATCACAAAAAGGCTATTGAGTCCAATGAAGTAAGGGCTAGAGCATAGAATGCAAGGGAATTACAGAAGGAATTTGTAGAGCAGGGGAACTACAGAAGCCTCCCTCAAAACACAGAGCTGTTAAACAGTATGGGAAGGACACTACATTGAATCTACTGAAATACACTTGAACAACTGACATAAATACATGCTGCAATTATTATATACTCTGCAAGAAAAAACAATATGTGGGTACTTTTAAGCTACACTAATTGATAAAGAATAAAGTATTGCATTCCAGCTAAAAGGAGAGAGGTGTGCAAGTGGTTGGGACAGAAGCAGGCTAAGGAAGAAGCCAACACCTACATCTGCAGATAAGACTTTACTGGCAGGATCTGTGAATTAGTCTTGTGGGAATAATTGCTAATATTCATTTGCCCCTAATGACAAACTATGACGACTTGTAATTACTAGTAATTAGCACACTGGGACTCGACTCAACTACGTTTGAGCAGGAGAGTAAATGTATTTACACTGTATATTAAGTAGTAGTAGGTTGGTAGACAGCAACTGCCCAGGGAGGCACTACCGTCCTGCCAAGTGAGTGTAAAACGGAAACCTGTAATTGTTTTACATGATGGTAGGATTGCTGGTGTCTTTTTTCTGTCTCATAAACATGCAAGATTACAGGTATGTCTTGCTACTTCTACTTACACTTGGGCCACACTACACATACAAGTACATGTTTATTTATACACAATCATCTGAGTTTTCTTTGATTTTATCTTAATAGTTCTTGGTCTTATTACTTTTCCTTTTATATCCATGGGGAAGTGGAATAAGAATCTTTCCTCCGTAAGCCATGCATGTTGTAAAAGTCAACTAAAATGCTGAGAACAATGAGCTAGTAACCCCTTTTCCTGTAATAATTACTAAAAAGAATAATAAGAAGAAAATTGTTAAAGTGGGAAGTCTGAATGTGCGTGGATGTTGTGCAAATGATAAGAAAGAGATGATTGTGGATGTTATGAATGAGAAGAAGCTGGATGTCCTGGCTTTAAGTGAAACAAAGATGAAGGGGGTAGGAGAGTTTCAGTGGAGAGGAATAAATGGGATTAGGTCAGGGGTTTCAAATAG
Organism: Cherax quadricarinatus; assembly: GCF_038502225.1. Lineage (NCBI taxonomy): Eukaryota > Metazoa > Arthropoda > Malacostraca > Decapoda > Parastacidae > Cherax > Cherax quadricarinatus. Next base: position 38,576,150 of record NC_091314.1, on the reverse strand, counting down.
AGTTAGAGCTAAAGAAGGAGTAGCAATAATGTTGAAGGATAAGTTATGGCAGGAAAAGAGGGACTATAAATGTATTAATTCAAGGATTATGTGGAGTAAAATAAAGGTTGGATGTGAAAAGTGGGTTATAGTAAGCGTATATGCACCTGGAGAAGAGAGAAATGTAGAGGAGGGAGAGAGATTTTGGGAAATGTTGAGTGAATGCGTGGGGAGTTTTGAACCAAGTGTGAGAGTAACGGTGGTTGGGGATTTCAATGCTAAAGTGGGCAAAAATGTTGTGGAGGGAGTAGTAGGTAAATTTGGGGTGCCAGAGGTAAATGAAAATGGGGAGCCTTTAATTGAGCTATGTGTAGAAAGAGGTTTAGTAATAACTAATACATATTTTATGAAGAAGAGGATAAATAAATATACAAGGTATGATATAGCACGTAATGAAAGTAGTTTGTTAGATTATTTATTGGTGGATAAAAGGTTGATGGGTAGGCTCCAGGATGTACACGTTTATAGAGGGGCAACTGACATCGGATCATTACTTAGTTGTAGCTACAGTTATAGTAATAGGTAGATGGGAAAAGAGGAAAATGGCAACAACAAGTAAGAGGGAGGTGAGAGTGTATAAACTAAGGGAGGAGGAAGTTCGGGTGAGATATAAGCAACTACATGTATTGGCAGAAAGGTGGAATGGTGCAAGTATGAGCAGTGGCGAGGTTGAAGAGGGTTGGAATAGTTTTAAAAATGCAGTATTAGAATGTGGGGCAGAAGTTTGTGGTTATAGGAGAGTGGGTGCAGGAGGAGGAGTGATTGGTGGAATGATGAAGTAAAGGTTGTGATAAAAGAGAAAAAGTTAGCTTATGAGAGGTTTTTACAAAGCAGAAGTGTTATAAGAAGAGTAGAGTACATGGAGAGTAAAAGAAAGGTGAAGAGAGTGGTGAGAGAGTGCAAAAGGAGAGCAGATGACAGAGTGGGAGAGGCACTGTCAAGAAATTTTAACCCTTTCAGGGTCGACAGGCCCTCTCAGAGACTTGTTCTCAGGGTTGGCCAAATTTAAAAAAAAAAAAAAATTCTTATGAAAAGATAGAGAATCTTTTCATGATCATAATGACACCAAAAGTTGAAATTTTATGGAAAACTTACGGAATTATGCTCTCACGAAGTTAGCGGTCTCGATGATGTTTACGAATTGGCGATTTTGCCCACTTTGAGCCCTATTTTCAGCCAATTCCATTGTACTTGTCGACAAAAATCATAACTATTTCGCTAAAACTCCATTTTTTCTATCGAATGAGTACAAGAAACCACCCATTTACCGATTTCAACTATCCAATACAGTGGTCAGAATTTAGCAATTTTGCCAATTTCACACAAATTTCAAAAGATACCAATTTCCGAATAGGGTTCAGAATAAACAAGAAAGACATTTCTGGCACTAAAATAACATTTCCTCTGTTCATTAGTCACGTCCATATGCCCCTCTTACATTCTTTTGCTTTCCACTTAGAATTTTTATTCTCACAAAAAAATAAAAGATTTACTGTTATGTAGACTACTGCATTGGTGCAGAAATGATATAAATATTATCAGCGCACTTGTGACGTTGACGTGTATTGGACGCATAGCATGATCTGTTTACTTTTGAACTTTGGTAAAAATTGAACATTTCTGCTACTTTGAGTGCAATTTCAAGGTAGTTTTCTTTGTAAAACCAGACAAAATCATCTCAATTTCTGTAATATGTCTTCCATTCTATAAAATAAGACCAGAAAAACTAGAATACAACAATAAATACCATACGAAAATACAGTGCAAAATCGCTGTTTTAATCCAAAAACACAGTTTTTTTTTTTTTCTCATTACGCACTGTGTGCTGCAGGATTTTTTTATACTGCACACACTGACCATGTAGAACCATTCTTTCATATGTAGGCCTACCAGCTTTCTCTCACTAGATTTGAGGGCGCTAGAATTTAGGCATACTAGTACGTCAAAAACCCTGGTGCGTAAGCCGTACTAGTACGGCCGAAACCCTGAAAGGGTTAATGAAAATAAGAAAAAATTTTGGAGTTAAACAAGTAAAGAAAGCCTAGGGAACAAATGGATTTGTCAGTTAAAAACAGAGTAGGGGAGTTAGTAGATGGGGAGAGAGAGGTTTTGGGTAGATGGTGAGAATATTTTGAGGAACTTTTAAATGTCGACGAAGAAAGGGAGGCTGTAATATCATGCACTGGACAGGGAGGTATACCATCTTTTAGGAGTGAAGAAGAACAGGATGTGAGTGTGGGAGAGGCGCTTGAAGCATTACATAGAATGAAAAGGGTAAAGCAGCTGGAACTCACGGGATCATGACAGGAATGTTAAAAGCAGGGGGTTATATAGTGTTGGAGTGATTGGTATTTTTGTTTAATACATGTATGGAAGAGGGGAAGGTACCTAGGGATTGGAAGAGAGCATGTATAGTCCCTTTATATAAAGGGAAGGGGGACAAAAGAGATTGTAAAAATTATAGAGGAATAAGTTTACTGAGCATACCAGGAAAAGTGTACGGTAGGGTTATAATTGAAAGAATTAGAGGTAAGACAGAATAAGAACATAAGAAAGAAGGAACACTGCAACAGGCCTACTGACCCATGCGGAGCAGGTCCGTGTCCCCCCCCTCCCCCAGATTAGCCCAATGACCCACCCAGTCTAGTCACCTCCACTCAAGGATGGAGCACTGTGCCAGACCCAGCAGCACAAGCTAGTCAGGTCCAACTCACACCCACCCACATGCACTCATGTATTTATCTAACCTATTTTTAAAACTACACAACGTTTTAGCCTGAATAACTGTACTCGGGAGTTTGTTCCACTCATCCACAACTCTATTACCAAACCAGTGCTTTCCTATATCCTTCCTGAATTTGAATTTTTCCAACTTGAAACCATTACTGTGAGTCCTGTCTTGGCTGGAAATTTCCAGCACGATATTTACATCCCATTTATTTATTCCTGTTTTCCATTTATACACCTTGATCATATTCCCCTAATTCTATGCCTTTCAAGAGAGTGCAGATTCAGGGCCCTTAGTCTATCCTCAGAGGGAAGATTTCTGATACATGGGATCATCTTTGTCATCCTCCTCTGCACGTTTTCCAGAGCATTTATATCCATTCTCTAATACGATGACCAGAACTGAGCAGCATAGTCTAAATGAGGCCTAAACAAGGATATATAGAGTTGAAGAACAACCTGAGGACTTCTATTATTTATACTTCTAGATATGAAGCCAAGAATTCTGTTAGCATGTGGCATGGTTATTTAACTGTCCAACATTTAGAACTTTGCATTTGTCAATATTAAACTGCATCTGCCACTTCTCCGACCATTGCATCAGTCTATTCAAATCATCCTGGAGTGCTCTAGTGTCCTCATTAGAATGAATTGGACGGCCTATTTTGGTGTCATCAGCAAATTTGCTTATGTCACTATTTATTCCCTCATCTATGTCGTTTATGTAAATTGTGAACAACAACAGGCCCAACACTGACCCCTGAGGAACACCGCTTGTGACGTGCCCCCATTCTGATTTCTCCCCATTTATGCAAACTCTCTGCTGTCTATTTGTCAGCCATGCCTCTACCCAGGAAAAAATTTCTCCTCCTATTCCGTGTGCCTTAAGTTTCCTCAATAGCCTCTGGTGAGGAAGTCTATCAAAAGCCTTACTGAAGTCCATAGACACAATATCATATTCACTACCATGATCTACCTCCTCAAACACCTTAGTGAAAAAAAGTTAGTAAATTCATAAGACAGGAACACCCCTTAGTAAAACCGTGTTGAGATTCATTAATCAATCTCTGTCTGTCAAAATGGCTACGAATTGCTTCGACAATTATTGATTCCATAAATTTTCCCACTATGGAGGTAAGGCTTATTGGTCTATAGTTCGAAGCCAAGGACCTGTCACCTGCCTTGTAAATAAGTATTACATTTGCCATTTTCCACTTATCAGGCACTATGCCAGTTTGTAGTGATATGTTAAAAAGATTAGCCAAAGGTATGCTAAGTTCCTCTTTACATTCCTTTAACACCCTTGCAAACAGTTCATCAGGGCCTGGGGATTTGTTAGGTTCTAGTTTCTCTATTTGTCTGAGGACCATGTCACTATTTACCTCAATTGTACATAGTTTATCATCCTGTCCTACATAATCTATTATTTCAGGAATACCGCTAGTATTTTCCTGTGTGAAAACTGAGAGGAAGTAGGTATTGAGAATTTCACACATATCCTTATCACTGTCAGTGATCTGACCAGAGTTACTCTTAAGTGGGCCAATCTTGTCCCTAATCGTACTTCTGTATACCTGAAAGAACCCATTTGGGTTAGTCTTTGAATTCCTTGTGACCTTAAACTCATAATCCCTTTTTGCTTTTCTTATTCCTTTCTTTATTTCTCTCTTTAATTGAATATATTGATTTCTTAACTGCCCATCCCCTCTTTTGATACGCCTATATATGCCTCTCTTTTGACCAATGAGATGTTTTAATCTATTGTTCATCCATTTGGGATCATTTTTGTTAGATCTAATTTCCCTACTTGGAACAAAAGTTGTCTGGGCAGCTAGAACTATGCTCTGAAATTATTATTATTATTATAATCAAGGGGGAAGTGCTAAACCCGGAGGATTATACAGCGCCTGGGGGGGGAGGATGTGGAAGGCATTCAGGCTTATTCGGGGAACTGGAGCACAGATCCAATTCCCTAAATCAAGACCCCTCACCAACATCAAGGAACCTTCCTTTTGGGGTATGCTCTGAAAAATGTCATATTGGCAACCAAGATCACCTACTTGACCCATAGTCAGGACATCCCAATTTAGCCCACCCAGGTAATTTTTCAGTCCCATGAAGTCGGCCAAGCGAAAATCTGGGACAGAGATTTGATTGCAGTTATCTGGGTAATTCCATGATACTATATTGAAACTAAGTGATTTGTGATCACTTTCCCCAAGCTCATCATTAACCTCAAGATTATTAATTAGTGAATCTTTGTTGGCAAGAACCAAGTCAAGCAGATTGTTTCCTCTAGTTGGTTCTGTCACAACCTGTTCTAAAAAGCAATCCTGAACTGTATCAAGAAAGTCACTAGACTCAAGATTTCCTATCATACTGTTCCAATCAATTTGTCTAAAGTTAAAATCCCCCATTATCACAACATTTTCATATCTAGATGCCTTATGAATTTCGTGCCATAACAGCTTACTCCTCTCCCTATCAAGGTTTGGGGGACTATAAATCACACCCAAAATTAATTTGTCACGTCCCTTGAGAAACTGTAGCCAAACAGATTCTGTGTTCGATGTTTCTAATCTTATATCATGTCTAAGGCAACAATTTAAATTTTCTCTGACATACATCGCCACACCACCACCCTTCCTGTTGACCCTATCAGTGTGAAATAGTTTATAACCCTGTATGTTGCATTCAGAAGGCATTTCTCTATCTTTCAGGTTGAACCAGGTCTCTGTTATACCAATAATATCTATATTACCTACACTTGCAAGTAATCTTAGCTCATCTATCTTATTTCTTGGACTCCTACTATTTGTATAGTAAACCTTAAGGGAGCTAGTCACTTGTTGCCCTCTACTATCTCTCTCTGTTTGTTGATCAGTTGATTTGCCATTACTAGCAACTTTATTTTGAATATTGTCTTTTAAACGTATCCCTGAGGTATCCCGGTAATAACTGCTGTTTTTAACCCTAATGCTGCAGCCTGATTGTTTCCCACAAACACCCATACCTCTATAATCTATCAGTTTAAATTCCTAGACAAGTCATCAATTACCCTCCCAATTGAATTGGCTAATGGAACCACTTCATCCCCAGAGAGATGAACCCCATCTCTTGCATACATATCACGTTTGCCAAAGAATAGGTCCCAGTTATCAATGAATGGGATTGCAAGTTCCTTGCAGTACCTGTCTAGCCAGCAATTTATACCAATTGCCCTAGACATCCATTCATTGCCCACTCCCTTTCTAGGCAAGATGCTACATATGACTGGGATCCCTCCCTTAGACCTAACTACTTCTATGGCTAACCTGTACTTATCCAGCAGCTCCTCTCTCCTGCCCTTCCCAATGTCATTACCCCCAGCACTAAGACAGATAATGGGCTTGTTCCCATTACCTGCCATAATATTATCCAACCTGCTGACTATGTCACCAACACCAGCTCCAGGAAGGCACACTCTCTGTCTGACCTTTCTGTCTCTGTTACAAAATGCACGGTCCATATATCTTACCTGAGAATCACCTACTATTAAAATATTCTTACCTTTATTAGCAGGGGAATCAGTGGTACCTTCAACCTCACTAGCCACTGAAGTACACTCATCTTGGAGAACAGAGAATCGATTTCCTACCTTCACATCTTCTCTATTAACTCTCCTCATCTTCCTTCTTCCTGAACTGTGAACCACTTGCCACTTACAGCAGCTGCCACTATCACTGCTGGTGACCATTCCTTCCTTACCAGCTAAATCCTTCTTGCACTCGCTCCCAAACTCATCTATGCGAAGCTTCAGGCTCCTATTTTCCTCCTGAAGAAGTAGAACCTCCTTCTTCAACACTTGAACCTGAGATTCTAAAGCACTACAACAAGCCATGGTGCTTGGTAACAGCCCACGCTAACTCCCAAGAGCTTAGGCAGGTATGACAGCAGGTGACCACTGACCTCAGCGAATGTAGGATTGCGGATGAGCAAGGAGGTTTTAGAGTGGGTAAGGATGTGTAGATCAAGTGTTTACATTGAAGCATATATGTGAACAGTATTTAGATAAAGGTAGGGAAGTTTTTATTGCATTTATGGATTTAGAAAAGGTATATGATAGAGTGGATAGGGGAGCAATGTGGCAGATGTTGCAAGTATATGGAATAGGTAGGTGGTATGTTACTAAATGCTGTAAAGAGTTTTTATGAGGATAGTGAGGCTCAGGTTAGGGTGTGTAGAAGAGAGGGAGACTACTTCCCAGTAAAAGCAGGTCTTAGACAGGGATGTGTAATGTCACCATGGTTGTTTAATATATTTATAGATGGGGTCGTAAAAGAAGTAATGCTAGAGTGTTCGGGAGAGGGGTAGGATTAAATTATGGGGAATCAAATACAAACTGGGAATTGACACAGTTACTTTTTGCTGATGATATTGTGCTTATGGGAGATTCTAAAGAAAAATTGCAAAGGTTAGTAGAAGAGTTTGGGAGTGTGTGTAAAGGTAGAAAGTTGAAAGTGAATATAGAAAAGAGTAAGGTGATGAGGGTATCAAATGATTTAGATAAAGAAAAATTGGATATCAAATTGAGATTTGAAGAAGCGAATGTTTTCAGATACGTACTTGGGAGTTGATGTGTCGGCGGATGGATTTATGAAGGATGAGGTTAATCACAGAATTGATGAAGGAAAAAAGGTGAGTGGTGCGTTGAGGACAAGAACAGCCAGAACTTCCTAAGGGGGCAGGGAAAAGCGAGTCGCTACATGAACATAGAGAGGTGCTAACTGAAGAGAAGACAAGAACAAATGTAGGCAAAGAGAAAAGGGACAGAGTAAACAGGGGCAACAAACAAATAAAGAATGTCTACTAACATCAGTGACTATCCTATATATGGAAGGATTGTAGAGGTCATGAGATCGAACATAACAGTGAAGGCAATGAGCATCATGGTGATAAGACAAGGATGGAAAATTCGCTTCTGCATAGAGGCTCGTGACAGGGGATGAGCGAAAGGCACCAAGGCACAGACAGAGACCTTGGTGATGTATAGGATCTAACTTAGACAAAGCTGTGGGAGAGGCTGCAGAATAGATTTGGTCACCATAATCTAGTTTGGACAAGATTAGGGTAAAAACGGAGGACAGTGTGACAATCTGCTCCCCATGAACGATGTGCGAGAACGTTAAGGAGATTTAGCCGACCATGGCAAATTGTCTTTAATGAAGAAATGTGAGGTCTCCACGTCAGCCGGTGAACCAAGAGCAGGCCCAGAAACCTGACCATATCACATGCCGGAATACACGAACCGTGTAAGTACAAGGGAGTATCCAGTATAAGCAGGCGTCTAGTGAAGGTAATGAATTGGATTTTCGTACTGGAAAATTTAAAGCCATGAGAAGTGGTCCAATGGGAGACTCCGTGTATCACAACCTGAAAGGAGGCTGCTACTAGTCGACAGTCAGCACCCGAGTAAACTAGCATAGCGAAGTCATCAACATAAAGTGATGACCAAATATGCGAAGGAAGAATGGAAGGTAGGTCATTTATAGCTAAGAGAAAAAGAGTAGTACTGAGGACACAACCTTTATGGACTCCTTCGGCTTGTACAAAGTCCGAGGAAAGCGAGGCACCAATATGGACCCGAAAATGTCTGTTGGACAAGAAAGCAGCAATGAAGTTTGGTAGACTACTGCGGAGGCCTAAGAAGTGAGCTTGGGCTAGAATGTTATACCTCCAAGTGGTGCCATATGCCTTCTCCAGATCTAAAAAGACCGCTAGGACAGAGTGGTTGTTAACAAAGGCATTTCGAATACAGTGGATCCCCGGTTCGCGATGCTATCGGTATCCGATAAATCCGGTAACTGATGCATTACTTCACAGAGAATCTGCCTCGGTTCCCGTTACAAAACACGGTATGCGATACGAGTATGTAGTTGTAGTTCATTGTTGTGATGTACAGATCCGCCATCATAAATCCGGCAATCAGTTATTCGGTTCCTTCAGTTATTCGGCACTAATTTTGGCTAGCATAATTTCAAATTTCCAGGGTCGCCACACCAACCTGCTGCTACTGTTTGGTGGCGCTACTTGCTGCACAAGTCATTCCAATTTCTTTTTCTCCATTTATTGTTTTAACCTGCTTACTTTTAGCCCTAGCCATGGTTCCAATGAATAAAAGAAATGCTTCTCATTATGTAAAGTACCTACACAGTACATTATCCATTAAAGATAAGGTGACTTTAAAGCCACTGTCGGTTGCCATGTGCTCAGTCTCATGAAGCAGGAGAATATGCTTTATTATTATGCTAATATCAACACTACAGCTTATTTGCCTATCACAATTGATCTAATATGACATAAGAAACAATATAAGTAACATAAAACATGTTAAATACTCCAGAATGAATAATATTTGGCATAATACCAAGCAGTTCAATGGACGTATGAAGAGGATATAGTATACAAACACCATTCTCCTATCCCTGTCTTGGGGACTGATAGAGAAAACGGAGCATAGCACAGGTCTAACTGTGATATACACTCATACTGCACCATAAACCTGAAACAAAAAAGTTATTTTCTCTATAGATTATCACATATAGCAGCATATGTGTAAAGAACCTAGGATAACCAAAACAAGGTCAACGTGGCTTATTTTTAGTACCTGGCTTGGGTTAGCCATATATGATTTTTGGTAAATATTCGATTCCCAGCCAGGGTAGAAACATTAGGCATGTTTCTTTACACCTGTTGTCTATGTTCACCCATCAGTAAATGGGTACCTGGGTGTTAGCCGACTGGTGTGGGTGTTATCCTGGGACACTGACCTAATTTTCTTGAAATACAGTGGAACCTCTACTTGTGAGTTTAATCCGTTCCATGACCTTGCTCGCAACTGGATTTGCTCATTTGCAGAATCAATTTTCCTCATTTAAATTAATTGAAATGCAATTAATCCGTTCCAGTGGAATTCTGTACTTCAATAATTTCACTAATATCAACTCTACAGCTTATTTATCTATCTCACTTCATCTAATATGACATAATAAACAATATAAATAACATAGAAACCTGATATATACTCTAAAATGAATAAAATATGTCATTCATGTAGTGGTATACGGGTGGTGTCGGTGGTGGACGAGAGTTTGTCTGGAGACCGGGCAAAATACTTCATGAACAATTTCGCTAATATCATCTATACGGCTTATTTATCTATCACAGCTCATCTAGTATGACATAACAAACAATATGAATAACATAGAAACACGATATATGTATACTCTAGAATGAATAAAATATGTCATTATGTAACAGGTGGAGGCGGCCACAACCGCTCCCTCTTTGTTGTGGTAAACACTGCCATCTAGTGACGGCCTTTTGAAGCCATCTATTATTATAATTATTATATGTAGTACATTATTATTATATATTATTATTATACATATTACAGTGGTCCCTCGTTTTTCGTAGTTCTCGGGAATCATAGATTTCGGAAATCATAGGGATATTTTCGTATAAACATGGGCTCGCTAATCATAGGTTGACTCGCGAATAGTAATTCGTCCGGGACGCGTACGCATGGTGTGAGCCGGGGTGGCCTCCCTACCCAGCCAGTCTGGCATTGTTTACCAGTGAGCGAAGGTCCCCTCACATGCTCCTACGAAATATTTCATAATATTCCACTCGTTTTAGTGTTTGCAAGTACTAAATAAGCTACCATGGCTCCAAAGAAAGCTCCTAGTGCCAAGCCTGTGGTAAAGAAGAGCTCACCACTGAGGAGCTGCAAGAGCTTCAGCAGGAACAGCAACAGATCGCAGCTCAGAATCTTGCTGCAGAGGAGGAGGAAGAGAGATGGAAGAAGGTGCCTTCTTCAGAAATTAAAGAGATTTTTGCTATGTGGGGTAAGATGGAAAGCTTTTTGGAGAAACATCACCCTGACAAGGTTGTTGCAAGCCATGTTGGCAACATGTACAGTGACAAAGTCTTGGGCCATTTTAGGGAAGTGTTAAAGAGACGCCAGAAACAGAGCTCTCTCCACAGTTATTTTGTGAGACAGGAGTCCAGTGACTCTCAAAGTGGTCCTAGTGGCATTAAGAAACAGAGAAGAGAAGCTACCCCAAAAAAGCAATTGGTACCTGAGGTGTTGATGGAAGGGGATTCCCCTTCCAAACTGTAAACAATCCAATCTCTCTCCTCCTCCAGTCTTCCATACACTAAGAAGAATCTCCAATAAAGGTAAGTGTTATGCTGTTAATGTTTCATTCATCATTTCCCATTGTATTGTTTATGTACTACATTTATATTTCATGTAAAAAAATTTTTTGTTTTAATACTTCTGGGTGTCAGGAACGGATTAATTGTATTTACGTACATTATTTCTTATGGGGAAAATTGATTCGAAAATCGTAGATTTCGATAATAGTAGCAACTCCAGGAACGGATTAACTACGAAAAACGAGGGACCACTGTACATTATTATTATTATTATTATACGTATTGTTATTATTCGTATTATTATTATACATATTATTATTATTTTTTTTATTTTTTTATTATCACACCGGCCGATTCCCACCAAGGCAGGGTGGCCCGAAAAAGAAAAACTTTCACCATCATTCACTCCATCACTGTCTTGCCAGAAGGGTGCTTTACACTACAGTTTTTAAACTGCAACATTAACACCCCTCCTTCAGAGTGCAGGCACTGTACTTCCCATCTCCAGGACTCAAGTCCGGCCTGCCGGTTTCCCTGAATCCCTTCATAAATGTTACTTTGCTCACACTCCAACAGCACGTCAAGTATTAAAAACCATTTGTCTCCATTCACTCCTATCAAACACGCTCACGCATGCCTGCTGGAAGTCCAAGCCCCTCGCACACAAAACCTCCTTTACCCCCTCCCTCCAACCCTTCCTAGGCCGACCCCTACCCCGCCTTCCTTCCACTACAGACTGATACACTCTTGAAGTCATTCTGTTTCGCTCCATTCTCTCTACATGTCCGAACCACCTCAACAACCCTTCCTCAGCCCTCTGGACAACAGTTTTGGTAATCCCGCACCTCCTCCTAACTTCCAAACTACGAATTCTCTGCATTATATTCACACCACACATTGCCCTCAGACATGACATCTCCACTGCCTCCAGCCTTCTCCTCGCTGCAACATTCATCACCCATGCTTCACACCCATATAAGAGCGTTGGTAAAACTATACTCTCATACATTCCCCTCTTTGCCTCCAAGGACAAAGTTCTTTGTCTCCACAGACTCCTAAGTGCACCACTCACTCTTTTTCCCTCATCAATTCTATGATTCACCTCATCTTTCATAGACCCATCCGCTGACACGTCCACTCCCAAATATCTGAATACGTTCACCTCCTCCATACTCTCTCCCTCCAATCTGATATTCAATCTTTCATCACCTAATCTTTTTGTTATCCTCATAACCTTACTCTTTCCTGTATTCACCTTTAATTTTCTTCTTTTGCACACCCTACCAAATTCATCCACCAATCTCTGCAACTTCTCTTCAGAATCTCCCAAGAGCACAGTGTCATCAGCAAAGAGCAGCTGTGACAACTCCCACTTTGTGTGTGATTCTTTATCTTTTAACTCCACGCCTCTTGCCAAGACCCTCGCATTTACTTCTCTTACAACCCCATCTATAAATATATTAAACAACCACGGTGACATCACACATCCTTGTCTAAGGCCTACTTTTACTGGGAAAAAATTTCCCTCTTTCCTACATACTCTAACTTGAGCCTCACTATCCTCGTAAAAACTCTTCACTGCTTTCAGTAACCTACCTCCTACACCATACACTTGCAACATCTGCCACATTGCCCCCCTATCCACCCTGTCATACGCCTTTTCCAAATCCATAAATGCCACAAAGACCTCTTTAGCCTTATCTAAATACTGTTCACTTATATGTTTCACTGTAAACACCTGGTCCACACACCCCCTACCTTTCCTAAAGCCTCCTTGTTCATCTGCTATCCTATTCTCCGTCTTACTCTTAATTCTTTCAATTATAACTCTACCATACACTTTACCAGGTACACTCAACAGACTTATCCCCCCTATAATTTTTGCACTCTCTTTTATCCCCTTTGCCTTTATACAAAGGAACTATGCATGCTCTCTGCCAATCCCTAGGTACTTTACCCTCTTCCATACATTTATTAAATAATTGCACCAACCACTCCAAAACTATATCCCCACCTGCTTTTAACATTTCTATCTTTATCCCATCAATCCCGGCTGCCTTACCCCCTTTCATTTTACCTACTGCCTCACGAACTTCCCCCACACTCACAACTGGCTCTTCCTCACTCCTACAAGATGTTATTCCTCCTTGCCCTATACACGAAATCACAGCTTCCCTATCTTCATCAACATTTAACAATTCCTCAAAATATTCCTTCCATCTTCCCAATACCTCTAACTCTCCATTTAATAACTCTCCTCTCCTATTTTTAACTGACAAATCCATTTGTTCTCTAGGCTTTCTTAACTTGTTAATCTCACTCCAAAACTTTTTCTTATTTTCAACAAAATTTGTTGATAACATCTCACCCACTCTCTCATTTGCTCTCTTTTTACATTGCTTCACCACTCTCTTAACTTCTCTCTTTTTCTCCATATACTCTTCCCTCCTTGCATCACTTCTACTTTGTAAAAACTTCTCATATGCTAACTTTTCTCCCTTACTACTCTCTTTACATCATCATTCCACCAATCGCTCCTCTTCCCTCCTGCACCCACTTTCCTGTAACCACAAACTTCTGCTGAACACTCTAACACTACATTTTTAAACCTACCCCATACCTCTTCGACCCCATTGCCTATGCTCTCATTAGCCCATCTATCCTCCAATAGCTGTTTATATCTTACCCTAACTGCCTCCTCTTTTAGTTTATAAACCTTCACCTCTCTCTTCCCTGATGCTTCTATTCTCCTTGTATCCCATCTACCTTTTACTCTCAGTGTAGCTACAACTAGAAAGTGATCTGATATATCTGTGGCCCCTCTATAAACATGTACATCCTGAAGTCTACTCAACAGTCTTTTATCTACCAATACATAATCCAACAAACTACTGTCATTTCGCCCTACATCATATCGTGTATACTTATTTATCCTCTTTTTCTTAAAATATGTATTACCTATAACTAAACCCCTTTCTATACAAAGTTCAATCAAAGGGCTCCCATTATCATTTACACCTGGCACCCCAAACTTACCTACCACACCCTCTCTAAAAGTTTCTCCTACTTTAGCATTCAAGTCCCCTACCACAATTACTCTCTCACTTGGTTCAAAGGCTCCTATACATTCACTTAACATCTCCCAAAATCTCTCTCTCTCCTCTGCATTCCTCTCTTCTCCAGGTGCATACACGCTTATTATGACCCACTTCTCGCATCCAACCTTTACTTTAATCCACATAATTCTTGAATTTACACATTCATATTCTCTTTTCTCCTTCCTTATTATTATTATTATTATTATTATTATTATCATTATCATTATTATTATATAAATTATTTGTAATTTTTATTCACACAAAAAATATAAGATTTACTGTTATTCCTTATTGCAATAATTGTATAAATATGTCAACCCATTCACGACTGCATATTGGAATGGACAGTGACGTCATTTGTTTACTCTGAAACAGCCAAGCAATGAACCATTTCTCCTAGGTTGAGCTCAATTTCAAGGCACTTTTCGTCATGAAAGCAATCAAAATTATATATATTTCTGTAATATATCTTCCATTTTATCACTTGAGACCAAAAAAACGAGAATACAACCATAAAAACCATACGAAAATAACACTAAGGGGTGGCTAATTGCTGAGAGGTGAGCTCCATTATTTATGCTTAGATTTCTTTCATTATTATTATTATTATTATTATTATTATTATTATTATTATTATTATTATTATTATTATTATTATTATTATTATTATTATTATCATTATTATTATCATTATTATTATATAAACAATTTGTAATTTTTATTCACACAAAAAATATAAGATTTACTGTGACGTCACCCCTCAAGGAAGGTTCCTTGATGTTGGTGAGGGGCTCTTGATTTAGGGAATTGGATCTGTGCTCCAGTTCCCCGAATTAAGCCTGAATGCCTTCCACATCCCCCCCCAGGCGCTGTATAATCCTTCGGGTTTAGCGCTTCCCCCTTGATTATAATAATAATAATAATACTGTGACGTCATTTGTTTACACTGAAACAGCCAAGCAGTGGACCATTCCTCCTAGGTTGAGCTCTATTTCAAGGTACTTTTTGTCATGAAAGCAATCAAAATCATATCTATTTCTGTAATTTATCTTTCATTCTATCAAATGAGACCAAAAAAACGAGAATACAACAATAAAAACCATTCAAAATTACCACTAAGGGGTGGCTAATTGCTGAGAAGTGAACTCCATTATTTATGCTTAGATTTCTTTCATTTTTGGTGTATGTTAAGAAGCATCTTTCCATCATACATTGCCCAAGTTTCAATAAGATAGTCCAACAAACAAATGAGATACAATTCCTGAGATAAAGAGCAAGAGCCCCTCACCAGTGTCAAGGAACCTGCCTTGAGGTCTGCTCACTTGTGGAAATTTTGCTCGCGTATGGAAGCAAAAAATCGACCCATCGACTGCTCATATTTGGAAAAACTCGCACGTGGACACGCTCCCAAGTAGAGGTTCCACTGTACTCTGCATAACAAGCGGCTTTCTATATAGTAGTATGTCATTGATGTCAGCTAGGCCTGTATACCTTGTACATGTATGTGTAGTAAATAAAAACATTATTATTATTGACATTATTATTATTATTATTATTATTATATTATTTTCTCAGTTGTTTGTTGGGTTATCTTATTCAAACTTGGGCAATGTATGATGGAAAGATACTTCTTCACGTACACCAAAAATGAAAGAAATCAGACCATAAATAGCGGAGTTCACTTCTCAGCCATTAGCGGCCTCTTAGCGGTATATTTTTGTATGGCTGTTATGGTTATATTCTCATTTTTTCAGTCTCATTTGATAGAATGAAAGATATATTACAGATATAGATATGATTTTGATTGCTTTCATGACGAAAAGTACCTTGAAATTGCACTCACAGTAGCGAAAATGTTCTACTCTTTAGCGAAGCTCAAGAGTAAACAAATGACGTCACCGTCCAATACTGTCCACCTGCAAGTCTAAATTCCCGTACGAAGTCAAGAATGGCTTGACATTATTTATACAATTATTACAATAATGCAGCAGTCTGCATAACAGTAAATCTTCTATTTTTTTGTGAATAAAAATTCCAAATGGTAAGCAAGAGTAATATAAGAGGGGCCTGGAGCTGTGACTAATGAAAAGAGAAAATGTTATTTTAGTGCCAGGAATGTCTGCATTGTTTATTCAGGACCCTATTTTGAAATTGGCATCTGTTGAAACTTGTGTGAAATCGGCCAAATTGCCAATTTCTGAACACTTTATTGGGTAGTTAAAATAAGTGAATGGGTGGTTTCTTGTACTCAGTTGACAGACTAGACATAAATAAGTTTATTCAGGTATACACAAATACAGTTACATAGATTATCATACATAGCAGTGTATGTATAGAGAACCTAGGATAACCCAGAAGTCAGACAAAGTGACTTATTTCCAGTACCTGGCTTGGGCTTGCCAAATATGATTTTTGGTAAATATTTTTTTTTCTCAGTTGTTTGTTGGGCTATCTCATTGAAACTTGGGCAATGTATGATGGAAAGATGCTTCTTAACGTACAACAAAAATAAAAAAGATGACAAATAAGGGAGTTAACTTCTCAGCCATTAGCCGCCTCTTTGCAGTATATTTTCGTATGGTTTTTATGGTTGTATTCTCAATTTTTAGGACTCATTTGATAGAATGGAAGATATATTACAGAAACAGACATGATTTTGATTGCTTTCATGACGAAAAGTACTTTGAAATTGAGCTCAAAGTAGCGGAAATGTTCGATTTTTGCCGATGTTCAATGAACTGTGTAAGTCAAGTTGGTTAATTTTATTAAGTGTATTCTAACCTAATCACTCTGTAATTCGGCAAACTCAGTAATCCGGCACATTACAGGTCCCAATGATGCCGGATTTGTGATGGAGGACCTGTATTACAAATAGTAGGAGTCTAAGAAATAAGATAGATGAGCTAAGATTACTTGCAAATGTAGGTAATATTTTCCATGGGGAAGTGGAACATAATTCTTCTTCCGTAAGCCATGCGTGTTGTAAGAGGCGACTAAAATGCCGGGAGCAAGGGGCTAGTAACCCCTTCTCCCGTATAAATTACTAAATTTAAAAAGAGAAACTTTTGTTTTTCTTTTTGGGCCACCCTGCCTCGGTGGGATACGGCCGGTTTGTTGAAAGAAGAAGAAGTAGGTAATATAGATATTATTGGTATAAGAGAGACCTGGTTCAACCTGAAAGATAGAGAAATGCCTTCTGAATGCAACATACAGGGTTATAAACTATTCCACACTGACAGGGTCAACAGGAAGGGTGGTGGTGTGGCAATGTATGTCAGAGAAAATTTAAATTGTTGTCTTAGACATGATATAAGATTAGAAACATTGAACACAGAATCTGTTTGGCTACAGTTTCTCAAGGGACATGACAAATTAATTTTGGGTGTGATTTATAGGCCCCCAAACCTTGATAGGGACGAAATTCATAAGGAATCTAGATATGAAAATGTTGTTATAATGGGAGATTTTAACTTTAGACAAATTTATTGAAACAATATGACAGGAAATCTCGAGTCTAGTGACTTTCTTGATACGGTTCAGGATTGCTTTTTAGAACAGGTTGTGACAGAACCAACTAAAGGAAACAATCTGCTTGACTTGGTTTTTGCCAACAAAGATTCACTAATTAATAATCTTGAGGTTAATGATGAGCTTGGGGAAAGTGATCACAAATCACTTAGTTTTAATATATCATGGAATTACCCAGATAACTGCAATCAAATCTCTGTCCCAGATTTTCGCTTGGCTGGCTTCATGGGACTGAAAAATTACATGGGTGGGCTAAATTGGGATGTCCTGACTATGGGTCAGGTAGGTGATCTTGGTTGCCAATATGTTTTTCAGAGCATACTTCCAGCTGCCCAGACAACTTTTGTTCCGAGTAGGGAAATTAGATCTAACAAAAATGATCCCAAATGGATGAACAATAGATTAAAACATCTCATTGGTCAAAAAGAGAGGCATATATAGGCATATCAAAAGAGGGGATGGGCAGTTAAGAAATCAATATATTCAATTAAAGATAGAAATAAAGAAAGGAATAAGAAAAGCCAAATGGGATTATGAGGCTAAGGTCGCAAGGGATTCAAAGATTAACCCTAAAGGATTCTTTCAGGTATACAGAAGTAAGATTAGGGACAAGATTGGCCCACTTAAGAGTAACTGGTCAGATCACTGACAGTGATAAGGATATGTGTGAAATTCTAAATACTTACTTCCTCTCAGTTTTCACCCAGGAAAATACTAGAGATATTCCTGAAATAATAGATTATGTAGAACAGGATGATAATAAACTATGTACGATTGCGGTAACTAGTGACATGGTCCTCAGACAAATAGAGAAACTACAACCTAACAAATCCCTAGGCCCTGATGAACTGTTTGCAAGGGTGTTAAAGGAATGTAAAGAGGAACTTAGCATACCTTTGGCTAATCTTTTTAACATATCACTACAAACTGGCATAGTGCCTGATAAGTGGAAAATGGCAAATGTAATACCTATTTACAAGGCAGGTGACAGGTCCTTGGCTACGAACTATTGACCAATAAGCCTTACCTCCATAGTGGGAAAATTTATGGAATCAATAATTGTCAAAGCAATTCGTAGCCATCTTGACAGACACAGATTAATTAATGAATCTCAACACGGTTTTACAAAAGGGCGCTCCTGTCTTACGAATTTACTAACTTTTTTCACTAAGGTGTTTGAGGAGGTAGATCATGGTAATGAATATGATATTGTGTATATGGACTTCAGTAAGGCTTTCGATAGAGTTCCACACCAGAGGCTATTGAGGAAACTTAAGGCACACAGAATAGGAGGAGAAATTTTTTCCTGGGTAGAGGCATGGCTGACAAACAGACAGCAAAGAATTTGCATAAATGGGGAGAAATCAGAATGGGGGTACGTCACAAGCGGTGTTCCTCAGGGGTCAGTGTTGGGCCCGTTGTTGTTCACAATTTACATAAACGACATAGATGAGGGAATAAATAGCGACATAAGCAAATTTGCTGATGACACCAAAATAGGCCGTCCAATTCATTCTAATGAGGACACTAGAGCACTCCAGGATGATTTGAATAGACTGATGCAATGGTCGGAGAAGTGGCAGATGCAGTTTAATATTGACAAATGCAAAGTTCTAAATGTTGGACAGGTAAATAACCATGCCACATATAAACTAAATAATGTAGATCTTAATACTACTAATTGTGAAAAGGATTTCGGAGTTCTGGTTAGCAGTAATTTAAAACCAAGACAACAGTGCATTAGTGTTCTCAATAAAGCTAACAGAATTCTTGGCTTATCTAGAAGTATAAATAATAGAAGTCCTCAGCTTGTTCTTCAACTCTATATATCCTTGGTTAGGCCTCATTTAGACTATGCTACTCAGTTCTGGTCACCGTATTACAGAATGGATATAAATGCTCTGGAAAACGTGCAGAGGAGGATGACAAAGATGATCCCATGTATCAGAAATCTTCCCTATGAGGATAGACTGAGGGCCCTGAATCTGCACTCTCTCTCAAGGCATAGAATTAGGGGGAATATGGTCGAGGTGTATAAATGGAAAACAGGAATAAATAAAGGGGATGTAAATAGCGTGCTGAAAATTTCCAGCCAAGACAGGACTCGCAGCAATGGTTTCAAGTTGGAAAAGTTCAGATTCAGAAAGGATATAGGAAAGCACTATTTTGGTAATAGAGTTGTGGATGAGTGGAACAAACTCCCGAGTACAGTTATTCAGGCTAAAACATTGTGTAGTTTTAAAAATAGGTTAGATAAATACATGAGTGGGTGTGGGTGGGTGTGAGTTGGACCTGACTAGCTTGTGCTGCTGGATCTGGTACAGTGCTCCATCCTTGAGTGGAGATGATCAGACTGGATGAGTCATTGGGCTAATCCGGGGGGGGGGGTCATTGGGGGGGGGGGGGGTCATTGGTCTAATCCGGGGGGGACATGGACCTGCTCCGCATGGGTCAGTAGGCCTGTTGCAGTGTTCCTTCTTTCTTATGTACTTATGTTGTTTTCACTGCTTAAGACTACAAATGTAACAGAAATAATAGCATTTCTTACCTTAAATTGTGGGTGCTGGTGTTTGTGGATGATTGTGAAGAGAGTGGAGAGTTATGTTGTGGTCCTACTGGGCTGAGGTGGATGGTAGAGGATCTGGTACTGAAGTTGATGGTTGTACTGGAGTGTCTAACTTTAAGTCATTCAGTCAGTCAGTCAAGTCACTCAGTAAGTCCATCAAGTCACTCAATAAGTCAGTCAAGTCACTCAGAAAGTCCATCAAGTCACTCAGTAAGTCCATCAAGTCATTCAGTAAGTCAGTCAAGTCATTCAGTCAGTCAAGTCACTCAGTAAGTCAGTCAAGTCACTCAGTAGTCAGTCAAATTGTTCAGTAAGTCAGTCAAGTCACTCAGTAAGTCAGTAAAGCCACTCAGTAAGTCAGTCAAGTCATTCAGTAAGTCAGTCAAGTCATTCAGTAAGTCAGTCAAGTCATTCAGTAAGTCAGTCAAGTCACTCAGTAAATCAGTCAAGTCACTCAGTAAGTCAGTCAAGTCACTCTGAGAGTAAACCAGTCAGTCAAGTCACTCAGTAAGTCAGTCAAGTGACTCAATAAGTCAGTCATGTCACTCAGTAAGTCAGTAAAGTCACTCAGTATATAAGTCATTCAGTAAGTCAGTCAAGTCACTCAGTAAGTCAGTAAAGTCACTCAGTAAGTCAGTCAAGTCATTCAGTCAGTCAGTCAAGTTACTCAGTAAGTCAGTCAAGTCATTCAGTCAGTTCAGTCAGTCAGTTCAGTCAGTCAGTCATTCAGTAAGTCAGTCATTCAGTAAGTCAGTCATTCAGTAAGTCAAGCAGTCAATTAGTAAGTCAGTCATTCAGTCAGTCACACAAACTCATGTTTACCTCTTTTTCCGTGTACAAAGTAACACTTCATCACGGCTACAGGTTATCTCTTGTCTAATACCTTTGTTTCTTTGTTAATTTTAAGACTTAAGTGCTTATACCTCTTCATGCCACTTTCAGCAACACTGGTATGGCTACTGGGTGTCATGACTGATTGCTTGGCAGATACCAGATAAAGTAATTAAAATATCATAACATAATTCACAAACACAGCTGCCTTGTAGCAGAGAAAGACTGGACACTATGAGTTACGAATGCTGGGATGGTGGGGTGGTGTCCGGGAGTGGTTGGGGATGGTGGGAGGGCTCCCCAGCTGTTCTACAACAAGGCAGCCGTTTGAGCAAAGGAGAATTTTTTTTCCTTCCCACAAATTGAACAGTGTTAAATTAATTATACGACGTGTTACATAAAATTGTGCCGCAATTCTTCAATTATGCAATACTCAAATTGTGCCAAATAAACTCATGCTAAATGATGGTCTACTGTATATCTTCCAATCTATCAAATGAGACCAAAAAAAACGAGAATACAACCAAAAAACCCATACAAAAATATGCTGCTAATGGGAGGTCATCAGCTAAGAAGTGAACTCCGTTATTTACGGCCCGATTTCTTTCATTTTTGGTGTACATTGAAGAGCACCTTTCCATCATACATTGCCCAAGTTTCAATAAGATAGTCAAACAAACAACTGAGATCCAATTCCCTAGATCAAGAGCAAGAGCCCCTCACAAGCATCAAGGAACCTCCCTTGAGGCCCGCTCACATCTGGAAATTTCACTCACATCTGGAAGCAAAAAACTGACTGAGTGACTGCTCGTATCTGGAAAAACTCGCACATGGATGCACTCGTAAGTAGAGGTTCCACTGTATTGTATGTGTTTTGCATTCATTTTACTTTTTTATCTGTTTTTTATGCCTAACTGCATTGAGCATTTTTTTTTTTTCAACAAGTCGGCCGTCTCCCACCGAGGCAGGGTGACCCAAAAAAAGAAAGAAAATCCCCAAAAAGAAAATACTTTCATCATCATTCAACACTTTCACCACACTCACACATAATCACTGTTTTTGCAGAGGTGCTCAGAATACAACAGTTTAGAAGCATATACGTATAAAGATACACAACATATCCCTCCAAACTGCCAATATCACAAACTCCTCCTTTAAAGTGCAGGCATTGTACTTCCCATTTCCAGGACTCAAGTCCGACTATATGAAAATAACCGGTTTCCCTGAATCCCTTCACTAAATATTACCCTGCTCACACTCCAACAGATCGTCAGGTCCCAAGCACCATTCGTCTCCATTCACTCCTATCTAACACGCTCACGCACACTTGCTGGAAGTCCAAGCCCCTCGCCCACAAAACCTCCTTTACCCCCTCTCTCCAACCCTTTCGAGGACAACCCCTACCTCGCCTTCCTTCCCCTATAGATTTATATGCTTTCCATGTCATTCTACTTTGATCCATTCTCTCTAAATGACCAAACCACCTCAACAACCCCTCTTCTGCTCTCTGACTAATACTTTTATTAACTCCACACCTTTTCCTAATTTCCACACTCCGAATTTTCTGCATAATATTTACACCACACATTGCCCTTAGACAGGACATCTCCACTGCCTCCAACCGTCTCCTCGCTGCTGCATTTACCACCCAAGCTTCACACCCATATAAGAGTGTTGGTACTACTATACTTTCATACATTCCCTTCTTTGCCTCCATAGATAACGTTTTTTGACTCCACATATACCTCAATGAACCACTCACCTTTTTTCCCTCATCAATTCTATGATTAACCTCATCCTTCATAAATCCATCCGCCGACACGTCAACTCCCAAGTATCTGAAAACATTCACTTCTTCCATACTCCTCCTCCCCAATTTGATATCCAATTTTTCTTTATCTAAATCATTTGATACCCTCATCACCTTACTCTTTTCTATGTTCACTTTCAACTTTCTACCTTTACACACATTCCCAAACTCATCCACTAACCTTTGCAATTTTTCTTTAGAATCTCCCATAAGCACAGTATCATCAGCAAAAAGTAACTGTGTTAATTCCCATTTTGAATTTGATTCCCCATAATTTAATCCCACCCCTCTCCCAAACACCCTAGCATTTACTTCTTTTACAACCCCATCTATAAATATATTAAACAACCATGGTGACATTACACATCCCTGTCTAAGACCTACTTTTACAGGGAAGTAGTCTCCCTCTCTTCTACACACCCTAACCTGAGCCTCACTATCCTCATAAAAACTCTTTACAGCATTTAGTAACTTACCACCTATTCCATATACTTGCGACATTTGCCACATTGCTCCCCTATCCACTCTATCATATGCCTTTTCTAAATCCATAAATGCAATAAAAACTTCCCTACCTTCATCTAAATACTGTTCACATATATGCTTCAATGTAAACACTTGATCTACACATCCCCTACCCACTCTGAAACCTCCTTGCTCATCCGCAATCCTACATTCTGTCTTACCTCTAATTCTTTCAATTATAACCCTACCGTACACTTTTCCTGGTATACTCAATAAACTTATTCCTCTATAATTTTTACAATCTCTTTTGTCCCCTTTTCCTTTATATAAAGGGACTATACATGCTCTTCGCCAATCCCTAGGTACCTTCCCCTCTTTCATACATTTATTAAACAAAAGTACAAACCACTCCAACACTATATCCCCCCCTGCTTTTAACATTTCTGTCATGATCCCATCAGTTCCAGCTGCTTTACCCCCTTTCATTCTACGTAATGCCTCACGTACCTCCACCACACTTACATTCTGCTCTTCTTCACTCCTAAAAGATGGTATACCTCCCTGGCCAGTGCATGAAATTACCGCCTCCCTTTTTTCCTCAACATTTAAAAGTTCCTCAAAATATTCTTGCCATCTACCTAATACCTCCCTCTCCCCATCTACTAACTCCCCTACTCTGTTTTTAACTGACAAATCCATACTTTCCCTAGGCTTTCTTAACTTGTTTAACTCAATCCAAAATTTTTTCTTATTTTCATTAAAATTTCTTGACAGTGCCTCTCCCACTCTATCATCTGCACCTAACATATGATAATACAAATATGTTACCAAGTGTTTTAGATGCATTCAATAATGAGAAGAGTGCTCTTTTTCCATCCACCAATGATTTTTGCTTATCACACGGAGTTGGAAATTTAAGAGCTGTACAAACTTTGCCCTCTTGTATTTGAAATAGAAAATTGTCGTTTTCAGTCATGAATAATGTGTACAGTGTATCTGAAATAGAAAATTATCTAACTTATATTTGGCAGAGCACAGACTGGAGATGTATTGTACCAATTGCTTGATAGGAGACTTTGGAATAATAAACGTGGAAAAACAGAATGTAAGAGAAGTAGTTCTCTGATATTATTTACATTTTCAGTATAACCTGCATGTCTGAGATGACATTACAAAGTACATACTAATACCCTGGCCACCTTTTACAACATATTTTTCTTGCCTCAATCTTCTTGGAATTTCCACTTTTTATATTTCTAAACATTCTCACAGCTTCTGCACGAAACAGAATAAACAAAACCTATCAGTGCTTTAAGAGAGTTCTTCATCTGTTTTTATTTTAACATGCTGCAATTTTATTCTTAAAAACCACTTATGAAAGGTAAGGTACAACCAACCTATTCTCATGTTCTTTAACCCTTTGACTGTTTCAGTTGTATATATACGTCTTACACGCCACTGTTTCGGACGTATTTATACGCGTAAATTCTAGCGACTTCAAATCAAGCAGGAGAAAGCTGGTAGGCATACATGAGAGAGAATGGGTCTGAGTGGTGGGAGTGCACCCTGTGAAAAAAATCTGAGACTCAGTGGTGCATTGTGGGAACGCCATCTTGGTATTCCATTTTCACCATGCCTCGTGGCAAGAAGTACCTCACTCCTCGGCGGATTGGAGGTCTTTTGTTCCCAAGTGATAGCTCTAACAGCGATGGAAGTGTCAGTGAAAGTGAATTCCATGGTTTTCAAGTGGGTGTGACCGAAAACAGTGCCCAGGATAACGTAATTAGTGATGAAAACCCAGATGACCCACGACCTTCCACCTCCGGTGCTGGGCCGGCTCGTTCACGTTCACCTGTACCAGGATAAAAGAGGAACCTATTTGCCCATGTACAAGACTCAGATGTGAGCAGTGAAAGCGACAGTGATAGTGATTTCAAAGCTATTGAAAGCAGTTATAGCTGTGAAAGTGAGGGTGAATATTCCCCAGTGAAGTGGCAGTATATATGCCATAGCATGGGGTCTGGTAGTGTGTCATATGCTGTTCCAAGCAGGAGGAGTAAATCTTGGAGCACATCTCATGGCCCTACACCATGACCTGATAGTGAAGGTGATGATAGTGTTACGATGGGTATGAATGATGTGAGTGAGTCAGCAGGTGGTGGTGGTGATAGTGATGGTGGCATGAGTCATGTGGCACCAGCAGCGGGCCACGCTACTACCGACGCTGCTGACTCTGCACAACTACAACCAGCCTCACCCAACCCCACAACAACCACAACCACGTTTCAATATCCAGAACCCACCAGCAGACCGTATCTGGGATTGGCAGCAAGGTGACAATTTTATTCCCAATCCCCATGACTTTGATGAAACACAAATTGGAATAGGGCCATTGTGTACACTTGGGAACAGTGCCACTGAACCAGAATGCTTTCAGTTATTCTTTGATGAACCCCTGATGGACATTATTGTCAGGGAAACCAACACATACTATGAGCACACCATGGCAAATACAATTCTCTCACCAAGATCACGGCTACACCAGTGGAAGGACACAACTGTGGCAGTGATGTACCTGTTCTTTGCCACAATAATGCTTATGCCACATGTGTATAAGCACACTGTCACCACATACTGGTCAACAGAATGCCTGATTTCAACGCTAGGTTTTAGTGACATTATAGGTGTGAATCGTTTTTTGATACTGTTACGTATGCTACACTTTTCAGACAAAACAAGGCCTGACAGAAGCGACAGGTTATATAAGATCAGAAATGTGTTTAAGTACCTGAAACAAAAGTGTTCCATGTATTTTTATCCCTTCAGGAAGCTTGTTATTGATGAGTCTTTGATTTTATTCAAAGGAAGATTCTCATTGAAGCAGCACATACCAAGCAAGAGGAAATGCTTTGGTATAAAGTTATTTGTACTGTGTGATTGCAAAAGTGGTCTCATTTTGGATATCACTGTGTACACTGGCAATAATACATTGAGAGATACCAAGAAGTTACTGGGTATCTCTGGTGATGTGGTTCGAACAATGATGGAACCATATCTTGGTAAGGGGCATATATTATATACAGTGGTCCCTCAATAATCGTCTGGCCTGAAAGCCGTCCATTTCAGAAATAGTCCTGTTATTTCGTCTAAACATTGGCTCGCAAATGGTCCGTTAACTCGCTAATCGTCCTTCATCCGGGACGCGTACTCACGCTCTGAGCCGCCTGGGCCTGCCTTCCCAGCCAGTGTGCCATTGTTTACCAGTGAGCGACGGTCCCCTTACATGCTCCTACGAAATATTTCATAATATTCCATTGATTTTAGTGCTTGCAAGTGCTAAATAAGCTACCATGGTTCCAAAGAAAGCTTCTAGTGCCAGCCCTTTGGTAAAGAATGTGAGAAACATATAATTTATCAACATATAATTTATCAACCACTATCACAACTGCTTCCACTCTACCACCACCACCTTTGTATTTTTACATAAGAACACAAGAAAGGAGGATCACTGCAGCAGGCCTGTTGGCCCATGCTCAGCAGGTCCTTTACAATTCATCCCACTAACGAAACATTTTCCCAACCCAATCCTCAATGCTACCCAAGAAATAAGCTCTGATAACTCTATCCACTCATTTGCAAGTCCCACTCAAATCCAACCCCTCTCACTCATATATTTATCCAACCTAAATTTGAAACTACCCAATGTCCTAGCCTCAATAACCCAACTAGGCAGACTGTTCCACTCATCAACTACCCTATTTCCAAACCAATACTTTCCTATGTCCTTTCTAAATCTAAACTTATCGAATTTAATTTAAATCCATTACTGTCATGTTGAATGTTCATTCTTTTGTGCATGTAAATCTATCTTTTAGGTAAAAAAAAAAAATTGTTGTTGATACTTCTGGGTGTCTGGAACGAATTAATTGGATTTACATTATTTCTTATGGGGAAAATTGATTAGAAAATCGTCCATTTCGATAATAGTCCCACTTTCAGGAACAGATTAAGGACAATAATTGAGGGACCACTGTACTGATAACTGGTACACAAGCCCGATACTCAGTGATTTCTTGCGAGTGAACATGACAGACGTGTGTGGCACAGTGCGCGGTAATCGTAAGCATATGCCAAGGTTCGACGCTGGCACTGGGCGAGGTGAGGTGCAGGCCTTTGCTGCCAATGACATCATGGCATTTCGGTGGCATGACAAACATGTCACATTGTTGACATCAGTTCACCAAAACGAAATGGCACACACTGGCAGCCACAAGAGAGAGACCAATGAACTCATTCTAAAACCTGCAGCTGTGATGGACTACAACATCAATATGCACTTAGTGGACAAATGTGACATGCAGATTGGGTTTGCTGATTGTGTACGCAAGAGTTATAAGTGGTATATAAAACTTTTTTTCCATCTTCTTGATATTTTCATGCTAAATGCTTATAACATATACAAGTTGAGGACCAACAACAAACCAAAATAAGGTGAATTTTGTTTGTCAGTCATCAGACAAATAATCGTCAAGTACCAAGAAGCAACACCTGCAATAGACCAGCGCCCACGAAATTACCAACACATGCCATCTCGTTTGAGGCCTGGTGATCACTACCCCATACAACTGCCTCCTACTGCTTTCAAGAAAAGTGCTCAGAAGAGGTGTTTTGTATGTGGACATACCACAAAACGCCTACAAACACGCAGAGACACTCGTTTTATGTGTGAGGAGTGTCAAGTACCACTCTGCATATACCAATGTTTCAAAGAGTTCCACAAGCTGCAGCAGTTTTAGGAAACTGTTCAGTGACTGTACATATGTATATATATTATGGAACAATAGTAATAAACAATGCTTTGTACTGTTTGTGTAAACAAGTTTTATACACAATCTAATAGTGATAATGTTTGTTCAGTTATTGTGTTGTAAACAATGAGTGTATATTTGAACAATGCACCTTACTTTGGTCTCACAGGCCACATAAGTTACTTAGAAAAGAAAAATATTGGAAAATACAAGAAACCTTTGAATTGGAGTAAATAAAAGAATACCGGGTGGGTGGCATTCACCGCTGTTGCCATTCACCGCTCATTTTCTGCCAACTTTGCGCCTCTATATCTCGGTAAGTACTGATGGCAAATTTTTTTTTTAGGTTTAAAACACTCAGTAAAATAATCCTAACATTTGGTAAGAAAAAATAATTTTTTTTTTCAAATATTTTGCGATATATAATGACAATTTCAGAAAGGGACCTACGACAGTCAAAGGGTTAAGGACAACTTAGACAGGTAATGTCTTAAGATTAGTGTATGGAGGATCAAGCAACCAGTGCTCATGACATTGAATAATTCTCACAGATTTACCACTTCAAGTACATCATTGTAATCATCATCCTCATCATAATAATATTCCTTATGCTCAGTTTTATGGTATGAATTCTTGGCTTTAGAAAGTTTTGTCAATAAATAAACCATAATAATTAATTCTTAACAAGAAATGATAATGACATACAAGCATCTCTAAAAGGAGTTAACCCTTAAATGGTCCAAACGTATATATAAGTTTTTTCAACATCTGAAAGTATGTAAAAAAATGTAGATCTTCTTTTTTGTTTTACATTTGAAAATGTGTAAAAAAAAACTTTTATCTACATTTTTTTTTTTGTTATATTTGAAAATATGTAAAAAAAAGTAGATCTACTTTTGTAGCACTACGAATTTGAACATCGATCTCTTTGGACCATTTAAGGGTTAAACTACATCTAAGAGAGATAGTGAAAGCCGCTAACTATATAAACGATCACAATATATCCAGTAAGCATTTACCAGAATTATTCCCGATTGAATAAAAAAAACACACCTTTACCATTAATTTTTCAAAATTTCGCTGACAGGGTTCTACATAACACCTGGCTCCCATCTGCACAAGCAACACTGGGTCCCCGAGAGATTCTGCACCGATGAAGATATCTCCGGACCCATCCATGGACTGGATGAGGGGAAGCTGAACAAAGCCACGATAGTCTGGACCTTTGTCTCGTACACGGGCTGAATAAATCTGAAAGGGTGCAAAACCTTGATGAAGATTGATCTTTAGTATTACAGAACATACTTGTAATTCCCCTACATGCAAATCAATTGTTTCAAGACTAATTTGCATAAATCTTGAATGTAGAAACATAAAATAAATAATTTTCCTTATGAAATATAAGTTATAAATGCTTATCTATAGTATTATCTGTACTTCCTTCCCACATGGAAAAAATTAATCAAGTGTAGGCAATCAGCTTGCATTTATCTTCTTCTAACAAACCAACCATATCCCACTGAGGCAGGGTGGCCCAAAAAATAAAATAAAATATTCTCTTTTTAACCCCTTTGAGGGTTTTCGTCGTACTAGTACGTTTTACGCGTAGGGGTTTTTGACGTACTAGTACTCATAAATTCTAGCGGCCTCAAATCTAGTGGGAGAAAGCTGGTAGGCCTTCATATGAAAGAATGGGTCTATGTGGTCAGTGTGCACAGTCTAAAAAAAATCCTGCAGCACACAGTGCATAATGAGAAAAAAAAAAACTTTGACCATTTTTTTTTAATAAATCAGCGACTTTGCAGTGTATTTTCGTATGGTATTTATTGTTGTATTCTAGTTTTCTTGGTCTCATTTTATAGAATGGAAGACATATTACAGAAATTGAGATGATTTTGACTGGTTTTACAAAGAAAGGTGCCTTGAAATTGAGCTCAAAGTAGCAGAAATGTTCGATTTTTACCAAACTTCAAAAGTAAACAAATCGTGCCAAGCGTGCAATACACGTCAACTGGTGAGTCTAATATTCTTTCACAAGTGCACCAATAATATTTATACCATTTTTTACACTAATGCAGTAGTCTGCATAACAGTAAATCTTATATTTTTTGTGAAAATAAAAATTCAAAGTGGAAAGCAAAAGAATATAAGAGGGGACTTGAGACATGACTATTGACTAGAGGAAATGTCATTTTAGTGCCAGGAATGTCTTTCTTGTTTATTCTGGACCCTATTCCGAAATTGGCATCTTTTGAAATTTGTGTGAAATTGGCAAAATTGCTAAATTCTGACCACTGTACTAGATAGTTGAATTTCATAAATGAGTGGTTTCTTGCATCCATTCGATAGAAAAAATGGAGTTCTAGCGAAATATTCATGTTTTTTGTCGACTAGTACAGTGAAATTGGCCGAAAATGGGGCTCAAAGTGGGCAAAATCGCCGATGCGTAAACATCGCCGAGACCGCTAACTTTGCGAGAGCATAATTCCGTAAGTTTTCTATCAAATTTCAAACTTTTGGTGTCTTTATGATCGGGAAAAGATTCTCTATCTTTTCATAAGAGAAAATAATTTTTTTTTTTTTTAAATTTGGCCGACCCTGAGAACGAGTTTCGGAGAGGGCCTGTCGACCCTCAAAGGGTTAAATTTAGTAATACAGTGGACCCCAGCTTTACGATCACCTCCCAATGCGACCAATTATGTAAGTGTATTTATGTAGGTGCGTTTGTACGTGTATGTTTGGGGGTCTGAAACGGACTAATCTAATTCACAATATTCCTTATGGGAACAAATTCGTTCAGTACTGGCACCTGAACATACTTCTGGAATGAAATAATATCGTAAACCGCAGGGTCCACTGTATATACCACAGAAGGGGTCACTAGCCCCTCACTCCTGGCATTTTAGTCACCTCTTACGACACACAGCTTACAGGAAAAGAATTCTGTTCCACTTCTCCATGGATTTTGCTTTCATGTCTGTGTATATAAAAAGAATGCATACATATCAGTGTACATAATAACTTACATACATCTTTTCTTCTTTCAACAAACCAGCTGTATCCCACCGAGGCAGAAAGGCACAAAAGGAAAGATGAAAGTTTCTCTTTTTAAATTTAGTAATATATGCAGGAGAAGGGGTCACTAGCCCCTTGCTCCTGGCATTTTAGTCGCCTCTTATAACATGCATGGCTTACAGAGGAAGAATTCTGCTCCGCTTCCCCATGGAGATAAGCGGAAATAAACAAGAACTAGAAGATAGAAGAAAACCCTGAGGGGTATGTATATATATGCTTGTACATGCATGGGTAATGTGACCTAAGTGTAAGTATTAGTAGCAAGATGTACGTACCTGAAATCTTGCATGTTTATGAGATAGAAAAAAGATGCCAGCAATCCTACCATCATGTAAAACAATTACAGGTATCCGTTTCACACTCACTTGGCAGGACAGCAGTACCTCCCTGGATGGCTGCCGTCTACCAACCTACTACCTAGATTTCTTTCTCTTATGTGAGGGTTATTTGTGTATTGTTTCAGTCACGGTATTGTGCCTTTTTGTTCTTTTGACCTCAAGATGTCAACAAACAGAAACTGAAATACCGGTGCATAGTCCTAACTAGTTGCCATAGGATCCAGTGAGACAGACAATGAGAACATGTTTTCAAGGCCCTACCTTAGGGAAGGAGCAGTCCTAGTAGATGATGAATCACAAATAAGTAGCTGATGAGAAAACACTAAGAATATTCAAAATTTCCATGAACATCAGATATATGGCCCATTGGCTAAGGGAATTTTTTAAGGAAGAGAGATGATGAGAGCCAGAAAAGTGGATTTTTTCCCTATTTTCTGTAGCAAAATAAATCATTATACAGGAGGGCCCTGCTTATACAGCAGGTTAGGTTCCAGGTTACTGCTGTAAAGTGAAAATTGCTGTAAAGTGTACCACAGCCATTTTTCACTTTCAAATGAATATAAAAGCCTGATAACATGTTTATCATATAATAAGTGAGCAATATAGTTTGTCCTAAAAAATGCATATACAGAACACACATTACTTACCTTAAAATTTTTTCATCCTTGGCTTATAATGAGTGGTGAATATATTTATTGTAAGAAGCCTGAATAAACGAAGAATGGGTATACAGTGGTAACCTGAGTGTTGTACAGCTCCCAACTCGAACAATTATGTAAGTGTATTATTGTAAGTGCTTTTGCAAGTGTATTTTTGGGGTCTGAAACAGACTAATCTAATTTACATTATTCCTTATGGGAACAAATTCGTTCAGTAACGGCACTCGAACAGCCTTCTGAAATGAATTATGGCCAAAACTCAGGGTACCACTGTAACTGAAAACCATGGTATTAGTGAAATGCTGTAAAGTGAAGCTTCATAAAGCAGGGCCCGCCTGTAAATATCTCATATACAATATAACGTTTCTAGAATAGTAGGTAATAGCGTGCCTCGTTGTGCTCCCGGTTTTCTCGTGTTTTCACGGTCGCTCTTACGTGCTAGAACTTTAATTTGTGTCATCAATCCTATACGATACATCCCTCTAGCGCCTGGAACCAATCTTGGGCGGAAAACATTATATACTGAGTCAAAAAAAGGAGAATTAGTGTGCACTGCGTAGCAGAGTTTACTGCCAGAGGGGAATCATAGGCCTGTGTCCCGTGTGGAAAAAAATAATAATAATTGAACTTTTCATGTCAGAGGAAAGAAAGTCTCCCTGAAAGCATTGAGTATACATAGTGTATAGTGTATACTACAGTGGCTCCCTAGTATATTGATGATAAAGGCTAAAGTGTCATTTGAAAACAGGTGAATTTGTAAATGAAGTGATAAGCCTATAGAGGCAGGTGCCAGAAGTCGCCAGAAACTTACCACAGGTCAGCTGTTTTTAATAATCTTCCTGGCCTGCTAGTGTACTCGCATATAATCTAGTGATACCAGTGAATAGCAGAATACAGTGTTGTAGTAGCAACTAACCAGTATTATAATGGTACTTAGTGAAGTGGAGTGACTTTCATTAGTTTCTTTTTCTTGAAATACCAGACGTTACTGTGAATTTCATATAACCTGTAGTTACCAGCGGTCGCAATATACACAACGAGAAGCAATTATTACTACAGAAAAAGCGCCCTTCCTCCAAAATTTGCACCAGTCAACTATAGTGATAATATAGCTTTTATTGTGGTGGAGACGGAAAAAAAAAATAGAGAAGCTAGATACAGCGATTGATAAACAAAGGTGGAGGCTCGACCGTTCGTCATTGTAGGAGTGCCAGCAGTCACCGGCTCTTCAACGCGCAAGTTATACTTTTGTATCAATCAAATCACATATTACTCGGGTAGATAATTTCCAGTAGATCCTTCATGTGTTAGCTCAAATCACCGACCAGTATGGTTTAAATAAGTGACCCACTGATCAGATCAGATAGACTGGTCCGAACCCTTGACTGGTCCGAACCCTGGACTGGTTTCAAACGGTTTCGTTGTGCACCACCTAGCAGGTTATTAATAGAATATTCAAGAGGTTGCTAGTAGAATTGCAGTAAATAAACCATTCAAATCATTATGAAGCTGTGTGTAGTCTGTGGTCAGTCAAACAAACGGGCTTCCACATGCATAAATTGTCATTTCTGTGGAAATTGGTGTCACGCCCCTTGTGCAGATATCCAAGAACTAGCTACAAGCAGTATTAAAACAGGGAAGTATTTTTGGGTATGCCCAAATGAGATAAATCTGTGGACTAAAATCACAAGGGTATTAAAAGAGGTCAACATCAAAGCTGCTTTCATAGAAAACCTGGAAGCTTTCTACAACAGATGGGAACATAAAAAGTCCGGGCTGAATGGTACTGCCCTTGATACTGGCCATGTAGTCAGAAACTGTAAGGCTGGAGATGATGTCCTGGTAGTCAGTAAATGGGGGGCTGATAGTGCTGTCCTGGGAGACAGTAATGGTGAAGCTGGAGGTGCTGTCCTGGGAGACAGTAACGGTGAAGCTGGAGATGCTGTCCTGGGAGACAGTAATGGGGAAGCTGGAGATGCTGTCCTGGGAGACAGTAATGGTGAAGCTGGAGATTTTGTCCAGGTAGTCGGGAATTATACGCAGGAAGGAATACATATGAATGACCGCATAGGGGACAGGAGCCATAGTAGGGAAACAAGTGTAGTCAAAGATAAGATAAAACCAATATTGCAAACTAGAAATACCGCAGGAAATAGCAAACAAGAGGACTCCACTAGCAATAGTGAGGATATATTACCAAAAACAAATGGTGGGAGCTCCATTGTTGGTGCTAGGGAGGATAGAAGTAAGACAGGGAAACATGCACCAACAGGGAATACAGTCACAGAAACCCAAGGCAAACGGAAACCAAGCCTGTGCACATACTATGCACTCGGTATCTGCTGGCATGGGAAATCTGGAAAAACAGATGGGACGTGCAACTATGACCACCCTAGGAAATGCCATGCCCATATGACAACAGGAAAATGCAAACTCCCTTCCTGTAAGCTTTTTCACCCTGAACTGTGTACCTCTTCAGTACAGGAAAGACTGTGCTATAATTTAAATTGCCAGGCATACCATCTAAAGGGGACAAAAAGATACAAAACATCCAGGCCATGGGAAAACCTGGGTAGCCACAGCCACTCAAGAGGGAGAGGTTTTTTAGTGCCAGGAAGGAAAAAAAACTGGCAGGAAATGGCAGAAATCGTACACCAAATCCAGTCATTCCTGGAGTGGAACCACAGTCGATGGCCTCCACTCCAAACCAACAGATACAGATACTAATGCCGGAAAAAAAATCCCCCCCCAGTACCAACAATACCACCAGTCCGATAACATTCTTCTTTGCAAATATACAGGGTCTAAAGCCAGCAACAAACAACAAAATACCTTTCATCCGTGGACTGCTTGCAGAGGCAAAGGCAATGTTCGCGGCTTTCACTGAGACCCACATAAAGGATCACTTGGACAATGAAATATGGATCCCAGGTTACAACCTATACAGATGTGACAGAGTGAACAGGCAAAAGGGGGGGGTTGGCCTGTACATTGCAGAGTCACTTGTTTGCACAGAACTGCTAAATGCCTCAAATGATGTAGTGGAAGTTTTAGCAGTAAAGGTCGAGAACCAAAACCTAGTCATTGTGATAGTCTACAAGCCTCCGGATGCAACATCCCAGCAATTCCAGGAACAGCTGTTAAAAATTGACCACTGTCTGGAAAACCTTCCAGCTCCTGCACCCAACATCTTGCTTCTGGGGGATTTCAACTTAAGGCACCTAAAATGGAGGAATATAGCAAATAATATTGTTGCAGTAATAACCCCAGGAGGCAGCTCTGATGAAAACTCACACTCACGCGAGCTTTTAAATCTCTGCACAAAATTCAATTTAAACCAGCAAATAATAGAGCCTACTAGACTGGAGAATACACTAGACCTCATCTTCACTAACAATGATGATCTGATAAGAAATATCACCATATCAAAAACAATATACTCAGATCACAACATAATTGAGGTTCAGTCATGTATGCGCGGAGCCCCAGACCGACATAATGAGATTAGTCACGAGGGAGCATTCACCAAATTCAACTTCAATAACAAAAACATAAAGTGGGACCAAGTAAACCAAGTCCTAACCGATATAAGCTGGGAAGATATACTAAGCAACACAGACCCCAACTTATGCCTAGAACAGATTAACTCGGTAGCACTCGATGTATGCACAAGGCTTATTCCTCTAAGAAAAAGGAGGAGTAGATGCAAAACAGAAAGAGACAGGCGCTCCCTTTACAGGCGACGGAAAAGAATAACAGAGCGGCTAAAAGAGGTCAATATATCTGAAATGCGTAGGGAGACACTGGTCAGAGAAATAGCAAGCATCGAACTTAAGCTAAAAGAATCCTTTAGGAGTCAGGAATCGCGGGAAGAACTAAAAGCCATAAATGAAATCGAAAGAAACCCAAAGTATTTCTTCTCCTATGCCAAATCAAAATCGAGAACAACGTCCAGTATTGGGCCCCTACTTAAACAAGATGGGTCCTACACAGATGACAACAAGGAAATGAGTGAGCTACTCAAGTCCCAATATGACTCAGTTTTTAGCAAGCCGCTAACCAGACTGAGAGTCGAAGATCAAAATGAATTTTTTATGAGAGAGCCACAAAATTTGATTAACACAAGCCTATCCGATGTTATCCTGACGCCAAATGACTTCGAACAGGCGATAAATGACATGCCCATGCACTCTGCCCCAGGGCCAGACTCATGGAACTCTGTGTTCATCAAGAACTGCAAGAAGCCCCTATCACGAGCCTTTTCCATCCTATGGAGAGGGAGCATGGACACGGGGGTCGTCCCACAGTTACTAAAAACAACAGACATAGCCCCACTCCACAAAGGGGGCAGTAAAGCAACAGCAAAGAACTACAGACCAATAGCACTAACATCCCATATCATAAAAATCTTTGAAAGGGTCCTAAGAAGCAAGATCACCACGCATCTAGAAACCCATCAGTTACACAACCCAGGGCAACATGGGTTTAGAACAGGTCGCTCCTGTCTGTCTCAACTATTGGACCACTACGACAAGGTCCTAAATGCACTAGAAGACAAAAAGAATGCAGATGTAATATATACAGACTTTGCAAAAGCCTTCGACAAGTGTGACCATGGCGTAATAGCGCACAAAATGCGTGCTAAAGGAATAACAGGAAAAGTCGGTCGATGGATCTATAATTTCCTCACTAACAGAACACAGAGAGTAGTCGTCAACAGAGTAAAGTCCGAGGCAGCTACGGTGAAAAGCTCTGTTCCACAAGGCACAGTACTCGCTCCCATCTTGTTCCTCATCCTTATATCCGACATAGACAAGGATGTCAGCCACAGCACCGTGTCTTCCTTTGCAGATGACACCCGAATCTGCATGACAGTGTCTTCCATTGCAGACACTGCAAAGCTCCAGGCAGACATCAACCAAATCTTTCAGTGGGCTGCAGAAAACAATATGAAGTTCAACGATGAGAAATTTCAATTACTCAGATATGGTAAACATGAGGAAATTAAATCTTCATCAGAGTACAAAACAAATTCTGGCCACAAAATAGAGCGAAACACCAACGTCAAAGACCTGGGAGTGATCATGTCGGAGGATCTCACCTTCAAGGACCATAACATTGTATCAATCGCATCTGCTAGAAAAATGACAGGATGGATAATGAGAACCTTCAAAACTAGGGAGGCCAAGCCCATGATGACACTCTTCAGGTCACTTGTTCTATCTAGGCTGGAATATTGCTGCACACTAACAGCACCTTTCAAGGCAGGTGAAATTGCCGACCTAGAAAATGTACAGAGAACTTTCACGGCGCGCATAACGGAGATAAAACACCTCAATTATTGGGAGCGCTTGAGGTTCCTAAACCTGTATTCCCTGGAACGCAGGAGGGAGAGATACATGATTATATACACCTGGAAAATCCTAGAGGGACTAGTACCGAACTTGCACACGAAAATCACCCACTACGAAAGCAAAAGACTTGGCAGACGATGCACCATCCCCCCAATGAAAAGCAGGGGTGTCACTAGCACGTTAAGAGACCATACAATAAGTGTCAGGGGCCCGAGACTGTTCAACTGCCTCCCAGCACACATAAGGGGGATTACCAACAGACCCCTGGCAGTCTTCAAGCTGGCACTGGACAAGCACCTAAAGTCAGTTCCGGATCAGCCGGGCTGTGGCTCGTATGTTGGTTTGCGTGCAGCCAGCAGCAACAGCCTGGTTGATCAGGCTCTGATCCACCAGGAGGCCTGGTCTCAGACCGGGCCGCGGGGGCGTTGACCCCCGGAACTCTCTCCAGGTAAACTCCAGGTAAACTCCAGGTAGACAGCAACCACCCAGGGAGGTACTACCATCCTGTCGAGTGTAAAACAAAAGCCTGTACTTGTTTTACATGATGGTAGGATTGCTAGTGTCTTTTCTCTGTCTCAAAAACATGCAAGATTTCAGGTAAATCTTGCTGCTTCTACTTACACTTAGGTCACACTACACATGCATATACAAGCATATATATACACACACAGCCCTCTGGGTTTTCTTTTATTTTTTTACTAGTTCTTGTTTATTTCCTCTTATTTCCATGGGGAAGTAGAACAGAATTCTTCTTCCGTAAGCCATGCATGTCGTAAGAAGCGACTAAAATCCTAGTACAGGTTTGCCATCACAAATCTGCCATCATTGGGACCTGTAGTGTGCCAGATTATTGAGTTTGCTGGATTACAGAGTGGTTAAGCTTGAATAGACTTCATAAAGTTAACCAAATTGGCTTACACAAGAAAGTTCATTGAACATCGGCAAAAACCGAACATTTCCACTACTTTGAGCTCAATTTCAAGGTACTTTTTGTCATGACACCAATCAAAATCATATCTATTTCTGTAATATATCCTCCATTCTATCAAATGAGACCAAAAAAAATGAGAATACAACCATAAAAACCATATGAAAATATACCACTAAGAGGAGGCTAATGGCTGAGAAGTGAACTCCATTATTGCCCAATCTTTTCATTTTTGATGTATGTTGAGAAGCATCTTTCCATCATACACTGCCCAAGTTTCAATAAGATAGCCCAACAAACAACTGAGAAAAAATATTTACCAAAAATTATATATGTACGGCAAGCCCAAGCCAGGTACTGGAAAAAAAGTCACTTTGTCTAACTTTTTTGGGTTATCCTCGGGTCTGTATACATACGCTGCTATAATAATCTACGTAACTGTGTTTGTGTATACCTGAATAAAATTATTTATTTCTATTCTCTCGACTGAGTACAAGAAACTGCCCATTCATCAATTTCAACTACCCAATAAAGTGGTCAGAAATTGGCAATTTGGCCAATTTCACACAAATTTCAAAAGATGCCAATTTCAAAATAGGATCCAGAATAAACAATGCAGACATTCCTGACACTAAAATAACATTTTCTCTGTTCATTAGTCATGGCTCCGGGCCCCTCTTATATTACTCTTGCTTACCATTTGGAATTTTTATTCACACAAAAAACTAGAAGATTTACTGTTATGCAGACTATGGCATTATTGTAATAATTGTATAAATAATATCAATCCATTCGTGACTGCGTATTGGAATTTGGACTGGCAGGCGGACACGTATTAGACAGTCACATCACTTGTTTACTCTTGAACATCACCAAAGAATCGAACATTTCCACTACTTTGAGCTCAATTTCAAGGTACTTTTCATCGTGAAAGCAATCAAAATCATATCTGTTTCTGTAATATATCTTCCATTCTATCAATTGGGACAAAAAAACGAGAATACAACCATAAAAGCCATACGAAAATACACCGCTAAGGGGTGGCTAATGGCTGAGAAATGAACTCCGTTATTTAGGGTCCGATTTCTTTCATATTTGGTGTACGTTAAGAAGCATCTTTCCATCACACATTGCTCAACTGAGAAAAAAATTATTTACTAAAAATCATATATGGCAAGCCCAAGTCAGGTACTAGAAATAAGTCACTTTATCTGACTTTTTTGGGTTATCCTAGGTTCTCTACACGTATGCTGCTATGTATGATAATCTATATAAAGAAAATAGCTTTTTCGTTTCAGTCTTATGGTGCATTACGAGTGAACATCACAGTTAGCCATGTCCTATACAGTAGGGCCCCCCATATACGTCAGGTGAGGTTCCAGGTTACTGCCGTAAAGCAGAAATCGCCATAAGGTGGAACACCTTTTTTTTCCACTTATAAATGCATATAAATACTAGATAACAAATTTACATTAACATATATTAACCCTTTGACTGTTTCGGTCGTATATATACGTCTTACGAGCCAATGTGTTTGGCATACATATACTCAAAAATTCTAGCGGATTCAAATCAAGCAGGAGGAAGCTGGTAGGCCCACATATGAGAGAATGGGTCTGTGGTCAGTGTGCACAGTATAAAAAAAAATCCTGAAGCAAGCAGTGCATAATGAGGAAAAAAAAAAACTCAGACCGTGTTTTTGGATTTAAACGCCGAATTTGAAGTGTATTTTCGTATAGTTTTTATGGTTATATTCTCGTTTTCGTATTCACATTTGATAGAATGGAAATCATATTATAGAACTGGAGGTGATTTTGATTGGTTTTAACCCTTTCAGGGTCCAAGGCCCAAATCTGGAGTCACGCACCAGTGTCCAAGAATTTTCAAAAAAAAAATTTTTTATTTTTTCTTATGAAATCGTAGAGAAT
Source organism: Cherax quadricarinatus (assembly GCF_038502225.1). NCBI lineage: Eukaryota > Metazoa > Arthropoda > Malacostraca > Decapoda > Parastacidae > Cherax > Cherax quadricarinatus. The sequence continues at coordinate 38,535,797 of NC_091314.1, read as the reverse complement.
CTTTTTGTGAAGGTAATAAAACAAAAAGTACGAAATTTGGTGGAAAATTGACGAAATTATGCTCTCGCGAATTTTGATGTGTCAGCGACATTTACGAATCGGCGATTTTGCCGACTTTGACTCCCATTTTAGGCCAATTACATTATTCCAATCAACCAAATTCTTAGCTATTTCACTAGTATTACTTCTATTCTATCGATTGAGCACAAGAAATCGCCAAGTCAACTGTTTCAACTACAAAATAAAGTGATCGGAAATTGTTAATTTGGCCAATTTAACACAAAGTTCAAAATATTCCAATTTCAAAATAGGGTCCAGAATAAACAATGTAGGCATTCCTGGCACTAAACTAACGTTTCCTCTGTTCATTAGTTATGTTTTGAGGCTTTACAAATAAATTCCATTTTGATTTTTTATTCACATAATGAATTTTTATTCACACCAAAAAATAGAAGATTTACTGTTATGCAATACTGTAATAATTGTATAAATATCATCACCATATTTGTGAATGTATATTAGACCCACCAGCTGACGTGTATTAGACGTGTGAGGTCGTTTGTTTACTCTTGAATATCGGCAAAAATTTTACATTTCCGCTACTTTGAGCTCAGTTTCAAGCCATTTCCAGTGCTAAAACCAATCAAAATCATCTCTATTTCTGTAATATGTCTTCCATTCTATCAAATGAGACCAAGAAATCGCAAATACAACTATAAAAAACATACGAAAAAACACTGCAAAGTTGCTGTTTTAATCGAAAAATCATGATTTAAGTTTTTTTCTCTCATTATACACAGTGTGCTGCAGGATCTGTTTTATGTGGTGCACACATACCACATAGATGTATTCTCTCATATCTAGGCCCAAATGTACCACTCACAGTTTATCAGAGTGAGCTGAGCTCATGGCGTAGATCTACGGTTTGGACCCTGAACGTAAAGCCGTAGATCTACGGGACGGACCCTGAAAGGGTTAATAGGAAGAGGACCTTGAAATGGAGCTCAAAGTAGGGGAAACGCTTGATTTTTGCCGATGTTCAAGAGTAAACATATGACGCCATTGACCAATGTCCAACTAGCCATTCTGATATGCAGTCATGAATGGGTTGACATTATTTACACAATTATTACAATATTGCAGTAGTCTGCATAACAGTAAATCTTCTATTTTTTGTTTGAATAAAAATTCAAAACAGACAGCAAGAGTAATATCAGAGGGGCCTGGAGACGTGACTGATGAACAAAGAAAATGTTATTATAGAGCCAGGAATGTCTGCATTGTTCATTCTGGACCCTATTTTGAAAATGGCATAATTTTTAATTTGTGTGAAATTGGCCAAACTGCTAAATTCTGACCACTTAATTGGGTAGTTGAAATCAGTAAATGGGCAGTTTCTTGTACTCAACCGATAGAACAAATGGAGTGCTAAAGAAATAGCTATGAGTTTGGTAGACTGGAACAATGGAATTAGCCGAAAATAGGACTCAAAGTGGGAGAAATCACCAATTCGTAAATATCGCCGAGGTCACTAACTTCGCGAGAGCGTAATTCCATAAGTTTTCCATCAAATTTCTAACTTTTGGTGTCATTACCATCAGGAAAAGATTCTCTATCATTTCATAAGAAAAAATTTTTTTATTTTTCTTTTTTCAAATATTTCGCACCTGCTAGAAAAATGATGGGATGGATAAAGAGAACCTTCAAAACTAAGGATGCCAAGCCCATGATGATACTTTACAAGTTGCTTGTTCTGTCTAGGCTGGAATATTGCTGCACACTAACAGCACCTTTCAAGGCAGGTGAAATTGCTGACCTAGAAAATGTACAAAGAACCTTCACGGCACGCATAACGGAGATAAAACACCTCAATTACTGGGAGCGCTTGAAGTTCCTGAACCTGTATTCCCTAGAATGCAGGCAGGAAAGATACATGATTATATACACCTGGAAAATCCTAGAGGGACCAGTACCAAACTCGCACACAAAAATCACTCTCTACGAAAGCAAAAGATTCGGTAGACGATGCAACATCCCCCCAATGAAAAGCAGGGGTGTCACTAGCACGTTAAGAGACAACACAATAAGTGTCAGGGGCCCAAGACTGTTCAACTGCCTCCCAGCATACATAAGGGGGATTACCAATAGACCCCTGGCTGTCTTCAAGCAGGCACTGGAAAAGCAACTAAAGTCAGTATCTGACCAGCCGGGCTGTGGCTCGTACGCTGGATTGCGTGCAGCCAGCAGTAACAGCCTGGTTGATCAGGCCCTGATCCACCATGAGACCTGGTCACAGACCGGGCTGCAGGGGCATTGACCCCCAGAACTCTCTCCAGGTAAACTCCAGGTAAACACCAGGAGGCACCTCAGGATTTGGGGTTGCGACAGTCAAAGGGTTAAGTTAGCAATAGAACTAGGCATTAAAAAAAACAATAAAAAAGTATAATACACATATACTACATTCATTACTTACCTTAAAATATTTGTAGTCTTAATCTAGGGTGAGAGGAGTAGTATTTATTGTAAGAAATCAAGTGTGGTATATATGGTAGACAGTCAGGCTACCATACAATACCAGGCCAACCCACCCACACATAATAGTCTATGACATTTAAGCATCTCAGAGCAATAAAATGCATATACAGTTCACTCATTACTTACCATAAAATATTTGTAGTCTTAATGTAGGGTCAGAAGTGAGTAAACGAGATAAAACGAGTAAATGAGAGAGAGAGAATGAGTACATGAGAGAGGACACTACCTGGAGTTTACCTGGAGTTTACCTGGAGAGAGTTCCAGGGGTCAATGCCCCTGTGGCCCGGTCTGTGACCAGGCCTCCTTAGGTCAGTGTCCCAGGATGCGACCCACACCAGTCGACTAACACCCAGGTGCCCATTTTACTGATGGGGAACATAGACAACAGGTGGAAAGAAACACGTCCAATGTTTCTACTCTGCTGGGAATCGAACCCAGGCCCTCACCGTGTGAAGCGAGAGCGTTAACCACCAGGCCACCAGAGCAAACAAAGCAAACATGAGTTTTATAAACAAACCAGGCGAACACATCTGGTTTGTGTACAAGTTACAGTGTGTACAAGTTGTCTCTACGTTGATACAGTAGAATAAATAAAGAGGAACACTCCCATTCTCATGTAACACCATTTTTAGAAGAAGTGATGCTCTGAGTGAAGGCATACAAAGGGAATAATTTTCTACAGTTACCCCCAGTAACACATTTTCTCTTATGTTGGACTAGAGAAAACATTATTCTTGCCATCACTTGTACATCTCATATTTATGTTTATTCATTCTACTGTGGGGTATATTTATCATCTCTATATGTTATGTATCGTGTTTATTATATAATTTTGAGAAAAACATCATAGCTGGGTTAATGAAAATGTGTATATTAACGTAATACACGACATTTAATGAGACTCAGTGATTATTATTATTATTATTATTATTATTATTATTATTATTATTATTACTAATATGGCATCTCGAGACTTGAGACACTCTTGTTGATTTTAATGTGTACCTGCAACCTAGCACAGTGTGTAAGCTTATTTAGGTACAGGTATACATAAGTATAATTATCAGAGTATACAGGTCTCCCTCAACATTCGCGAGGGTTAGGGGATCAAGAGCCTCACGAATGTTGAAAAACCGTGAATGTTTGGTGCCCCAATATATTGTAGGGAAATATAATACAATACTGCTTCCTTAACTTGTTGAACCGTGAACAATCATAAAATACAGGAAAATGTCATAAACTGTATTAAAAATATACATGTTATGCTTTAATAACATGTATGTTATTAAATAATAACATGCATGTTATTAAATACCACAGACTCCGCCATTGCCTCCACCAATGCTTCCACTACTTCCTCAACCACTGCTAGTCCCTACTACCCTCCCTCCGACCCCCGCAACTGGCAGCCAGCCCTCCCACCACTCAGTGTGGTGAGTGTTTTGTTTGTTCATTATTTGCTATTAAACTACAGTATAAATAATGCAAACCCATTCATGACTGCATATTGGAATGGTTATTCGGACAGGTATTGGACGGTGACATCATGTGTTTACTCTTGAACACAGCAAAGAATCAAGCATTTCTGCTACTGCTAATAATAACAATAGTAATAATAATAATAATAATATAATAATAATAATAATAATAATAATATAATAATAATAATAATAATAATAATAATAATAATAATAATAATAATAATAATAATAATAATACAATATAATTGAAGAAGGAAATTGTACAAAAATACGAGGGAGTGGTTGACACATCGTCAGTGTGGCTTTGTTTATGTTGGAGTGAGCATTAGTCTCCCTGCTCTTCCAAACATTTCACAATAATTCAGCAGTTGAGGCAGTGGTATTTAATAACATATATGTTATAAATAATAATAGTACATATTATTAATAACATGTATTATTATTATTAATAACATGTATGTTATTAAATACCACTGCCTCAACTGCTGCCTCAATCGCTGCCTCAACAGCTGCCTCAACCACTGCCTCAATCGCTGCCTCAATCGCTGCCTCAACAGCTGCCTCAATCGCTGTCTCAACAGCTGCCTCACCCACTGCCTCAATCGCTGCCTCAACAGCTGCCTCAACCACTGCCTCAATCGCTGCCTCAACAGCTGCCTCAACCACTGCCTCGATTGCTTCCTCAACAGCTGCCTCACCCACTGCCTCAATCGCTGCCTCACCCACTGCCTCAACAGCTGCCTCAACCACTGCCTCAACAGCTGCCTCACCCACTGCCTCAATCGCTGCCTCAACAGCTGCCTCAACCACTGCCTCAATCGCTGCCTCAACCACTGCCTCAATCGCTGCCTCAACAGCTGCCTCACCCACTGCCTCAATCGCTGCCTCAACAGCTGTCTCACCCACTGCCTCAATCGCTGCCTCAACAGCTGCCTCAATCGCTGCCTCAACAGCTGCCTCAACCACTGCCTCAATCGCTGCCTCAACAGCAGCCTCAACAGCTGCCTCACCCACTGCCTCAATCACTGCCTCAACAGCTGCCTCAACCACTGCCTCAATCGCTGCCTCAACAGCTGCCTCACCCACTGCCTCAATCGCTGCCTCAACAGCTGCCTCAACCACTGCCTCAATTGCTGCCTCAACAGCTGCCTCACCCACTGCCTCAATCGCTGCCTCAACAGCTGTCTCACCCACTGCCTCAATCGCTGCCTCAACAGCTGCCTCAATCGCTGCCTCAACCGCTGCCTCAACCACTGCCTCAATCGCTGCCTCAACAGCAGCCTCACCTACTGCCTCAATCGCTGCCTCAACCACTGCCTCAATCGCTGCCTCAACAGCTGTCTCAACCACTGCCTCAATCGCTGCCTCAACAGCTGCCTCACCCACTGCCTCAATTGCTGCCTCAACAGCTGCCTCAACCACTGCCTCAATCGCTGCCTCAACAGCAGCCTCAACAGCCGCCTCACCCACTGCCTCAATCGCTGCCTCAACCACTGCCTCAATCGCTGCCTCAACAGCTGCCTCAACAGCTGCCTCAACAGCTGCCTCAATCGCTGCCTCAACCACTGCCTAAATCGCTGCCTCAACAGCTGCCTCAACAGCAGCCTCAACAGCCGCCTCACCCACTGCCTCAATCGCTGCCTCAACAGCTGCCTCAACAGCTGCCTCAACAGCTGCCTCAACCACTGCCTCAACCACTGCCTCTACCACTCCAGTCGCACTCAATCTACAAGCACCAAACACAATGAATTATTGTGAAATGTTTGGAAGAGCAGGGAGACTAATGTTCACTCCAGCATAAACAAAGCCACACTGACGATGTGTCAACCACTCCCTCGTATTTTTGTACAACTTCCTTCAATTATATCGTATTTATTATTATTATTATTATTATTATTATTATTATTACTATTGTTATTATTAGCAGTAGCAGAAATGTTTGATTCTTTGCTGTGTTCAAGAGTAAACACATGATGTCACTGTCTAATACCTGTCCAAATAGCCATTCCAATATGCAGTCATGAATGGGTTTACATTATTTATACTGTAGTTTAATAGCAAATAATGAACAAACAAAACACTCACCACACTGAGTGGTGGGAGGGCTGGCTGCTAGTTGCGGGGGTCGGTGGGAGGGTAGTAGGGACTCACAGGTGGCGGGAAACTTGAATATGATTTGGCGGCTGGGAATTTGGTGGCTGGGAATTTGGCGGTTGGGAGACCTGTACAGTGGACCCTCGGGTAATGGCATTAATCTGTTTCAGAGAGTTTGCCTTCAACCAGTTTTGCCTTTAGCCGAATTAATTTTCCCCATAAGAAATAATGGAAATCCAATTAATCCATTTCACACAGCCAAAAGTATTAACAAAAAATATTTTTTTTAAAGACTAAATATAGATATACATACAGAAAACAATGACAAATAAATATAAAGCACTAATAAAATGGATAAATGAACATTTAACCCTTTCAGGGTCGACAGGCCCTGTCAGAGACTTGTTCTCAGGGTCGGGCAAATTTCAAAAAAAAATATATATATATTTTTTCTTATGAAATTTTTTTTTTCTAAACATCATAGGGTAAAAAAAAAAAATTTACCATCAATACTTACCGAGATATGGAGGCGTGAAGTTGACAGAAAATGCGCATCATGTGGTAACATCACCGACTGCCGTCACCCGGTATTCTTTTATTTAGTATTTTATGTACTATTTTCTATTATTTTTTTTAATTTTTCTTTTTCCAAGTAACTTTTATGGCCTGTGAGATCAATATAATCAGTATTTTGCAAGTTATTTCTTTTTCAATACTACACAAAAACGGCATAAACACTGTTGTCATTGTTTTGTTTACAGAAAATATTTACACAAACGATATGAAATGTTGTTTATTACTATTTTTCTATATTTTATATACACATATACAGTCACAGCGAATGTTTCTAGAAGTTCTACAGCCTGTGGAACTCTTTGAAACATGGTGTCATGCACAGTGGTGTTTTACACTCCTCACACATAAAACGAGTGTTTCTGCGTTGTTGTGGGCGTTTTTTTGTATGTGCACAGATGTAACACCTTTTCTGAGCCTTTTTCTTGAAAGCAGTAGCAGGCAGTTTTACCAGGAAGTGATCACCATGCTTCAAACGAGAAGGAAGTTGTTGAAAATTTGGTGGGCGGTCTATTGCAGGTGCTGTTCCTTGGTACTTGAATACTATTTGTCTGATGACAGACAAACAGAATTCGCCGTATGGTGGTTTGTTTCTGGTGCTCATCTTATACATATTATAAGCATTCAGCATGGAAATGTCCAGAAGATGGAAAAAGAGTTTTATGTACCACTTATAACTCTTGCGAACACAATCAGCAAACCTAATCTGCATGTCACATTTGTCCACTGAACGCATATTGAGGGTGTAGTCCATCACAGCTGCAGGTTTTAGAATGGGTTCATTGCTTTCTCTATGCTGCCTGCCAGTGTCTGCCATTTCATTAGGGTGAACTGATGACAACAGTGTGACATCTCATTTGTCATGCCACCGAAATGCCATGATGTCATTGGCAGCAAACACCTGCACCTCACCTCTACGAGTGCCAGCGTCAAACCTGGGCATATGTTTCCGATTTGCACGCACTGTGCCACACACGTCTGTCATGTTCACTTGCAAAAAATCACTGAGTGTGGGGCTTGTGTACCAGTTATCTGTATATAATATATGCCCCTTACCAAGGTATGGTTCTATCACTGTTCTAACCACATCACCAGAGATGCCCAATAACTTCCTGGTATTTTGCAATGTGTAACTTCCACTGTACACAATAATATCCAATACCAGACCACTGTAACAATCACAAAGCACAAACAACTTTATACCAAAGCGCTTCCTCTTGCTTGCTTGGTATGTACTGCTTGAAAGAGAGAGTTCCTTTGAACAGAATCAAAGACTCGTCAATTACAAGCTTCCTGAAGGGATAAAAATACATATTGAATTTCTCTTTCAGATACACAAACACATGCCTAATCTTATATAACCTGTTGTTTCTGTCAGGCCTGGTTTTGTCTGAGAAGTGAAGCATACGTAACAGTAGCACAAATCAATTCACTGGCATTACATCACAGAAACCTGGGGTTGCAATCAGGCGGTCTGTTGAGTTAGTTTAATATGTTTATTATGCACCCCATACCCATTCTGTGGGCGGTAGTCAAAAGATTACAGAGGTACATAATTGGTCCAGGGACTGGACTCCAAAGTTTTGATAGCTGAGCAAGTTACAAAGGTAATGAACTAGATCTGGTCATAATCATGACCAAGTTACAAAGGTAATGAGCTCCAGGTTGAGCTGGTCACACTCATGAATAATTGCAAAGGTAATGAATCATAAACACATTAATCATGAGAATTTACAAAGGTAAAGAGCTCCAGGTAGAGCTGGTCACAATCATGACAAGTTTCAAAGGTAATGAATGATAAACACGTTATGACATGATTACAATCATAGACAAATTACAGAGTAATGAGCAGTTAACAAACATAGTAGGGTATTCATCCATTGCCCCAACAACAGATGTTGCTAGGTGCCTGTCTCTTCTCGGTAGACAGCCATTGCAAACAGCAGCAAGTTGCCCAGGGATCTGCTGCTTGCACGAGCACCATCGACCCTCCCCAAGAGGTCCAAGAAGCCAGTGACTCTGTTAGCAGCCCGATGGAGAGCTGTCCTAGGGACATGTCAGCATCCTGGTGGACGCCAAGTTGATTGAAGATCCCAGGCCCTCGTGTGCACGGATGTTGAAGCTTGAGGAACTGAGTACACACTGCCTGTGGCACACCTGGCAGCTGCCTCGCGGTCGAACTCCACGATGCTGTCCCTGTAGTGGAAGTTCCTGTGAGCCCGGCACTCCCTGCGGCTGCAGTGCCATCGCTGACATCGTGGGTTAGGGGAGAAGTACCCTCTACAGATGGGGTGGCGCTGGGAGTTGGGTGGGTGAGGCGGGGGAGATGTGCAGGAGTGAGGAGTTATGAGAGGGTCACTGTTTACTACACACGCCCTCCCCCTCCCCCCCAGCGGAGAGGGGGGGAGGCGCTGACTGGTCCTGACTCTGCAACACCAAACCCTCTAAAACTGCACAACATTTCAACTATTTATGCTGAAACGATGCACTGGGATGTCTGTTCGCTGCTCTGGTATCTTCTCAAAGCATTCACACTGAGTTCTGTTAAGTAGGGACCTAGTCAGCCTCTTTGACCAGGAGCTATCCTTGAAAATCCTGCAGCTAGCCCGCTACACAACCTGCCACGTCGGCCATTATTACAATGGAAATGCGGTCTGTTGACCAGAATGATTTGACACTGTGCTTATACACATGTGGCATAAGCATTATTGTGGCAAAGAAAAGATACATCTCAGCCACAGTTGTCTCCTTCCACTGGTGTAGACATGATTTTGGTGAAAGTATTGTGTTTGCCATGGTGTACTCGTAGTATGTGTTGCTTTCCACGACAACACTTTCCATCAGGGGTTCGTCAAAGAATAACTGGAAACATTCCAGTTCAGTGGCATTGTTTCCCAGTGTACAACATGGCCGTATTCCACTTTGGCTGTCATCAAACTGGTGGGGATTTGGAACAAAACTGACAGCTTCCTGCCAATCCCACATGCAGTCTGCTGGTGGGTACTGGACAATGACAGGTGGTTGTGATTGTGGAGGTTGTGGTTGTGGAGGCTGGTGTGGTGGGTGAGTGGGTGGGGGATGGTGGCCTTTGTTGTAGATCAGCTGAGGCAGCAGCATGGGTGGCAGTGTGGGTGGCAGCATGGGCCACTGCTGGTGCCTCACAGCTGGCACCACCATGCACATTTTCCATCCCAACTGCAACAGTATCATCATCATTTTCACTGTCAGTTCCTGTTGTACAGCCATGGGATGTACTCCGAGATATACTCCTTCCCCTTGGAATAGCATATGGCACACTACCAGAGCGCATATATCGTCGTATATACTGACACTTCACTGGGGAATATTGCATTTCACTATCACTACTGGAACTAGTTTGAAGAGCTTGTAGTTCATAATCACTATCATCACAAATGCTCACATCTGAGTCTGGGATTTGGGAAAATAGGAGTTTCCTCTTTGATTCTGGTACAACTGAGCGTGAACAAGACGGCCCAGCACCAGAGGTGGAAGGCTGAGGGTCGTCTGGGTTTTCCTCACCATTACCGATATTATGGTCATTAGTCTCGGTCAAAACCTCACCAAAACCTTGAAACTCATCTTCACTGGCACTTCCATCTGTATTAGAACTGTCACTGGGGAACAAAAGTGTCCCAATTCGCCGAGGAGTGAGGAGCTTCTTACTGCAAGGCGTACTAATATGGCGTTCCCACAATGCGCCACTGGGTCCCAGATTTTTTTTCTACTGCGCACACCCACCACACAGACCCATTCTCTCACATCTAGGCCTACCAGCCTTTTTCCGTGAAATTTGAAGGCGCTAGAATTTATGAGTACTAGTACATCAAAAACCCTGGCACATAAGCCATACTAGTACAGCCGAAACCCTGAAAGGGTTAACATCACACTTACCTTTATTAACTCTTGTTGGTGTATGGAAGACAGGTAGGAGGCAAGAGGGAGATGAGTTTATTATGCTTCAATACGACGCTAATACAGTGGACCCCGGTTCACGATATTAATCCGTTCCTGAGAGCTCATCGTAAACCAAAATTATCGGAAAGTGAATCAATTTTCCCCATAAGAAATAATGGAAATCAAATTAATCCGTGCAAGACACCCAAAAGTATGAAAAAAAAACTTTTACCACATGATATATTAAGTTCAATGCAATATAATAATTACAATAACAATAATAACAATAGAATAATCACAATAGAATAATTGACACTTACCTTTAAGGAAGATCTGGTGATGATTGATGGGATGGGAGGAGGGAAGAGTGTCGAAGCTTTTAATGTTTAGAAGGGGAATCCCCCTCCATTAGGACTTGAGGTAGCAAGTCCTTTTCCGGGGTTACTTCCCTTCTTCTTTTAATGCCACTAGGACCAGCTTGAGAGTCACTGGACTTCTGTCGCACAACATATCTGTCCATAGAAGCCTGTACCTCTCGTTCCTTTATGACTTTCCTAAAGTGGTTCACAACATTGTCAGTGTACAGGTTGCCAACACGGCTTGCAGTAGCTGTGTCAGGGTGATTTTCATCAAAAAAGGTTTGCACTTCAAGCCACTTTGCACACATTTCCTTAATTTCAATAGTCATTAGCACCCTTGGTCTCGATGGGTTGGCACTAGAAGCTTTCTTGGGGCCCATGGTGACTTATTTTGCAGAAACAAGCACCAAAAACAAGTGATAATATGGAATGTACCGAATGTATCCTTAGATGTGCGCACACCTGCTGGCTTGTAAACACTGGACACGTCTCGTACAAATCGTATCGCATACCGTGTTTTGTAACGGGAACCGAGGCAAATTTTTTGCGATATAATGCTTCGGATACCGGATTTATCGGATACTGATGGCTTCGCGAACCGGAGGTCCACTGTACTATCATCTCTACAGCTTATTTATCTATCAAAATTCATCTAATATGACATAATAAACAATATTAATAACACAAAAACATGATATATGCTCTAGAATGAATAAAATATGTCATAATGTATGAGAGGAGTAAGTGATTGAAGTGTTGTTGTTGGGTTTATAAGGATCACTGAGAGAAGCCATGCACAGTGGTGGTGGTGATGGAGGCACCAGCAGAACCCACCAACACTATCACACTTAAACAATGTATGCAATTTATAAATAAGAAATATTTACATTTTAATTTATAAATAAAAAATATTTACATTTTAATTTATAAATAAGTAAGTAAGTTTATTCAGGTATACACAAATACAGTTATGTACACAGATTATCATACATAGCAGCATATGGGTAAAGTACCTAGGATAACCCAAAAAAGTCAAAGTGACTTATGTGTTTCCATTGGGGTCCTTTTATATTTACACTTACCTTGGAGGAGATGTTAGTTTAATTAGTTAGTTTGATGGAGGAGATGCTGGCAGAGGTTTAGGGTGGTGGAAGATACATAGCAGGCCAGCATATGTTCAGCAGACTGATACACATTCAACAACATTGGAGAGTTACTTTAGTGTCATTTTTCTATCACTTACTCGCTTAACTTACTTACTGCACTGTTAATTCTACACTTTATCGCTGGTTGGCACTATAGCCTTTATCGATGCCTGCTGCTTTAATATCATACATATCGTAGAATCACTGAATCACTACAGAAGGCACATTCACCCCTCTCTCTTCCTCCTCCACTTTGGTACTTTGCTACGAGTTTTTTCCTTGAATTCTATTGTGCTTCTTTCCTTCTTTACCACAGGGCTGGCACTAGAAGCTTTCTTTGGGCCCATGGTGGCTTATTTAGCAGTTACAAGCACTAAAAACAATGGAATACAAAATATATCGCATGTACACGAGGAATCGTCCTTGCAGGCTTGTAAACAATGGCACACTGCTTTACATGGGCTCAGGCCACGCAGACACGTTCGGGACGAATGCCCTTAACTGAGTTCTTGGGCATTAGCCGAGCCAATATTTTGACGCAAAAACGTGCTGCTATCCGATTTTGGCATTAGCCGATGCCGCCATTACCCAAGGGTCCACTGTACATAAAATATGAATAACTTTTAAAAACACTTGAAATTTTGGAGTTTTCAGACATAATGGAGAGACATTGTGCTTACGGAGCTCACAGAGAATGTAAACAAACTGGGTGGAGTGCGGTGACCGTATTAGAAAGTCAGGTGGGGGAGCCATATAGTAAGTTTTAGTCATAATTTGAAATGTCCGTATTAGCAGAACGCCGTAAAGTGAAACTCTGTTTTCTCTAATAAAAGCCCCCGAGGCAGGGATAGGAGAATGGTACTTGTATCTCATATCCTCTTTACACCTCTGCTGAACTGCTCGGTATTATGCCAATTACAGTGGTCCCTCGTTTTTCGTAATTAATCCGTTCCTGGAGGAGCTACTATAAACGAAATTTACGATTTGCGAATCAATTTTCCCCATAAGAAATAATGTAAATGCAATTAATCCGTTCCTGACACCCAGAAGTATTAAAACAAAAATTTTTTTTTACATGAAATATACATGTAGTACATAAACAATACAATGGGAAATGATGAATGAAACATTAACAGCATAACACTTACCTTTATTGGAGATTCTTCTTAGTGTATGGGAGACTGGAGGAGGAGAGAGATTGGATTGTTTACAGTTTGGAAGGGGAATCCCCTTCCAGCAACACCTCAGGTACCAATTGCTTCTCTGGGGTTGCTTCTCTTCTCTGTTTCTTAATGCCACTAGGACCACCTAAAGAGTCACTCTAGTCTTGTCTCGCAAAGTAACTGTGGAGAGAGCTCTGTTTCTGGCGTCTCTTTAACACTTCCCTAAAATGGCCTAAGACTTTGTCACTGTACATATTTCTCACCTTCTTTACCACAGGCTTGGCACTAGGAGCTTTCTTTGGAGCCATGGTAGCTTATTTAGTACTTGCAAGCCCTAAAATGAGTGGAATATTATGAAATATTTCGTAGGAGCACTTGAGGGGACCTTCACTCACTGGTAAACAATGCCAGACTGGCTGGGTAGGGAGGCTGCCCTGGCTCACACCGTGCGTACGCGTCCCGGACAGACTACTATTCGCGAGTCAACCTATGAAAAGCGAGTCCACGTTTATACGAAAATACCCCTATGATTGGCGAAATTTACGATTACCGAGAACTACGAAAAGCGAGGGACCACTGTATTATTCATTCTGGAGTATTTATGTTGTTTTTATGTTATTTATATTGTTTATTGTGTCATATTAGAACAAGTGTGATAGGAAAATAAGTATGTTGATATTAGCATAATAATAAAGAATATTCCCACTGCATCATGAGACTGAGCTCACAGCAACCAACAGTGGCTTCAAAGCCACCTTATCTTCTATGGACAATGTACTGTGTATGTGCTTTACACAATGAGAATCATTTCTTTTATTCGTTGGAACCATGGCAAGGGCTAAAAGTAAGCAGGTTATAACAATAACTGGAGAAAAAGAAATTGGAAGGACTTATGCAGCAAGTAGCGCCACCAAACAGTACCAGCAGGTTGGTGTGGCAACCCTGGAAATTTTAAATTATGCTAGCCGAAATTAGTGCCGAATAACTGATGGAACTGGATGTTTGATTGCCGGATTTGTGATGGAGGACCTGTAACCCTTTCTCCTGTATACATTACTAAAGTTAAAAAGAGAAACTTTTGTTTTTCTTTTTAGGCCACCCTTCCTCAGTGGGATATGGCCAGTTTGTTAAAGAAGTAGTAGTAGTTTCCTGAATACTGTAATACAGGCAGGCTCTACTTTACAGCACATAACTTAACAGTGTTTTGCTAATACAGTGGTTTTCAACTATACCAATTAATCATTTACAGGAGACCCTCCTATTACACGGTAGTTATGTTCCTGAAAATGTCATGTTAGATAAATCCGTGTTACATAAACTGAAGAACTTATGGGGAAAATAGAGTCACATTCCTGAGACATCCCCAAAAGCCAAACAACTTTCTACAGACATCCTGATATTACAAAAAAAAAAAAAAAAAAAAAAAAAAAAAAAAAAAAAAAAAAAAATAATGTTGTTTTTGTTGCTGAAGACTACAAATGCAACAGAAATATTAGTATTTACCTTAAATTGTGGTTGCTGGAGTATGTCAGTGATTGTGAAGAGAGTGGAGATGCATGGTGTGGCCCTACTAGGTCAAGGTGATCGTTGCTGGTTGTCGGAAGAAGTGGATGGTCGAGGTTCTGGTACTAAAGTCGATGGATGTATTGGAGTGTGCATAAATTCTGTAATGGATCTATGGCTTCCTTTACCCTGCAGTACATTATACATTATTCCAGAAGCTTGGTACTGCCAGGTTGGAGTCAGAGTCCACTCATGCAACTTGTTTTTTCATCACTTTTCTTGTGTAGTTACACTTGAATGACTTAATAATTCCTCAGTCCAGTGGTTGTATTAAAGATCTTGTATTTGGAGGTAAAAATATAACTTTTACATGTGGGGTCACATCCAACAAACCTTCTGGATGAGTACGGGAATTATCTAGAATAAAGAGAACCTTGAATGCAAGGTTCTTGCTGTGAAGGTAAAACTTGACTTCAGGAATAAAGTGATGCTTAAACCAGTCAATAAATATTTCCTCTGTCACCCATGCTGAATGGTTTAACCTCCAAATTACTGGTAAGGTGTTTTTATCTACACCTTTTAAAGCATTACCGCAAAGGAGCAAGGTGAAGCGATCCTTTGCTGTGGAGACAGTGGTTTCACCCACAGCCAGGCAGTGGCCTGAACCAGGGAAATATCCCATGGGCAATGCTCCAAATTTTTTCCCATCCCGCAAACCGAACCGTGTTAAGTTAATTTTATAGTGTGGTATAAATTAATGCCAAAAATTTTCAATTGTGTAATAACCAAAATGTGCCAAATAAATCCATGTAATATGAGGATCTCCTGCATTCAGACTTCCTACAATAAATATATTCCCAACTCACTATAAGGTAAGGATGAAAATATCTTAAGTAATGTGTGTACTGTATATGCATTTTTTTTAGGCCTAGCTATATTGCTCACTTAATAGAAGATAGTGTAAACATGTTCTCAGGCTTATATATGCATTTGAAAGTGAAAAAAGGATACAATTCACTTTACAGCAGTTTTCACTTTAGAGCATTAGCCCAGAACCTAACCTTCTGTGTACACAGGGTCTTCCTGCATAAGAAGTCAATTAATTACAGTGGACCCCCGCATACCGTTGGCATCACATAACGTTTAATCCGCATACCGCTCGCTTTTATCGCAAAAATTTTGCCTCGCATACCGCTCAAAAACGCGTCCAATGTGTGCCCTTAGCCAGCCTCACATGTGCCGCCGGTGGCATTGTTTACCAGCCAGCCTCCGCGGTAACATCCAAGCATACAATCGGAACATTTCGTATTATTACAGTGTTTTTGGTGATTTTATCTGCAAAATAAGTGACCATGGGCCCCAAGAAAGCTTCTAGTGCCAACCCTACAGCAATAAGGGTGAGAATTACTATAGAGATGAAGAAAAAGATCATTGATAAGTATGAAAGTGGAGTGCGTGTCTCCGAGCTGGCCAGGTTGTATAATAAACCCCAATCAACCATCGCTACTATTGGTGGTACAGCTGCTGCTGCTGCTGTACCACCGTCAGCTGCTGCACTGTCAGCTGCTGCTGCTGCTGTAGCACCATCAGCTGCTGCTGCTGGTGTACCACCGTCAGCTGCTGCTGCTGCTGTAGTACCGTCTGCTTCTGCTGTAGCATCGTCTGCTGCTGCTGTAGCATCGTCTGCTGCTGCTGTAGCACTGTCAGCTGCTGCTGCTGTTGTACCACCATCAGCTGCTGCTGCTGCTGCTGTAGTACCGTCTGCTGCTGTTGTAGTACTGTCTGCTACTGCTGTAGCATCGTCTGCTGCTGCTGTAGCACTGTCAGCTGCTGCTGCTGTAGTACCGTCTGCTGCTGCTGTAGTACCGTCTGCTGCTGCTGTAGCATCGTCTGCTGCTGCTGTATCACTGTCAGCTGCTGCTGCTGCTGCTGTAGCACCGTTGTTGGTGTGGCTTATTGAGAATACCAAGAAACAATTAACCCCAGAGGATTTGCCACCTAGGATAACCCAAAACAATCAGTGTCATCGAAGACTGTCTAACTTATTTCCATTGGGGTCCTTAATCTTGTCTCCCAGGATGCAACCCACACCAGTCGACTAACACCCAGGTGAACAGGGAAAAATGCCTGGAACTAGTGCTCATATTGGTGAATTTAAAGCCAGCAAAGGTTGGTTTGAGAGATTTAAGAATCGTAGTGGCATACACAGTGTGATAAGGCCTGTTCTGGAAGAAAATGCCAAACAGGACCTACAGTACTCAGGAGGAAAAGGCACTCCCAGGACACAGTGTCTCATCAGTCATTGCTGCATCTTCAATAAAGGTAAGTGTCATTTATTCTTCATTTAGTAGAGTAGTACATGCACAATATATATTGTGCATGTACTACTCTATTGTGCATGTATCCTTCTCTTTGTGTGTAGGAAAATGTATATTTCATGTGGTAAAAAATTTTTTTTCATACTTTTGGGTGTCTTGCACGGATTAATTTGATTTCCATTATTTCTTATGGGGAAAATTCATTCGCATACCGATCATTTCGCATAACAATGAGCCCTCTTGCACGGATTAAAATCGCTATGCGGGGGTCCACTGTATTTTAAAGAGAATTAATTGTGAGTTTCTTATACCTTTGATATACCTTTGAAGAGTTTCGAGTCTCACTACTCTCGGAGCCTGGCCATGGGCCAAGCTCATTGTGTGCTTGCCTGGTCAACCAGGCTGTTGCTACTGGAGGCCTGCTGCCCCACATATCCATCATAGCCTGGTTGATCTGGCACCTGGTGAAGATACTTGTCCAGTTTCCTCTTGAAGGCTTCTACACTTGCTCCACCCATGTTTCTGATCATACCCCGGCCGGGATTGAGAGTCTCAAAACTCCCACTCCAGTATGTTATGGCAGTGTGCAGATTTCAGACCAAACCCTAGAGTACTTTCCAGATATATATTATCATGTATCTATCTCTCCTCTGCTTCAATGAGTACATGTTCAAGATTTGAAGGCATTCCCAAATTTAGGTGCTTTACTGGCTCAATGTGAGCCATAAACAATCTCAGTATTTGTTCCAGGTCTGATATTTCTCCTTCTCTGAATGGGACCATAAGCACTGAGCAATATTCTAAATGAGAGAGCACTAGAGATTTGAAGTGTGTCACCACTGGCATTATTTCCCTTATTTTGAAAGTTCTCAATACCCACCCCATCATCTTCTTGACTGTCGTGATCTTTGTCTTATGGTTTTTAAAAAAAAAAGGTCAGCTGATATAATTATTCACAGGTCTTTTACGTGTTCCTTACATTCTATTTGGGGACTCTCGAGTTTTGGATATAGCATTCCTTTTGAGTTCTTCAATCTTTCCATACCTAAGCAGCTGGAACTTATCACCATTGAATGTCATGTTGTTCTCCACTGCCCACTGGAAAACCCTGCTTATGTCTTCCTGTAATTTTTCAGCATCCTCTTGGATGTCACTACCGCCCACCTCCAGCTGGGTTACAAGTATCTTTGGCAGGTTAAACCACCACCACCAGATGTAGACCAAACAAAATGCAAACTTTGCCAAATGGACTATTGTCACACGCTGCGTCATTATATATTGGAGTGCGATAAAATTAATGAATTTAGAGACAACTCACTCAGAAATGTCCAAGTATTTTATCCACAGTAGTACATTACAGACCATTCTGTAAAAATACGCTGACTTTGCTCCCTGTAAATAAAGCATTACCACGTGTGTGTGTGTTTGCATAATTATTTCTGCACTCATGTGTGTGTGAGTGCTTGTACTCGTGTGTGTGCTTGAGAGAGAGAGCGAGAGCGAGAGCGAGAGAGCGAGAGAGCGAGAGAGAGAGAGAGAGAGAGAGAGAGAGAGAGAGCGAGAGAGAGAGAGAGAGAGAGAGCGAGAGCGAGAGAGAGCGAGAGAGAGCGAGAGAGAGCGAGAGAGAGCGAGAGAGAGCGAGAGAGAGCGAGTGAGAGCGAGCGAGAGAGAGCGAGAGAGAGCGAGTGAGAGCGAGCGAGCGCGAGAGAGAGCGAGAGAGAGAGAGCGAGAGAGAGAGAGCGAGAGAGAGCGAGAGAGAGCGAGAGAGAGCGAGAGAGAGCGAGAGAGAGCAAGAGAGAGCGAGTGAGCGAGAGAGAGAGCGAGAGTGAGCGAGAGAGAGAGAGAGAGAGTGAGCGAGAGAGAGAGAGAGAGAGAGAGCGAGAGTGAGCTAGAGAGAGAGCGAGAGTGAGCTAGAGAGAGAGCGAGAGTGAGCTAGAGAGAGAGCGAGAGTGAGCTAGAGAGAGAGCGAGAGTGAGCTAGAGAGAGAGCGAGAGAGAGCGAGAAAGCGAGAGAGAGAGAGAGAGAGAGACACACACACACACACACCGACCGACCCAACAATTAATATTTGCACTGATAACTCATTACAGCTGTGACCGGGTGTGAACGTGTGAACTGCTCATTACTCTCTAATTTGTTCATGATTGTAGCCATGTATAAATTTAAATAAGTAAATTTACTTACATGATTCATTACCTTTGTAACCTGTGAGTTCATTACCTTTGTACCTAGTTCAGCTATCAAAACTTTGGGGGCCCAGTTCCTGGGCCCATTACGTACCTCTGTAATCTATAAATACCTTTGTAACTTGTCATGATTGTGACCAGATCTACCTGGAGTTCATTACTTTTGTAACCTGCTCTGCTATCAAAACTTTGGGGCCCAGTCCCTGGACCCATTATGTACCTCTGTAATCTTTTGACTACCACCCACAGGATGGGTATGGGGGTGCATAATAAACATATTAAACTTCAACAAATTCTACAGTAGTGACTTTGATGCTTATTTTAGTGTCATCTGCAAATGATGATACCTAAGTGTGACTAGTGTTTTTATCTATGTCTGCTATGAGGATGAGAAACAGCAGAGGTGCCAGGACAGTGTCTTGGAACACTGAGCTTCTTACATCACTGATGCTGGATCTTGCTCTGTTTGCTACTTTTTGTGTTGTGTGCGTTAGGAACCCAGAAATCCATTCACCTACCTTCCCCGTAATGCTCATGGCCCTCATTTTGTGTGCTATCACTCCATGATTGCATTTGTCAAATGCCTTTGCAAAATCTGTGTAAATCACATATGCATTTTGGTCGTCTTCCAATGCCTCTGTAATTGTCATAATGGTTCAGTAGCTGTGACAGGCATGATTGCCCTGCTCTAAAACCATGCTGGTTTGGGTTATGCTGGTTCATGAAATTTGTAATCTGCCGTCTTATCACTCTTTCAAAGATTTTTATGATGTGAGAAGTTAGGGCTACTGGTCTGTAATTTTTAGCTAGTGCTTTACTGCCCTCTTTATGCAAAGGAGCTATGTCTGCAGTCTTTAAGGTCTCTGGTATTTCACCTAGATCTAAGCTCATTCTCCAAAGAATACAGAGGGCTTGTGCTGGTGGTACTTTCCACTTCTTTATAAATAGGGCATTCCGTAAATTTGGTACAGGTGCTGAGTGAGTGGGCATGTTATCCATTTCCTTATCGAAATCTATGGGATTTGTACTAATGTCAGTTAGTTGGTCTGCGAGGCCTTCTATTCTATCAGGGACGAAGAACTGATTACTCCCTTTCCCCGGTGTGGCACAGAACCTGTAGCTCAATGCCTTAAAGAGGTCCAGGAGTTATAGTTTAACTCCTTTGTGAGGCTCAGGAGTGTTAATTTGACATTCTCAAAAGGTCCAGGAGTAGTAGGTCAAAAACCTCAAGAGGCCCAGGAACAACAGCTCAAAACTCTCAAGAGGATCTGCAACTGTAGGTCACTACCCTCAACAGTTTCAGGAGCTAGTGCTCTGTCCCCCATAAGATCCAGCAGTTGTAGCTCAAGACCTCCAGGAGGCCCTGACACTGGAGGTAAACATTCAATCACAAGCAAATTTTGGGGTCACTGTGTCAGGCCTAGAAACTGGAACTCAAATTCCTCAACCACAAATAAGTAAATCGTTATCAGGGGCAAAAGTTGTAGCTCAACACTCAAGGAATCCAGGTGATGAACCTAATCTCTATCTAGTGCCAATAAAATTTAAGATTAATTAAACAATGGATTGCAATGATATCCTTAAGAGGCTCAGGATCAGGAGGTCAACCCTCTCAAACACTGGTAAAGTTAAGGTCAATGTGTAAGGCTTCAAAGCTGCAGCACAATCTACTATAACACATGTAGGTACAGCATATAAAAGCATAAAAGATATTGACATATATATGTACTGTATTTTCTAACATATAAGGTGCACAAGCATATAAGGCACAGGGTGATTTTCCAAGACTTTTTGTGGGGAAAAAATGTGTCTTATATGCTGGGAAAATACGGTAAATAAAACATGAGATTTCACATGTAATGACATAAGTACATCAGTGAGATGACAGACTGGTTCAACTCATGCTTACATTCTCCTACCTGAGCATCTGCACCAGCTATAATTCTACACGCCTCTGTAGATAATTTTCTCTTTTCGCCAGCTTCCTTAAAAATAACATCACATGACTTGTTTTTACAAGAGAATCCTCGAGTACCATTCAAGGTGCCACATTTGTGGCATCTGCGAACACCCCGCATAGTAGCCCTTCCCAAGTCCGTCAGGAAGGTAGCACGCTTGTCCTCTCGTGGCATCTGGAAAATACGAGTTTAAACTCAACAATAAATTCCCTCACAGGATCATTAAAACATTGTTGCAATGATGCAACTTTAATTGTGTTTGAAACAATTAGATCATTAGTTTAACTCTTAACCCTTTCAGTGGTCATCACACAGAACAATATCACTGAGGCCAGGGTTCCCTTATGTAGTTCTATGTCATGAGCTCAGCTCTCAGATAAGCTGAGTGGTAAATTTTGACCTAGAGAAGAGAGAATGGGTATGTGTGGTGAGTGTACACAATATTTATTTATTTATTTATTTATTTATTTAGTAATTTTAGCATACATACAGAGGTACAAAAAAATACAGGTAAGAGCAGCATGCCAAAGCCACTTATATGCATAGCATTACGGGCTGGCTTAAAATTAACTTAAGATTAACTAAGCAATGATGAAATCAGTGATAAAACATTATTGTAAACAGATAACTATAAAGCACAAATGAGTATTACAAAGAGAGGTCATATGGTTGCATGCATTGCTGTACATTCAGTCGAATGGAGTATTCTGTTAGGTAGTGTATTTAAAAAAATAACAAAGTTAGATTGGGTCCTAGGTTTAAAATTTGTGTGATATAATTGTGAGTAACATATAGGATATACAATTTATAAGGTTCAGTTATTCAGTATTTATTTGGTTTTGAGTGAATAAGTGATCTTTGAGAAGAGACTTGAATTTATAAACAGGTAGTGTTTCTTTTATATTTACAGGTAATGAATTCCACATTTTAGGGCCTTTTATGTGCATTGAGTTTTTGCATAGCATGAGATGGACATGAGGAACATCAAAGAGTGATCTGTGCCTTGTGTTATGGTCATGTGTTCTGTTGAGGTTGGCAAGGAGATGTTTGAGGGGAGGGTTAATATCAGAGTTAAGTGTTCTATGTATGTAATAGGTGCAGTAATAAGTATGGATGTTTTGTATGGTGAGTAGGTTGAGTGTTTTGAATATAAAAAAAAATCCTGCCCCATGCTGTACATGATAGGAAAAGCAAAACTCTGACCCTGTATATAGTGTAAAATAGCAATTTTAAGGGGTTTTCTCATGTTTTAATGGTTTTATTGGATATTTCTTGGTATCATTTGATAGAATGGAAGATATATTATTGAAACAATTTTTGGTTGGTTTCAGGACCAGAAATAGCTTGAAATTAAGCTCAAAGTAGCAGAAATATTTGACTTTCACCTATTTTCAGGTACACGTACACATAAATACAGTTACATAAATTATCATACATAGAAGCATATATGTCAATTACTTAGGATAACCCAAAAAAGTTGAAGTGAATTATTTCCATTGGGGTCCTGGACAAAAACCCAATAGGCAGGTTTCAAAGATGAATTTGACATAATATACTATATCATGAATCATATTAGGGTAAGTTTGCTTTTTAACAACAGCTTTGAAGCAGTTGGCAGATAGGGAACCTCTGAAATTGTTTGGTAAAGGGTTCTAGATTTTGGGACCTTTTATGCAAATCGAGCTTTTACTCAAGTTGAAAGCACAGGACATCAAAGAGATAACTGTATAGTGTATCATGCTTCACAAGGACCCCAGTAGAAATAAGTCACTTAGGTAATCTACACGTGTTGCTATGTATGATAATTTATGTAACTATATTTATATGTACCTATGCCTGAATAAACTTACTTATTTGCATGCAAGTTCTGTTGCAGCTCTCAAGAAAGAGTTTCAGAGCAGGGATTATATTTGTATTGACTGTCCTGTACATATAGTATGCACAGTAGTAAGAATGAATGTTTTGCATATTAAGTTTAAACTTCTGAAGAGAGAGGGTGAGTATTAAACAGCACCAACTTAAGAGCATTCATACAACAGTTATTACTGGCTTTAGGTGATTTTCTGTAGTGGATCCCAGGTGCATATACCACAGATATATAAGTTTATTTAGGTACAATTACACAAGTTTAGATGATTAAAATTACTATTCAAATTCAAAATTCAAATCCATTTATTTCTTTGCAAGTAGTACATTGAGATTATATTTTTACAATGATGGGTTGCAGTGCAGAGAGCCTTTATTATGTCTTGGCATTATGGGCTGACTTAATTTAATGGCATACTGACTACTTATCACTAAAGAAATTATCATAATTGTAGAGTAGTTCTATTAATAATAAGCGAATATAATGTATAACAAACCAAAGGATATATTCATGTATTCAAAAATGTTTTTCATGAAACATGATTCAGTAGTTTTCAGTAGTTTACAGTATGAGACTGCTACAATTTGGTGAAGGGTAATATTGGTTTTGGTAGGTATGTATACTTCTATATGGAAATTTGTCAATATATGAGCTTGGTTGTCTAGTTATGAAGTTTTAAGATTTAGGTAATTGGTAGATTTATTAGTAGTGTTAAATATTGAGTATTTAGTCTAGGGTGATTAACCCTGACTGTTTTGGTTGTATATATACATCTTACGAGCCAGTGTTTCAGATGTATTAATACGCATAAATTCCAGCGGCTTCAAATCAAGCAGGAGAAAGCTGATAGGCCCACATGTGAGAGAATGGGTCTGTGTGGTCAGTGTGCACCACATAAAAAAAATCCTGCAGCACGCAGTGCATAATGAGAAAATAAAAAAACTGACCGTTTTTTTGGATTAAAACGCCGACTTTGAGTGTATTTTGTATAGTATTTATCATTGTATTCTCGTTTTCATGGTCTCACGTGATAAAATGGAAAACATATTACAGAAGTAGATGATTTTGATTAGTTTCACAACGAAAACAACCTTGAAACTGAGCTCAAAGTAGCGGAAATGTTCGATTTTTACCAATGTTCAGGAATAAGCAAATCACACCACACGTCCAATATACGTCAACTGGGGAGTCTAACATTCTTTCACTAGTGCACTGATATTATTTATACCATTTTTACAATAATGCAGTAGACTGCATAACAGTAAATTTTGGATTTTTTGAATGAATAAAAAATCAAAACAGAAAGCAATAGTAATACAGTGGACCCTTGCCTATCGAACGCATCGCATAACATTAAATCCGCCTTGCGATACACTTTAACGCAAAAATTTTGCCTCGGCTAGCGCTAAAAAACTCGCTCAACGCAATTCGTTTGAGACGCGTCCACGTGCAGCCTGAGCCCACCTCACTTGTTCCGTGGGTGCCAGTGTTTACAAGCCAGCCACCGCGGTCACTTCCAAGCATACAATTGGAGCATTTCATATCATCACAGCCTTTTTAGTGATTGCACCTGCAAAATAAGTCAGCATGGGCCCCAAGAAAGCTTCTAGTGCCAACCCTACAGGAAAAAGGGTGAGAATTACTATGGATATGAAGAAAGAGATCATTGCTAAGTATGAAAGTGGAGTGCGTGTCTCCAAGCTGGCCAGGTTGTACACAAAACCCCAATCAACCATCGCTACTATTGTGGCCAAGAAAACGGCAATCAAGGAAGCTGTTCTTGCCAAAGGTGCAAATTTGTTTTCGAAACAGAGATCACAAGTGATAGAAGATGTTGAGAGACTGTTATTGGGGTGGATAAATAAAAAACAGATAGCAGGAGATAGCATCTCTCAAGCGATCATATGTAAAAAGGCTAGGAAGTTGCATGAGGGTTTAATTAGAAAAATGCCTGCAACTAGTGGTGATGTGAGTGAATTTAAGGCCAGCAAAGGTTGGTTTGAGAGATTTAAGAATCGTAGTGGCATACATAGTGTGATAAGGCATGGTGAGGCTGCCAGTTCGGACCACAAAGCGGCTGAAAAATATGTGCAGGAATTCAAGGAGTACATAGACAGTGAAGGACTGAAACCTGAACAAGTGTTTAATTGTGACTAAACAGGCCTGTTTTGGAAGAAAATGCCAAGCAGGACCTACATTACTCAGGAGGAAAAGGCACTCCCAGGACATAAGCCTATGAAAGACAGGCTTACTCTGTTGATGTGTGCAAATGCTAGTGGTGACTGCAAAGTGAAACCTTTATTGGTGTATCACTGAAACTCCCAGAGTGTTCAGGAAAAACAATGTCCTCAAGGCTAATTTGTGTGTGCTGTGGAGGGCAAACAGTAAGGCATGGGTCACTTGGGACTTTTTCTATGACTGGTTACACCATACATTTGTCCCCACTGTGAAAAATTACCTCCTGGAAAATAAATTGGACCTTAAGTGCCTCCTGGTATTAGACAATGCTCCTGGTCATCCTTCAGACGTGGCAGAGTGACTTTCTGCGGAAATGAGCTTCATTAAGGTCAAGTTTTTGCCTCCTAATACCACTTCTCTCCTGCAGCCTATGGACCAGCAGGTCATTGCAAACTTCAAAAAACTCTACACAAAAGCTATGTTTGAAAGGTGCTTTGTAGTGACCTCAGAAACTCAATTGACTCTAAGAGAGTTTTGGAAAGATCACTTTAGCATCCTCAATTGTGTAAACATTATAGGTAAGGCTTGGGAGGAAGTGACTAAGAGGACCTTAACTCTGCTTGGAAGAAACTGTGGCCAGAATGTGTAGACAAAAGGGATTTTGAAGGGTTTGAGGCTAACCCTGGGAATCCTATGCCAGTTGAGGAATCCATTGTGGCATTGGGGAAGTCCTTGGGGTTGGAGGTTAGTGGGGAGGATGTGGAAGAGTTGGTGGAGGAGGGCAATGACGAACTAACCACTGATGAACTGCTAGATCATCTTCAACAGCAAGAGGCCAGACCTGAGGAAACTGCTCCGGAGGAGGGGATAGAGAAATTGAAGAAGTTGTCTACTTCAAAGATTAAGGAAATGTGTGCAATGTGGCTTAAAGTGCAAACCTTTTTTGATGAAAATCACCCTCACACAGCTATTGCAAGCCGTGCTGGTGACTATTACACTGACAATGTTGTGAAACACTTTAGGAATGTCATAAAGGAATGGGAGGTACAGGCCTCTATGGACAGATATGTTGTGCGACAGAGGTCCAGTGACTCTCAAGCTGGTCCTAGTGGCATTAAAAGAAGAAGGGAAGTAACCCCAGAAAAGGACTTGACACTTCAAGTCCTAATGGAAGGGGATTCCCCTTCTAAACATTAACACCATCCACACTCTCCCCTCCTCCCATCCCATCAATCATCACCAGATCTTCAATAAAGGTAAGTGTCACGTAACTGTGCATGTTTTCTTCAGTTTGTGTGTATTAAAATTAATATTTCATGTGGTAAAAAAAAAATTTTTCATACTTTGGGGTGTCAGGAACGGATTAATTTGATTTCCATTATTTCTTATGGGGAAAATTAATTCGGCTAATGATAATTTCGCCTAACGTTGAGCTCTCAGGAACGGATTAATATTGTTAGGCAAGGGTCCACTGTATAAGAGGGGCCTAGAGATGTGACTAATGAACAGAGAATATGTTATTTTAGTGCCAAGTATGTCTACATTCTTTATTCTGGACCCTATTTTGAAACTGGCATCTTTTTTAATTTGGGTGAAATTGGCCAAATTGCCAATTTCTGACCACTTTATTGGGTACTTCAAATCGGCAAATGGGCGGTTTCTTGCACTCAATTGATAGAAAAAATGGAGTTCTAAAGAAATAGCTATGAGTTTGGTCAACTGGAACAACGAAATTGGCCAAAAACAGGGCTCAAAGTCGGCGAAATCGCCGATGCGTATATGTCGCCAAGACCACTAACTTCGCGGGAGCGTAATTCCATGAGCTTTCGACCAAATTTCGTACTTTTGGTGTCATTACCATCGAGAAAAGATTCTCTATCATTTCATAAGAAAAAATAATTTTTTTTTTTTTCTGAAATTTTGCGACAGAATGACAGTTTCAGAAAGGGGTTTGCGACAGTCAAGGTGTTAAGTGACTTTTGAGAAGAGTCTTAAACTGGTTTTCAGACTGGGTTACTTTGGTATTTTCTGGTAATGAATTGTAAATTTTGGGGCCCTTTATGTGCAGAGTTTTTACACAGTGTGATATGGACACGGGGTACATCAAAAAGAGATCTGCGTCTTGTGTTATTGTCGTGTGTCCTGTTTAGATTGGTGAGGAAAAGTTTGAGTGGAGGGTTTATGTTTGCATGTATTGTTCTATGTATTTAGTAGGCACATGAATAAGTATGGATGTTCTTAATGGTGAGCAGATTTAGACTTCTGAATATTGGTGGAGTATGCTGGCAGGAGTGGGAATTTGTCATCATTCTGACTGCTGCCTTTTGCTGGGTTATTAGTGGTCTTAGGTGATTTAATGTTGTTGATCACCAGGCACAAATTCCATATGTGAGATAAGGGTAGATGAGTGAACGATACAGTGCAAGGAGAGCTGATTGTGGAACATAGTATCATATCTTTGATAGTATGTCTACAGTCTTAGAGATTTTCTTGGTTTTTTGTTGCATATGTGTCTGGAACCTGAGGCGACTGTCAAGGTGGATTCCTAAGAATGTTCCCTCTGTGAGTTTTGTGACTGATGATCCGTTTAGCGTTATGTTAAGTGGAACATTTGCAGCTTTGCTTCCAAACTGAATGAAGTAGCTTTTATCAGTATTCAGTGTAAGTTTATTAGTCATCATCATCACCGCAGATATTTTCTGCAATTCGGCATTGACTGTGTTGGCGAGTATGACTGGGTTTGGGTGAGAGAAGACATATGTAGTGTCATATGCAAATGATATGGGTTTGAGAAGCTGTGATGCATTCAGTAGGTCACTGATGTAGATGAGAAAGAGGAGTGGTCCAAGGACGCTTCCCTGTGGGACTCCGACTGTGGTTTATACATATGTATAAATTACCTAGGATAACCCAAAGAAGTCTAAGTGACTTCTTTGGGTTATCCTAGTAACAAATCTTAAAAAGAATGTCCTCTATTTTGGAGACCATAGATATATGTTGGATGAGTGTTCTTAGTGAGTAAAGTAAAGCAAAGTAAATTCAAATTCAAAGTTTATTCTCTATAAGGATTACAATGCTGAGTTTACAGAATTTGGTTATTGTGTGGTTTACATGTAGTAAAATAATGATTACAGAGTGTACCACTAGAACACCTAGCATGGCTAGGCATTTCGGGCAGACTTAGTTTAATTCTTAATTTTAAAATATTACAAATTATGAGGTAAGTTGGTATTATGGCTAAGTGATTAAATACTAGTTTGTGAGTTTAGCAATGTGAATGCTTTTGTTTAGGCACAATACATAGTTTCAGTATTGGAGTATCACAGGCCAACTTATGACTAGTTAGGATTCATTATTTTATGATTGAGATTAATATTTCTGTTTATGGTCAAATGAGTGAGTGAGTGTAAGTGTGAACCACCAGGTGGTATTCGTGTAGTTAGCTGACGGGGTGTATCAGGGAGATAAGATGTTTTCTAATGGTAGTTTTGAAGGTGATGAATGTGTCTGCAGTTCTATTTGTTGGATGAGTGTTATTAACTGAGTATTATTAACAAGTAAAGTGGTTATTTAGGCACAGATACACATAAGTGCAATTATCGTACCTAATAACACGTGTAAATTATCCAGGATAATCCCAAAAGAATCAATGCATTGAATTTTAAATTACTGTCAAGGTGTAGACGTAAACCTTCTCAGTTTACTTAGTCACGGGTACACTAGTATAATTATTGTACGTTGTATAAATTACCTTTGATAATCAAAAATATACCATTTTTTTATAATGGTGTTGTGGGCACACACACGTTATGGGCACATAAAGTAAATTATGTAAATTAACGTAATTAACTCATAAAAGACAAATAATAAGACATTTAAATGGAGACTTTATTTCACCCCATTTACGTGACAACCAGCCATTATTACCACTGTTAGTTAAGAAAAGACTAACTAACCTTGCAGCAATGTTACAATAGAATAAAATATAGACTTATGGATTCTTCTTATTGGTGAGATATGTGAGGTTTCCTGGAGGTTCTCCTCCCTATGGCTGCACCACATGTATTATCACTCTCATTGTCTTGCCTCACTGATATACACACTGATATACACAGTGGGATGGTGGTATACACACAGTGGGATGGTGGTGTTGCTCTAGATAAGACTTAGGGCTTCACGAGTTGTTTGTTGACATTGTATAACAATGGCGCCCAAGGAACATGAATCGCTCATCACCATTGGAGTAAACATGGCGAATATTGTCACGTGACTCACACGTCATAACCCGCTAAACTTAAACACCGGTAGCAGCAAGGACACTCTTATATGTGGCTGTAGGGCTCGAGCTTCAGCTCCTGGCCCCTTATCAGTAGGTGAGTACGTACTTCAGTGAGTGAGTAAGAGAAGAAATTAGTACGTGAAGGAGCGAGATAGAGTGAGCAGGTGAATAAGGGAGGGAGGGAGCGAATCCGCCTTCTTCCAGTTATATTGGAATAAAATTAGAGATAAAATATGCCCACTAAAATGTAACTCATGTCAGCTTACTATAAGTATAGTCAGTTCTCTCTTGCAAAACTATTCCATACATTGCTTTTTATTGTGCAAATGCAGATGGAAAAGTCAATCCAAAATTGAATAGCACATTCTATGAAAGTCATTCCTTCCACGGAGGCCCATGGCCTGGTGACAAAAGCTGAGGGTCTAGGTTCGATTCCCGGCAAGAGAAGAAACATTGGACGTGTTTCCTTACACCGGCTGTCCATGTTCATCCATCAGTAAAGTGGGTACCTGGGTGTTAGTCGACTGGTGTGGGTCGCATCCCAGAACAAAATTGACCTAAATTGCCTGAAATGGTCTGCATAACAAGGTGCTTTCTATGTAGTAGTATGTCACTGATGTCAGCTAGGACTGTATACCTTGTACATGTACTTGTAGAAAAAACTATTATATTATTACTATATACTTTCAATTTTCAATCCACTTTTCCAGTCGCATTTATTAAAAAATCCCACTATTTAAAGGAGTGTTATAACAGAACTCATTGTAACAAAGAAATGTGTATCATTTTCATCACTTATCTTTTCTCTGTACACAAGAGGACACAAATAAAATCCCAGAAATCAATATAATTATAATGGTCAAGACGAAAATAAATTACGCAATATCATTAAGTACCCTCATACACCACGAGGCCTGGTCTCAGACCGGGCCACGGGGGCGTTGACCCCCGAATTACTCTCCAGGTATACTCCAGGTATACTCCAGGTATACTCCAGTGACATGGTCCTCATACATGTAGATATAATGAAGCCGAATAGGTCATCAGGCCCTGATGAACTGTTTTCAAGAATTCTTAAGAAATATAAGGAGGAATTTAAGAACATAAGAACATAAGAAAGAAATAACACTGCAGCAGGCCTAATGACTCATGAGAAGCAGGTCCATGTCACCCCCAGGCTTAGACCAATGACCCAACTAGTCAGGTCATTTCCACTTAAGGAAGGAGCACGGCATCAGACCTAGTAGCACAAGCTAGTCAGGTCCAGCTCACACCCACCCACACCCACTCATGTATTTATGTAACCTATTTTTAAAACTACACAATGCCTTAGCTTTGTGGCAGGGTGGGGACGTTAACAATGTATAGGAGTGAGACTGATTCATTACCTTTGTAACTTGCCATGATTGTGACCAGATCTACTTGGAGTTCATTATCTTTGTAACTAGTTCAGCTATTATAACTTTGGGGTCCAGTTCTTGGACCCATTACGTACCTCTGTAATTTTTTGACTACCGCCCACAGGGTGGGTATGGTGTGACTACCGCCCACAGGATGGGTATGGTGTGGCTACTGCCCACAGGATGGGTATAGTGTGGCTACCACCCACAGGATGGGTATGGTGTGGCTACTGCCCACAGGATGGGTATAGTGTGGCTACCACCCACAGGATGGGTATGGTGTGGCTACCGCCCACAGGATGGGTATGGTGTGGCTACCGCCCACAGGATGGGTATGGTGTGGCTACCGCCCACAGGATGAGTATGGTGTGGCTACTGCCCACAGGATAGGTATAGTGAGGCTACCACCCACAGGATGGGTATGGTGTGGCTACTGCCCACAGGATGGGTATAGTGTGGCTACCACCCACAGGATGGATATGGTGTGGGTACCGCCCACAGGATGGGTATGGTGTGGCTACCGCCAACAGGATGGGTATGGTGTGGCTACTGCCCACAGGATGGGTATAGTGTGGCTACCACCCACAGGATGGATATGGTGTGGCTACCGCCCACAGGATGGGTATGGTGTGGCTAGCCACAGCCACTCAAGAGGGAGGGGTTTTTTAGTGCCAGGAAGGAAAAAAACCTGGCAAGAAATGGCGGAAATCGTACGCCAAATCCAGTCATTTCTGGAGTGGAATCACAGTCGATGGCCTCCACTCCAAACAAACAGATACAGATACTAGTGCCGGAAAAAAATGTCCCCCCCAGTACCAACAATACCACCAGTCCGATGACATTCTTCTTTGCAAATATACAGGGTCTAAAGCCAGCAACGAACAACAAAATACCTTTCATCTGTGGACTGCTTGCAGAGGCATGTGCAATGTTCGCGGCTTTCACAGCGAAATATGGATCCCAGGTTACAACCTATACAGACGCGACAATGTGAACAGGCAAAAGGGCGGGGGGGTTGGCCTGTATATCGCAGAGTCACTTGTTTGCACAGAACTGCTTAATGCCTCAAATGATGTAGTGGAAGTTTTAGCAGTAAAGATCGAGAACCAAAACCTAGTCATTGTGGTAGTCTACAAGCCTCCGGATGAAACGTCCCAGCAATTCCAGGAAAAGCTGTCAAAAATTGACCACTGACTGGAAAATCTGCCAGCTCCTGTCCCGAACATCTTGGGGATTTCAACTTGATGCACTTAAAATGGAGGAATATAGCAAATAATGTTGTTGCAGTGATAACACCAGGAGGCAGCAGTGACGAGAACTCACACACACGCAAGAGCTTTTAAATCTCTGCACAAAATTCAACTTAAACCAGCAAATAATAGAGCCTACTAGACTGGAGAATACACTAGACCTCATTTTCACTAACAATGATGATCTGATACGAAATGTCACCATATCAAAAACAATATACTCAGATCACAACATAATCGACGTTCAGACATGTATGCGCGGAGCCCCAGACCGACAAAATGAGATTAGTCACGAGGGAGCCTTCACCAAATTCAACTTTAATAACAAGAACATAAAGTGGGACCAAGTAAATCAAGTCCTAAACGATATAAGCTGGGAAGATGGACTAAGCAACACAGACCCCAACTTATGCCTAGAACAGATTAACTCGGTGGCACCCGATGTATGCTCAAGGCTTATTCCTTTAAGAAAAAGGGGGAGTAGATGTAAAATAGAAAGAGACAGGCGCTCCCTTTACAGGCGATGGAAAAGAATAACAGAGCGGCTGAAAGAGGCCAATATATCCGAAATGCGTAGGGAATCACTGGTCAGAGAAATAGCAAACATCGAACTTAAGCTAAAGGAATCTTAGAGGAGTCAGGAATCACGGGAAAAACTAAAAGCCATAAATGAAATCGAAAGAAACCCAAAGTATTTCTTTTTATATGCCAAATCAAAGTCGAGAACAACATCAAGTATTGGGTCCCTACTTAAACAAGATGGGTCCTACACAGATGACAGCAAGGAAATGAGTGAGCTACAATATGACTCAGTTTTTAGCAAGCCGCTAACCAGACTGAGAGTCGAAGATTAAAATGAATTTTTTATGAGAGAGCCACAGAATTTGGTTAACACAAGCCTATCTGATATTATCCTGACGCCAAATGACTTCGAACAGGCGATAAATGACATGCCCATGCACTCTGCCCCAGGGCCAGACTCATGGAATTAATAAATAAATAAATAAATAAAAAAGAACTGCAGGAAGCCCCTATCACGAGCTTTTACCATCCTATGGAGAGGGAGCATGGATACGGTGGTCGTCCCACAGTTACCAAAAACAACAGACAGCCCCACTCCACAAAGGGGGCAGTAAAGCAATAGCAAAGAACTACAGACCGACAGCACTAACATCCCATATCATAAAAATCTTTGAAAGGGTCCTAAGAAGCAAGATCACCACCCATCTAGATACCCATCAATTACACAGCCCAGGGCAGCATGGGTTTAAAGCAGGTCGCTCCTGTCTGTCTCAGCTACTGGATCACTACGACAAGGTCCTTGATGCACTGGAAGACAAAAAGAATGCAGATGTAATATATACAGATTTTGCAAAAACCTTCGACAAGTGTGACCATGGCGTAATAGCACACAAAATGCGTTCTAAAGGAATAACAGGAAAAGTTGGTAGATGGATCTATAATTTCCTCACAAACAGAACACAAAGAGTAGTAGTCAACAGAGTAAAGTCTGAGGCGGCTACGGTGAAAAGCTCTGTTCCACAAGGCACAGTACTCGCTCTCATCTTGTTTCCCATCCTCATATCTGACATAGACAAGGATGTCAGCCACAGCACCGTGTCTTCCTTTGCAGATGACACCCGAATCTGCATGACAGTGTCTTCCATTGCAGACACTGCAAGGCTCCAGGCGGACATCAACCAAATCTTTCAGTGGGCTGCAGAAAACAATATGAAGTTCAACGATGAGAAATTTCAATTACTCCGATATGGTAAACATGAGGAAATTAAAACTTCATCAGAGTACAAAACAAATTCTGACCACAAAATAGAGCGAAAAACCAACGTCAAAGACCTGGGAGTGATCATGTCAGAGAATCTCACCTTCAAGGACCATAACATTGTATCAATCCCATCTGCTATGGTGTTTGAAACAACAACTTGAGCACCACGAGGAAAAACTTACAGAGGTTGCAAATGAGTACATCAACCCACAGATTGTCAGCCATTATGAAAATGAGTGTGGTGATGATGAACAAACTGATGATTGCAGTGGTGTTTATAATTACAAAAACGATGAATATGCTAGTGGTGTTTACAATCACAGTGAAGATGATAAGGGCAGTGAAGACCATCATGATAGTCAACCTGATGAGTGTAATGTATTGATAGATACTGAGTGTGGAGATGACCCGGTTGTTGATAATGGTGTATGTATCACTGGTCATAATGATGAGGGAAGTGATACATGTGATGATAGTGATGAGTGTAATAAAAGCGGAGAGGTGAGTGCGAGGGATAGTGTCACCTTCCATACATTCACAAAGAGCGCCGTGACCTCTGTAAACAAAGACTCCCAAGAGGTCTCACTAATGGAAGCGCACTTAGGAGACTCATGGATAAGGATAATACTGATGATATTGATATTGATTATGTCTGTTTGTTATTTAGTAAGTTTTTTCATTTTGCTGAAAAATTGAATACTATCCCTGGACTTTTATAATGGAACCAAACTCGTATAAACTATCCATTTTAAGTTGGAATATTGCGTCACTTAGAAAAAGATTTTCTGACCTGCATCATAAAGTAACCACTGAATCCATTGATATTGTGTGTCTACAAGAGTGCAGAGTCCCTGAAAAATCCCAACCCCCTAAATTGCCATCGTTTGTTGCATACAACCTCAAATCTACTAATTCTTGTGTTCTATATATTAAAAAATCACTTCCCCATCAACTTCTTGCACATAAGAAAACAGAGGGGCTACAGTATCACGGTGTTAGGATTTATATTGGGAACTCTGCTCTCAACATATTTAACTTGTACGCTCCTGCTGATAAGTTTAATTACTTGGAGCTCTCAACTTGTGCTCAGTCTGAACCTACTCTCATTATTGGTGATTATAATGCAAGACACAAAAGCATTGGAAACTCTCAGTTTGGTAATCGTAATGGCAATCAACTGTTGTCACTCTTAAACAGTCATGATAATGTGCAAATTGTAGGTGACCTTGAACCCACACATATCTATGGAGGCGTCCTTGATCTGTGCCTGGGCTTCAACATTACTTCTGCCAGCTGTGAGTCTTCCATTGTAACAGATATAGCGTCTGATCATTTCCCAAGGCTAACCTCTCTAGATATTGGTAATACTATTCTCCCTGGTGGGATATTCAAACGGAAACGTCTTAATGTTTCCCCTGATCAACATGATGACTTTGTTGCACATGTGACTGACTGGTATAATTCCTATGAGTGTACCTCTGTCGAGACTTTTAACAATGACCTTGTGAGCAGTATTCAGAACTTCTTAGAGCCGCCTCTGAAACCTCCTACTACTCTAAATCCAAATGACTTCCATAATAATCATAAGTCTTATAAAAATCATACCTATTACAATGATTCTAAACTTCGAACATTGAAACGTACTGCTCGCAGACTAGGCCTAGCCTATAGAAACCATCGTACCCCTGAAATGCTGAGCCTCTTCCAAACTGCCCTTGCTGCTGCCAAAGAGCGTATGACAGAGCTGCGGCAGACTGGGAACAATTTGTCAATGGTCTCAATGCTCACACCCCACTTAGCCGAGCATGGAGGGACATAAATAGAATTAAGGGTAACAGAACTGGGCAGATCGCGCACCCTCATCCCTTGCATAGGGCGAATGAGTTAGTCAGTGCTTGGGCTGCTACATCTAGCTATGACAGTCTTTCCAGTACCACACAGGCGAAATTAATGGACAAATATGATACAAGGGAGAGACTTGTTTGCTTTATGTTCAGCAAGGCAGATGACTGCAACATTCCTTTCACTAATTATGAA
This sequence comes from Cherax quadricarinatus, assembly GCF_038502225.1. NCBI lineage: Eukaryota > Metazoa > Arthropoda > Malacostraca > Decapoda > Parastacidae > Cherax > Cherax quadricarinatus. Next base: position 38,499,773 of record NC_091314.1, on the reverse strand, counting down.
CTTGATGCAGCACTAACTAAGGGCAACTCCACGTCGCCTGGTGAGGATGGTATTACTTACAACATACTCAGATTGCTGTGTCGAGTACCAGGTAATCCTTTACTTGAATTATATAACATGAGTTATGTCACTGGGGAGCTCCCTAAATCATGGACCAATAGCCTCATTATTCCCATTCCGAAGCCCAATCAACAAAACTCATTTCGCCCAATATCCCTTACTAGCTGCTTGTGTAAAACATTCGAAAGGATGATTCTTAATCGTCTTATGCACAGAATTAAGGAATTCTTGTCACCCCGGTTGCATGGCTTCATGCATGGAAGGAGTGTGCATCATTGCATTACCACCTTTCTCACTCTGCACACTGACAGCTCATACACTACGTTCCTTTACCTTAAATCCGCTTTTGATGTAGCCAACCGACATGTAATCATTAGTGAACTTGCCAGAATGGATGTTGGAGGATGGCTTCTCCGCTGGATTAAAGGTTACCTGTCCAACAGAAAGTCGTCCGTGTTGTTCCAGGGACATAGAAGTGTAACTAAAGATTTTGAATTAGGAACCCCACAGGGAGGTGTGCTTAGTCCCACCCTTTTCAACATTTTGATTAATGCCTTACTTAATGCCATGCCTAGCCAGCCCTATCATTATATGGTTAGTTTTGCTGATGACATAATGATTCACACCACCGGATTCTCCAACACCCAAAACATTCTTAATCATGTACTAGCCTCGTGTCAGGACCTGGGGTTAATAATCTCAGGGGATAAAACAAAGATACTCAACAGGCGTCCTCCTCGGCAGAGAGGCACAGTTCGTCAGATCCAGTTGCATGATGGATCTCTTCTAGAATATGTAAGCAGATACAGGTATTTAGGCTTTGAGGTTCCACTACTTGGACCTGTTGTAACGAGACTTTGTCGCCAATACAAAGAAAGGCTGAGAGCACTTAGAGTTGTGGCAGGTTTTCATCCCAGGTATGGTGCTAATGATAAAATTGTGAAAATGATGTATCTTGCTTATATTAGATCATTGGTTGATTATGCGGCGCCACTACTTGCACTCGTGTCTGACTGGAAGCTTGAAGGACTGGAAAAACTGCAAAATGAAGCAATGAGGATCATCCTAGGATGCCCTCGTACTGCCAAAATTTTAAATATGCGGAAAGAACTTAATATTCCAAGCATTAGAGATAAATTACTGAAAGAAATATCCTTATTGGGGTCAATATGCTTAGGCTAGCCCATTCAAACCCCTGCACAGAAGCCCTCCAAACTTTCCTCAGCACTGGTGAACATCCTTCCAGATGGATCGAAAAAACTGGAACCGACCTCCGCATGAACCAGCTACATGATCTATATCAAGTTAGACAACAGAGACATTTCCCTGCTCCATGGGATATTACCCCATTCCAAACTACCATTCCTCCATTCCCCCCCAAAACTCTTCTTAAATCACAACCAAAGTTTCGTCTTGAAGCCAAACATGATGCCTTAAGCTGTATTGATAACTTAGTCACACAGAACACTCTTTCACAAATTATTTACGTCGATGGTTCTGTTCACCAGTCCACTGGTGCAGCTGGTAGTGCTGCTGTTGTCACACAGAGTGATGGCTCTCATAAAGAAATTGGAGCACGCATCAATAACTGGGCCTCTACCCTTCAAACAGAACTGTTTGCCATACTACTTGCACTCAAATGCGTCCATGTATCTAAGGTTGACACTTTAATTGTAACTGATTCTCTGTCATCCATAAATGCTCTCAACTCATTAAGTATAAATTGTGGCATGCTTGTGTCAGAAGCCAGACATAGATATGGTAAGATTGTGGACAGTGGAGTCAGAGTGCACATGCTGTGGATTCCATCTCACATTGGTCTTCAGATGCATGATAGAACTGATAAATTGGCTAAGCTGTATGCTTTCAAAGAGGGGGTAGATTACAATCTTGGGTTGTCAGTTAGCAGTTTGAGAACACTAATACGAAAATAACTTCAACTGAACTTTATTGACTTAAGACTTAGGGAGACTGACACAAGTAAGTCCATCTATCATCATTCCATCATGCAGGAGGAGCCACATGTCTATGGTGCATCCAACAAGATAAGCAGACTCTTGGATGTCACTACTGCCCGGCTCCGGCTGGGTTACAAGTATCTTTGGCAGGTTAAATCACCACCACCAGATGTAGACCAAACGAAATGTAAACTTTGCCAGATGGACTATTGTCACACCTTGCGTCATTATGTACTGGAGTGTGATCAAATTAATGAATTTAGAAACAACTCACTCAGAAATGTTCAAGAAATGGCAAAGTATTTTATCCACAGTGGTATATTGCAGACCATTCTGGAGAAATACCCTGACTTTGCTAGCTGTAAATAAAGCATTACCACATGTGTGCATGTGTGTGTGTGTGTGTGTGTGTGTGTGTGTGTGTGTGTGTGTGTGTGTGTGTGTGTGTGTGTGTGTGTGTGTGTGTGTGTTTTTAGTTTAATATGTTTATTATGCACCCCATACCCATCCTGTGGGCGGTAGTCAAAAGATTACAGAGGTACATAATTGGTCCAGGGACTGGGCCTCAAAGTTTTGATAGCTGAGCAAGTTACAGAGGTAATGAATTCACAATTTACAAAGGTAATGAACTCACAATTTACAAAGGTAATGAACTCCAGGTAGGTCTAGTCACAATCATGACAAGTTACAAAGGTATTTACAGATTACAGAGGTACACAATGGGTCCAGGGACCGGTGTGTTAGTTACCATTTTGGTCTAGGCACATGTCGATTAGACACTAGGCCTGTTGTATGTGTGTGTGTGTGTGTGTGTGCGCGTGTGTGTGTGGGTGTGTGTGTGTGTGCGTGTGTGGGTGTGTGTGTGTGGGTGTGTGTGAGGGTGTGTGTGTGAGGGTGTGTGTGAGGGTGTGTGTGTGGGTGTGTGTGAGGGTGTGTGTGTGGGTGTTGGTGTGTGTGTGTGTGGGTGTGTGTGTGAGGGTGTGCGTCCTTGTGTGTATGCATATATTTGTACGCTCGTGTGCACATGTCCGTGCGTGCGCCCTCGTGTGTGTATGTGCGCGCGCGCGCTAGTGTGGGTGTATGATCCACTTAATATTTGTATTTATAACTCATTACAATTGTGACCAGGTGTGGACGTATCAGTGGTTCATTACTTTGTAATTTGCTCATGACTGTAACCATGTATAGGAGTGAAGCTGATTCATTACCTCTGTAACTTGCCATGATTGTGACCAGATCTACCTGGAGTTCATTACCTTTGTAACTAGTTCAGCTATCATAACTTTGGGGTCCAGTCACTGGACCCATTAAATACCTTTGTAATCTTTTGACTACCGCCCACAGGATGGGTATGGGGTGCATAATAAAGATATTAAACTAAAGTGTGTGTATGTACTCACCTATTTGTGGTTGCAGGGGTCGAGTCTTAGCTCCTGGCCCCGAGTGTGTGTGTGTGTGTGTGTGTGTGTGTGTGTGTGTGTGTGTGTGTGTGTGTGTGTTTGTGTGTGTGTGTGTGTGTGTATGTATGTGACTCAACAATCAATATTTGCACCAATAACTCATTACAGTTAGCTTCCAGACCTTTAAAAGTAAACAAAAGAGAAAAAGTGAGAAAGGGCTAGAGCGTCGACGTAGTCAGACTCACTTGACTCGTACACAATGTGATACTAAACGTCCTTGGTGCACAGAGGCTGCAAGAAGTCTTTCTTCAAAGGAAGAATGTGTTAAGCTGAACTTCCCTGACAACACCCCGCTGCCTGCTAAGTGTGCATGGCTAATGGAAGCTGTAAACAAGCATCCTAACTCAAGGATCCAATTTAGGAAAAGCACACACAACTTTGTGTTTGTGGAACAGAATGAAGAGCTGATCAATGATCTACTTAGTACACCTTATGGGGATATTAAGTTGCTCCGACCTCAATCAGACACTCACCACTTTAAAAAATGGGTCAGTATCATAATCTTTGGATACCCTCTCTGCATGGACCCATCCCATCTGACTCTAAGTGAGCATATCATCAAGCCTAAAAGACTTAAAGGAAAATCCCAAATTATTGCCAGTTGGGTGGGTCCTGTGCCCCTCCCCCGGAATATCTGGGTGCATGGTTTACGTTTCCTAAACATCGAAGTGTACCTACCCCCTAAACGTAGGTGTTACAAATGCCAGCACTATGGCCATGTTGCAGTAGACTGTGGAATACTACATTCTTGGTGTGGTAAGTGTGCTGGGAAACATTCCACTAGAGAATGCACAGTAGGCCCTGACAGCCAAAAATTTAAATGTATTAACTGTAAAGAAGTTGGGGTTACAGTTTCCCACAAGGACTGCAGTCAGAACCCAAACAACCTTCGAGGTAAACCTGATAACAGTCCTTTAATGGTAACTGAGGATGGGGCCATCCAGTCTACCACAGCCAGATCTGAGACTGAACCTCTGCAAAGTGTGCAAGAACCCCACCTCACTGCAAACAATTCTGGTGATACCAGAATGCCATCACACACACCAGCTGTGGAGGAGCTAGCCATCCCTGCTAGCACATATGGAACTACTGGTCTGCCACTACAGATACCTATGGCTACACCTGAATATGGGGATGAGTTTGTCATTTCTCCCAATACACACAACTACAACAGTCAGACGGACACCACACAGGTAACCTCCCTGGAAATTGGAGATGAGTCAGATGCACAGGACCTACCTGCAATGAATGATGAAACAGAGAACACTAATGTAACCATGGTACCTGTTAAGGTGATAGGTGTTAAAGGAAGCACTAACCCAGAAGTGCCATCCTCCGGAGAGGCATTGGATTCGCCTGACCTTCCTCATATTATAACAAATTTCCAGAAAAAAATTGAGCATCTTGAACAGATCCTGACAAGTTTAATAAATATATGTAATCAGGATGATGCTCTTGAGCATGGTGATGATGTCAAAAGTGCAGCAATCTCCGTTCAGCTTCCAGCAATTTGTGAGAAAGAAGCCCATAACTCTTGCCTTCAAAAATTGCCTTATAACTGGCTGCCAAAATGCCGAAAAATGCTTAAAAATAAAGGTTCTGAAGATAAAGACGTACAAACTATGCTATTTGCTCTTAAGTGTCTGCACACTGCAGTCAAAGCATAATAGTTTTACCATCTTATGAGCAAGAGATTGTAATAACTCACTACAATGGATACATTACAAATCTTTTCATGGAACATTGCTTCCACCAGGAAGCGGTTGCCTGACTTACATCATATTAGTGCAACCAAGAATATTGATGTCATCTGTTTGCAGGAATGTAGATTGAAAGATGGAGCACCTCCACCAAACTTGCCTGGATATGCAGCTTATAACCTAAGGTCAACCAACTGTTGTGTGATGTATGTCAGAAAGAGCTTGCCACATTCACTCCTTTCCTTGCAGAGTCGAGTTAACATGCAGTATCATGGTGTCAAAGTATTTGCAGGCGATTTTTCCATAAACATTTTTAATCTCTATGCCCCAGCGAACCAGCTTCGACCTGATGCTTTACCAGATCGCATCAATAGTGAACCTACCATCATTCTTGGAGATTTTAATGCCAGACATAAGAATATTGGTGGGTCTATTACAAACACCAATGGAACTAAACTAGTGAGATTGCTGAATGAGCATGATAATGTTCGAATTGTGGGCACTACTGAGCCTACTCACATATATGGTGGCATACTAGATCTGTGTCTTGGATTTAATACATCATATACGATGCATGACTCTGTCATAGTTGATGATCTTCTATCTGATCACTTCCCAAGACTAACAACTGTCAATCTTGATCACATCTCCAGCAATCAAGGAGCTAAATACAGAAGGAGGAAACTTATTCTCAAACCAGAACACAGAGACAACTTTATTAACCACTTGGATCAATGGTATAAGAATTACGAGCCCACTGGCACACAAAAATTTAATGATGATTTAATTACCACTATTGAGAGTGTTCTCACAGATCAAGTGGGCAGGAATAGGAAACAAAGACCCTCCACTATAAATAACAATAAAAACCAATGTAAATACTATAATGATCCACAGCTGCGCAATCTAACACATGCAGCTAGGAGGATTGGTAAAGCATACCGTGAATGTAGAACCCCAGACCTGCTCAGAACGTTCCAAGCTGCACTAACAAATGCAAGGAATAGAAAGGAAGAACTTAGGCAACAGGAATGGGAACAGTTTGTTAGTGGATTAAATAGGTCCACCCCTTTGAGTTTGGCTTGGAAAGGTATAAATAAAATAACCAGGAAAAAGACTGGCAATGTTGCTCATCCCTTTCCTCTTGAAAAAGCAAATGACCTCATAAATGACTGGGCCAAAACATCCAGGCATGAAAGCCTTCCATCTCATATTAGAAAAAATTTAGAGAGTACTTCTGAAGAAATGTTGAAACTGATTAATTTTATGAGCCAAAATATTGATGAGAGTGATTGCCTCTTTACCGAGTATGAATTAGATAATGCATTAACCAAAGGTCGATCAACTGCTCCTGGAGAGGATGGTATAACCTATGATATTCTCAGAACTCTAAGGCACGTGCCTGATAACCCTTTGTTGGCACTGTATAATCTCAGTTACATTGAGGGCGTTCTTCCTACTTCCTGGACCAATAGTCTCATTGTGCCTATCCCTAAGCCCCAACAGCCTGATACATTTAGGCCGATCTCCTTAACTAGTTGTCTTTGCAAAACTTTTGAAAGAATGATGCTTAACAGACTGTACTACAGAATCAGACATCAACTTTCCCCCTACCTCTATGGGTTCATGAAAGGTAAAAGTGTGCAGAACTGTATTTCCACCTTTCTCATTGCACACACCTCTACTAGTTTTACCACTTTTCTTGATCTAAAATCTGCATTTGATATTGCAAACAGAACAGTTATACTACATGAACTAGCCAAAATGAATATTGGTGGTAGCTTACTCTGCTGGATAATAGGATACCTGTCAAATAGAGTATCCTCTGTCCTTTACCAAGGCTTCAGAAGTGATTCTAAAGAAATGTCTTTAGGTACACCGCAGGGAGGAGTTCTTAGTCCCATGCTATTTAATATTCTGATTAATGCTCTCCTAAATGCTCTACCTGCCTCACCTAAACATATAGCTATAAACTATGCTGATGATATCATGATCCATACAACAGGGCATAAGAAGATGAATACCATTCTTAATGAAGTTCAAGCAATTTGTAATCGACTAGGCCTCATAATATCTTCCTCTAAAACAAAGATATTAACAAGCAAACGACATCCCCCACCCATCTATTTGCAGGGTGAAATCATTAGCTACGTTAAAACTTACAGATATCTTGGTGTAGATGTACCCTTTAACAAATCCACTATACCACAACTAAACAAGAAATGCAAAGCTAGGCTAAATGCTCTCAAAGCTGTTGCTGGCTACAATCCCAACTATGGTGCTAATGTGAGAATCGTGAGAATGATGTACATAGCCTATGTTAGGTCCTTAATTGATTATGCTGCTCCCATGTTGATATTAGCTAGAGAAAGTTCCCTCCGACCCTTGGAGTTAATGCAAAATGAAGCTCTCAGGACTATTCTTGGCTGTCCCAGATCTACAAAAGTTCTTAACATGAGGAAGGAGCTTGGTATTTCTAGAATCAGTGATAGGATTGTTGAAATTAACACTGTACTCGGTATTAGAATGTTGAGAAACGAACCAGACACTGTCACAGTGAATCTTACCAAGTGTCTAGAGGTAAATACACACAGATCTAAATGGATTGTGAAAACGTGCAATTGCATTAAGTTTTATAACCTGCATGAACTGTATCACTGTAGGCAACAAGAGCATTTCACCCCTCCATGGAAGATGTGTTCATTTAATATCACATACCTACAAGTCCCTCCCAAGAAGCTCATTGCTAGTAATCCCTTCCTTAAATCTCTTGTTAGAGCAACTGCTCAAGAAGAAATTTTTCGCCTAGCTGGTAGTAATAAGTTATCACAAGTTATATACACTGATGGATCTAAACAGGAGTCTTCTGGCAGGGCTGCATCTGCTCTTGTTGCCACCTCCCTAGTTAAGAACGATAATAAATTTGTTGAGTTAGGCATAAGAATTAACAACTGGGCGTCTACACTGCAAACTGAATTGTTTGCAATCCTAATGGCGCTAAAGCTAACCTATGACACTGAGCTTGACTCTATCATCATTACTGATTCTATGTCATCATTGAAGGCTCTTGGCTCATATAATGACTCCAACAACATGCTCATTGGGGAAGCCAGGTATAGATACTCAAAAATTAGGGACAAAGGAATTAATGTACAATTGCTATGGATCCCATCACACATTGGATTACTCCTTCATGATAAAGTTGATATGTTAGCCAAGAAGAGTATCCAGAAGGAGAACGTAGAATATAACTTTGGTATAACTGTGTCTAGCATTAGGAATAATATTAGGAGAGAAGTAAATAATGAAGATGATTGTTATAGGAATGCAGTTAGAAGCCTGAGTAGATCTATAACCCACTATGATAACATGAACGTAGATAAGTATGTTTATGGAGCAACTTGCAATGTGAACAGACTGACTGATGTTGTAGTGGCCAGGCTTAGGCTTGGTTACAAGTACTTCTGGCAGTTTGGGAGACACACAGATGATGATCAAACTAAATGTAAATTATGTGATCAGGCATATGGTCACTCTCTTGAACACTATGTGCTTAATTGTCCACTTATTGAGGAATACAGAGACAGACAGTATAATAACCTATGTGACATGTCAAGATATCTTATTAATGAAAATAAGATACCAGATATACTAAGCAAATTTCCTAAATTTGCTTGTAACAGATAAGTGAACTATAGATATGTAGATATAAATCCATATGTATTCCTGTTAACCCTTTGGGGCCTAGTTCCTAGGCCTTTTGTGTATCCATATGCTCTCGCGCTACCGTCCACAGGATGGATATGGGGTGCACAATAAACTAGCCACTTCGGTGGCAAAATCTAAAAAATCAGTTGTGACCGGGTGTGGAAGTGTGAATTGTTCATTACTCTATAATTTGTTCATGATTGTAGCCATGTATAAACGTAAGTAACCATTCTACAGAATTCATTACCTTTGTAACTTGTGAGCTCATTACCTTTGTACCTAGTTCAGCTATCAAAACTTTGGGGGCCCAGTCCCTGGACCCATTACGTACCTCTGTAATCTGTAAATACCTTTGTAACTTGTCATGATTGTGACCAGACCTACCTGGAGTTCATTACCTTTGTAAATTGTGAGTTCATTACCTTTGTAAATTGTGAGTTCATTACCTTTGTAAATTGTGAGTTCATTACCTCTGTAACTTGCTCAGCTATCAAAACTTTGGAGTCCAGTCCCTGGACCAATTATGTACCTCTGTAATCTTTTGACTACCGCCCACAGGATGGGTATGGGGTGCATAATAAACATATTAAACTAACTAACTAAAACTAGAAAAATGACAGGATGGATAATGAGAACCTTCAAAACTAGGGAGGCCAAGCCCATGATGACACTCTTCAGGTCACTTGTTCTATCTAGGCTGGAATATTGCTGCACACTAACAGCACCTTTCAAGGCAGGTGACCCCTCAAGGAAGGCTCCTTGATGTTGGTGAGGGGCTCTTGATTAAGGGAATTGGATCTGTGCTCCAGTTCCCCAAATTAAGCCTGAATGCCTTCCACATCCCCCCCCCAGGCGCTGTATAATCCTCCGGGTTTAGCGCTTCCCCCTTGATTATAATAATAATAATCAAGGCAGGTGAAATTGCTGACCTAGAAAATGTACAGAGAACCTTCACGGCACGCATAACGGAGATAAAACACCTCAATTACTGGGAGCACTTGAAGTTCCTGAACCTGTACTCCCTGGAACGCAGGTGGGAGCAGGGCCAGATTAAGAAGTCTCCGGGCCCTAGGCTATTCAGATTGGCGGGGCCCCTTTGAGTTACGGGTAAGTGAAGCAACCCCTTCCAGCTTGGGGATGGGGGGTGGGGGTCGGTGTGAGCCTGTTCAAGGTCTAATTAAATACATTCTGGCTATTTAGATTAAATTTAATAGGGAAAGTACATCAAGACAACCAAAACCATTTACCAACAGTCATTATAACTATCTTGTTAAATCATGCATTTTAAAGAGAATGAACTCAAGACAGCAAAGTATTACTAGATTAGGCTATTAAAGTAGTGACATCATGTACCTATTATATTCAGCATAACCACTACAGCACTATTATTCCCTTTATAAATCACTGACCATTATTGTTATCATTGCATCATGCATAAGACTATCAAATCATATAAACTACAGAAAATTGGAGAGGAATCTCCCATACTCACCCATTAGCGGGAAAACACAGCTGTTCTGATGTAAACAAAGGCGTGTTGTGTGTTGCCATCTATGGTTAGGTTTATTTATTTTTATTTTATTTTATTTCATTATTTATTTTTGTTTTGATTAATTTTAAAAAATCAATTTTATTCTCCGAACACTTGAACTTTTTAGGTAGGGACCCCTTTGCACTTGCACCATGTGTGCAGTCTTGGATGAGCCCCTGAACCCCTTGGACCGCGGGGCCCCCAAATGCGTGGGGCCCTAGGCAAATGCCTAGTTTGCCTATGCGGTAATCCGGCCCTGGGCGGGAGAGAGTTTAATATGTTTATTATGCACCCCATACCCATCCTGTGGGTGGTAGTCAAAAGATTACAGAGGTACATAATTGGTCCAGGGACTGGACTCCAAAGTTTTGATAGTTGAGCAAGTTACAGAGGTAATGAACTCACAATTTACAAAGGTAATGAACTCACAATTTACAAAGGTAATGAACTCCAGGTAGGTCTGGTCACAATCATGACGAGTTACAAAGGTATTTACAGATTACAGAGGTACGTAATGAGTCCAGGGACTGGGCCCTCAAAGTTTTGATAGCTGAACTAGGTACAAAGGTAATGAGCTCTGTAAGAATTTTTACTTACGTTTATACATGGCAATAATCATGAACAAATTATAGTGTAATGAGCAATTCACACTTCCACACCCGGTCACAACTGTAATGTGTTATTGGTGCAAATATTGATTGTTGAGTCACACACACACACACACACACAACATAGTGTCATGGGTCACAAGTGCCAGGCTCCGAGAATCTTAGTGTTTTTAGGGCGTGCTTGAGCAGCTAGAAGCAACCAGTGTTAGTGACAACGTCAGTGAACAACCCTACAAGCGATAACCAAAGTATTAGCAAAAAAAAAACTAAAGTAAAGGCGAGAGAAAGCCTGAAATTATACAACAAAATTTCAAAGTGCCAGTTCGTTGAGGCCTAGTTAGCACTTGTTGCCACACTGTTACAAATATACAAAGTACAAAGCGAGTGGCTAAAGACAAAAGATCAAATAGAATTAAGAAAGGTTGGCTAACGAGAAACTGTGATGTAGCACACAGCTTCGTGAACAAGCTAGTCAGAAAGGGGATATATATATATATATATATATATATATATATATATATATATATATATATATATATATATATATATATATATATATATATATATATATATATATATATAAATATATATATACATATATATATATATATATATATATATATATATATATATATATATATATATATATATATATACATATACATAAATATATATAAGCAGAGAAGGTGGCAGCAGTAGGCCTGAGGAAGTAGCGCCGCCATAACAGGTTGGGTGTCATCACAAATAAGAGGTGTACTTACTAAAAGTGAAGTGTAAATTATAAAAGTAGCAGTATACAAGTGATAAGTGTGGTAAATGAGGACTCAAAAGGGCAACGAGAAAAGAATAATTGAAGAAGTCAGAGGCGGAAGGGCGAGGTGCACGAGTCATCGTACAGCGAGCATCGTACAGTGAGCATCGTACATCAGGCATCTGGATGGACGTCCCCTCTGAGTTGTAATGTACAAATCACCTGTTTGTGGTTGGCGGGAAGTTTTGAGTGGTAGAGCCGGCCCTACGATCACTGGTGGCTGGCTATCACAAACCCTGCTCCAGAGCGATTATCATACACACAACACCTAGCAGTAGTAGGAAGATAAAATTTGTAGGAGCAAGGAATAGGCAGGAGGATTAAGTCGGGGCTAATGGGACTACAGCCCTGACAACAGTTTCGAGAGATAACGTTTTAGGACACAAAGACAGTACAATCTGAGAAGCAAGTATTGGGTACACATGTAATAAAAGGTAGTACATAACTGGGTGAAAGAAAGACTCGTTAACACACGCTAGTATTATAATTATTAGAATTACTCTCAGTGTTAATGGTATCTTATTAGTATTATGGATACACAGAGGTGAAATGTATTTCTGGGACATATAAACAACTGACGTGCTCACACACACACGCGTGCACACATATACACACTCGGGGCCAGGAGCTGAGTCTCGACCCCTGAAACCACAACTAGGTGAGCACACACACACCCACTCATTCACACAGCTGATCCTTGGAATTTGACCGCATCCCCTCAATTCCCCACACACCTTTCCCTCCCCCACAGACCTTTCCCCTCCCCCGCTCTTGCCTTCACTCCCTCCTCCCTCCTATTTCTCATAGCCTTTTTCCCTCCCCATCCCCCTACTCTCTCTCTCTCTCACTCCCATAACCCTATCCCTCACCCTCCTCTCTCTCTATAGGCTTCTCTCTCCATCTCCTTTTTTCTATATTTCTACCCCTCCCTCGCATTTCTCTCTCTCATAGCCTTTTCCCTCACCCTCCTTTCTCCCTCTCTCTCTCTCTCTCCTTCTCTTTCTCCCTCTCTTTCTCCCTCTCTCTACCCTTTCTCTCCCCCCTCACATTTCTCTCTCTCCCCCCCTTGGTCTTATCCCTCACCCCATACTCTCTCCTCTCTCTCCCTCTTTCTACCCTTTCTCTCTCCCCCTCTCACCCTCTCCCTCCTCTAGCCTTCTGTCTGTGGTAGTAAAAAAAAAAAATTGGGTGGCCCTAGAGGACGGAAAACCAGAGATCTGGTGGACGAACCAGGGAGGAAAGACTGGGAGTTAGAGCTCCAAAAAAGGGAGGAAGAGTGGGGAAGGAAGGTAGTAGAGCTTGGTAAGAAAATGGAGGAGCAGATAACTGAAGAGTGCAGGAAGTGGGAAGTACAGGTCTTAGCAGCAGAAGCTAGGATACAATGCTTAGAAGAGAAACTGCAAAGCCTGAAACAGATTAGAGAGACAAATGACAATTCAGATGTGACATCAGGAAATTCAATGTCAGGCGCAGACAAGGGGACGGTAAGCAACAAAGGAGACATGCCATACACGAAGGCCCTATCAGACCCACGTGGGGTCAGGGAAAAGACGAGGAGCACACTAAGATCAAATGACAGGTCCGAAGACAATGAAGGTATGCTATATGCAGAGATTCTAACAGCCAACTGCAGTAGCAAGGGACAGCTGGTCATGAAAGACAGTTCACTGAGAATAGAAGTTTCAGATATGACAGGGACTGAAAGCAAGAACATATCAATGGAAAGAAATAAAATGCCTCAGAGGAAGCAGATGGAGACTCAGTAGGAGGAAAGGGCGAGGTCATTTTTGTGTACGGGCTCCAAGAAGCCAAGGGGGACAACTTCGAAGAAATAAAACAGGAGGAGAAAAAAATGATTGAAGGCATCATGAAAACAATAGGTGAGGGCGATATGACCCAGGTGACAAATTTTCAGAGAATTGGGTGGTTTGCGAGTGGAAGGATACGGCCTGTCAAAGTAATTTTCAAGGAAGAATCAGTTCGAACCAGGATTCTGCAAGAGAAAGCAAGACTGAGGGACAAACAGGGGTACCAGAGAGTATACCTCGGCCACGACAGAACACAAGAAGAAAGGACTACACTGAAAGAGAGGGTACAGAGACGCAAGGAGGAATGAGAGGCAATGATGAAGATGAGCAGGACCCAGACACAGGAGGAAGGGCAAACACACCCCACAGAATCTCCCACCAAAAGACTCCAACCATGACATTCCCAACACAACTGAGCAACCTATTACCTGGAGTTTACCTGGAGAGAGTTTCGGGGGTCAACGCCCCCGCGGCCCGGTCTGTGACCAGGCCTCCTGGTGGATCAGTGCCTGATCAACCAGGCTGTTGCTGCTGGCTGCACGCAAACCAACGTACGAGCCACAGCCCGGCTGATCAGGAACTGACTTTAGGTGCTTGTCCAGTGCCAGCTTGAAGACTGCCAGGGGTCTGTTGGTAATCCCCCTTATGTGTGCTGGGAGGCAGTTGAACAGTCTCGGGCCCCTGACACTTATTGTATGATCTCTTAACGTGCTAGTGACACCCCTGCTTTTCATTGGGGGGATGGTGCATCGTCTGCCAAGTCTTTTGCTTTCGTAGTGAGTGATTTTCGTGTGCAAGTTCGGTACTAGTCCCTCTAGGATTTTCCAGGTGTATATAATCATGTATCTCTCCCTCCTGCGTTCCAGGGAATACAGGTTTAGAAACCTCAAGCGCTCCCAGTAATTGAGGTGTTTTATCTCCGTTATGCGCGCCGTGAAAGTTCTCTGTACATTTTCTAGGTCGGCAATTTCACCTGCCTTGAAAGGTGCTGTTAGAGTGCAGCAATATTCCAGCCTAGATAGAACAAGTGACCTGAAGAGTGTCATCATGGGCTTGGCCTCCCTAGTTTTGAAGGTTCTCATTATCCATCCTGTCATTTTTCTAGCAGATGCGATTGATACAATGTTATGGTCCTTGAAGGTGAGATCCTCCGACATAATCACTCCCAGGTCTTTGACATTGGTGTTTCGCTCTATTTCGTGGCCAGAATTTGTTTTGTACTCTGATGAAGATTTAATTTCCTCATGTTTACCATATCACTGTTCCCTCTGCCACCAACCCCCATATCACAAACCTCACCCCTACAGCTGTCCCTTATGGGCATTCTGACCCCACCCCCATCATCACAAACCCCACCTACACCACAGCCCCATATAGGCCCCCACCAAGGCTCTCGCTCCCCCAACCCCAATATTCTTGCATGACGACAATGATAGAAAAGAAACTGAAAGTTTGGTACACAAACACGGAGGGAATAATGAATAAACATGAGGAGTGGAACGAAAGAATCAGTGAAAAATCCCCAGACATCATAGCAGTCACAGAAACAAAACTTACTGAGACAATAACAGACACAATCTTCCCAATGGGATATCAGATCCTGAGGAAAGATAGAAGGAGTAGAAGGGGAGGAGGGGTTGCACTGCTCATAAAACACCAATGGATATTTGAGGAAATGGAAGGCATGGACATGATTGGAGAAAGAGACTACATTGTAGGTACAATTCAGTCCGGAGAACATAAAGTAGTCATTGGAGTGATGTATAACCCACCACAGAACTGCAGGAGGCCAAGAGAGGAGTACGAAGAAAACAACAGGGTGATGGTGGACACACTGGCTGAGGTGGCAAGAAGAGCTCACTCGAGCAGAGCAAAGTTACTGGTAATGGGCGATTTCAACCACAGGGAGATCGACTGGGAAAACCTGGAGCCACATGGGGATCCCGAAACATGGAGAGCCAAGATGATGGATGTGGTACTTGAAAACGTCATGCATCAACATGTCAGGGACACAACCAGAGAGAGAGGGGAGGATGAGCCAGCAAGACTGGATCTTGTGTTCACCCTGAGCAGTTCAGACATTGAGGACATCACTTACGAGAGGCCCCTTAGAGCTAGCGATCACGTGGTTCTGAGTTTTGATTATATAGTAGAGTTACAAGTGGAGAAGGTAACAGGAACTGAAGGGGACAGGCCAAACTATAAAAGGGGGGACTACACAGGTATGAGAAACTTCCTGCAGGAGGTTCAGTGGGACAGAGAAATGGTAGGAAAATCAGTAAACGAGATGATGGAATATGTGGCAACAAAGTGCAAGGAGGCAGAGGAAAGGTTTGTTCCCAAGGGAAACAGAAATAATAAGAAGATCAAAACGAGTCCTTGGTTTATCCGAAGGTGTAGGGAGGCAAAAACTAAGTGCAACAGAGAATGTAAAAGGTACAGGAGGCATAGGACCCAGGAAAACAAGGAGATTAGTAGAAGAGCCAGAAACGAGTATGCACAGATAAGGAGGGAGGCCCAGCGACAGTATGAAAACGACATAGCATCGAAAGTCAAATCTGACCCGAAACTGCTGTATAGCCACATTAGGAGGAAGACAACAGTCAAGGACCAGGTGATAAGGCTGAGGAAAGAAGGTGGAGAACTCACAAGAAACGATCAAGAGGTATGTGAGGAGCTCAACACGAGATTTAAGGAAGTATTTACAGTAGAGACAGGAAGGACTCTGGGGGGACAGACCAGATGGGGACACCAGCAAGGAATACACCAACAAGTGTTGGACGACATACATACATACAGATGAGGAGGAGGTGAAGAAACTGCTAAGGGACATCGATACCTCAAAGGCAATGGGACCGGACAACATCTCCCCGTGGATCCTTAGAGAGGGAGCAGATATGTTGTGCGTGCCACTTACCACAATCTTCAACACGTCCCTGGAAACTGGGCAACTACCTGAGGTATGGAAGACGGCAAATGTAGTTCCCATTTTTAAAAAAGGAGACAGAAAAGAGGCACTAAACTATAGACCTGTGTCATTGACGTGTATAGTATGCAAAGTTATGGAGAAGATCATCAGGAGGAGAGTGGTGGAGCACCTGGAACGGAACAAGAGTATAAATGCCAACCAGCACGGATTCATGGAAGGCAAATCCTGTCACAAACCTATTAGAGTTTTATGACAAGGTGACAGAAGTAAGACAAGAGAGAGAGGGGTGGATCGACTGCATGTTTTTGGACTGCAAGAAGGCCCTCGACACAATTCCTCACAAGAGGTTACTGCAAAAGCTAGAGGATCAGGCACACATAACAGGAAAGGCACTGCAATGGATAAGAGAATACCTTACAGGGAGGCAACAACGAGTTATGGTACGTGATGAGGTGTCAAAGTGGGTGCCTGTGACAAGCAGGGTTCCACAGGGGTCAGTCCTAGGACCTGTGCTGTTCTTGGTATATGTGAATGACATAACGGAAGGGATAGACTCAGAAGTGTCCTTGTTTGCGGACGATGTGAAGTTAATGAGAAGAATCAAATCGGATGAGGATCAGGCAGGACTACAAAGAGACCTGGACAGGCTACAAGCCTGGTCCAGCAACTGGCTCCTTGAGTTTAACCCCGCCAAATGCAAAGTCATGAAGATTGGGGAAGGGCAAAGAAGACCGCAGACACAATATAGTTTAGATGGCCAAAGTCTGCAAACCTCACTCAAGGAAAAAGATCTGGGGGTGAGCATAACACCGAGCATATCTCCTGAGGCGCACATCAATCAGATAACTGCTGCAGCATACGGGCGCCTGGCAAACCTACGGATAGCGTTCCGATACCTCAGTAAGGAGTCGTTCAAGACTCTGTATACCATTTACGTCAGGCCCATACTGGAGTATGCAGCACCAGTTTGGAATCCACACCTAGTCAAGCACGTCAAGAAATTAGAGAAAGTGCAAAGGTTTGCAACAAGACTAGTCCCAGAGCTACGGGGATTGTCCTACGAAGAAAGGTTGAGGGAAATCGGCCTGACGACACTGGAGGCCAGGAGGGTCAGGGGAGACATGATAACGACATAAAATACTGCGCGGAATAGACGAGGTGGACAAATACGGGATGTTCCAGAGATGGGACACAGACACAAGAGGTCACAATTGGAAGTTGAAGACTCAGATGAATCAAAGGGATGTTAGGAGGTATTCTTCAGTCATAGAGTAGTCAGGCCGTGGAATAGCCTAGAAAGTGACGTAGTGGAGGCGGGAACCATACATAGTTTTAAGGCGAGGTATGATAGAGCTCATGGGGCAGGGAGAGAGAGGACCTAGTAGCAATCAGCGAAGAGGCGGGGCCAGGAGCTGTGAATCGACCCCTGCAACCACAAATAGGTGAGTACAAATAGGTGAGTACACACACACCCCACACACACACACACACACACACACACACACACACACACACACACACACACACACACACACACACACACACACACACACACACAAATGAGTCAGAGAGATAGTAGGAAGTATTTCTTCAGTCATAGAGTTGTAAGGCAGTGGAATAGCCTAGAAAATGACGTAGTGGAGGCAGGAACCATACACAGTTTTAAGACGAGGTTTGATAAAGCTCATGGAGCGGGGAGAGAGAGGGCCTAGTAGCAACCGGTGAAGAGGCGGGGCCAGGAGCTAGGACTCGACCCCTGCAACCACAAATAGGTGAGTACAAATAGGTGAGTACACACACACATACACACACACATGGTAATGTATTATTTACAGCTAGCAAAGTCAGGGTATTTCTCCAGAATGGTCTGTAATATACCACTGTGGATAAAATACTTTGCCATTTCTTGAACATTTCTGAGTGAGTTGTTTCTAAATTCATTAACTTGATCACACTCCAGTACATAATGACGCAGGGTGTGACAATAGTCCATCTGGCAAAGTTTACATTTCGCTTGGTCTACATCTGGTGGTGGTGATTTAACCTGCCATAGATACTTGTAACACAGCCGGAGCCGGGCAGTAGTGACATGCAAGAGTCTGCTTATCTTGTTGGATGTACCATAGACATGTGGCTCCTCCTGCATGATGGAATGATGATAGATGGACTGACTTGTGTCAATCTCCCTAAGTCTTAAGTCAATAAAGTTCAGTTGAAGTTATTTTCGTATTAGTGTTCTCAAACTGCTAACTGACAACCCAAGATTGTAATCTACGCCCTCTTTGAAAGCATACAGCTTAGCCAATTTATCAGTTCTATCATGCATCTGAAGACCAATGTGAGATGGAATCCACAGCATGTGCACTCTGACTCCACTGTCCACAATCTTACCATACCTATGTCTGGCTTCTGACACAAGCATGCCACAATTTATACTTAATGAGTTGAGAGCACTTATGGAAGACAGAGAATCAGTTACAATTAAAGTGTCAACCTTAGATGCATGGACGCATTTGAGTGCAAGGAGTATGGCAAACAGTTCTGTTCGAAGGGTAGAGGCCCAGTTACTGATGCGTGCTCCAGTTTCTTTATGAGAGCCATCACTCTGTGTGACAACAGCAGCACTACCAGCTGCACCAGTGGACTGGTGAACAGAACCATCAACGTAAATAATTTGTGAAAGAGTGTTCTGTGTGACTAAGTTATCAATACAGCTTAATGCATCATGTTTGGCTTCAAGACGATGCTTTGGTTGTGATTTAAGAAGAGTTTTGGGGGGAAATGGAGGAATGGTAGTTTGGAATGGGGTAATATCCCATGGAGCAGGGAAATGTCTCTGTTGTCCAACTTGATATAGATCATTCAAATTCAAATTCAAATTCAAATTCAAAGTTTATTCTCTATAAGGATTACAATGCTGAGTTTACAGAAATTTGGTTATTGTGTGGTTTACATGTAGTAAAATTGTGATTACAGAGTGTACCACTAGAACGCTTAACATGGCTAGGCATTTCTGGTAGACTTAGTTTTATTCTTAATTGTAAAATATTACAAATTATGAGGTAAGTTGGTATTATGGCTAAGTGACTAAATACTAGTTTGTGAGTTTAGCAATGTGAATGCTTTTGTTTTGGCACAGTACATAGTTTCAGTATTGGAGTATCACAGGATTCATTATTTTAAGATTGAGATTAATATTTCTGTTTATGGTCAAATGAGTGAGTGAGTGTAAGTGTGAACCACCAGGTGGTATTCGTGTAGTTAGTTGACGGGGTGTATCAGGGAGATAAGATGTTTTCTAATGGTAGTTTTGAAGGTGATGAATGTGTCTGCAGTTCTAGAGTTCTCAGGTAGGGTATTCCAGATTTTAGGGCCTTTGACATACATTGAATTTTTGTAAAGGTTTAGTCGGACACGGGGAATGTCGTAGAGATGTTTGTGTCTGGTGTTATGCCTGTGGGTTCTGTCACAACTATCAAGAAAGCGTTTTAGGTCAAGGTTGATATTAGAGTTTAAGGCCCTGTAGATGTAGATTGCACAGTAGTAAGTGTGGATGTACTGAACTGGGAGTAAGTTTAGGTCTATGAAGAGTGGGGGGGTGTGTTGCCAGGGATGGGATTTAGTGATTATTCTTACTGCAGCTTTTTGTTGGGTTATTATTGGCTTTAGGTGTGTTGCTGCAGTTGATCCCCAAGCACAAATAGCATAGGTGAGGTATGGATAAATAAGTGAGTGGTATAGTGTGAGAAGGGCATTTTGCGGCACGTAGTATCGTATCTTGGAGAGGATCCCAACCGTTTTGGATACTTTTTTGGTTATATGCTGGATATGGGTGCTGAAATTCAGGTTGTTGCCCCCATTATTTCTGGTAATTAGAGTGTTGTCATGTAGCTGGTTCATGCGGAGGTCGGTTCCAGTTTTTTCGATCCATCTGGAAGGATGTTCACCAGTGCTGAGGAAAGTTTGGAGGGCTTCTGTGCAGGGGTTTGAATGGGCTGACCTAAGCATATTGACCCCAATAAGGGTATTTCTTTCAGTAACTTATCTCTAATGCTTGGAATATTAAGTTCTTTCCGAATATTTAAAATTTTGGCAGTACGAGGGCATCCTAGGATGATCTTCATTGCTTCGTTTTGCAGTTTTTCCAGTCCTTCAAGCCTCCAGTCAGACACGAGTGCAAGTAGTGGAGCCGCATAATCAACCAATGATCTAATATAAGCAAGATACATCATTTTCACAATTTTAACATTAGCTCCATACCTGGGGTGAAGCCCTGCCACAACTCTAAGTGCTCTCAGCCTTTCTTTGTATTGGCGACAAAGTCTCGTTACAACAGGTCCAAGTAGTGGAACCTCAAAGCCTAGATACCTGTATCTGCTTACATATTCTAGAAGAGACCCATCATGCAACTGGATCTGACGAACTGTGCCTCTCTGTCGAGGAGGACGCCTATTGAGTATCTTTGTTTTATCAGTAGAGATTATCAACCCCAGGTCCTGACACGAGGCTAGTACATGATTAAGAATGTTTTGGATGTTGGAGAATCCGGTGGTGTGAATCATTATGTCATCAGCAAAACTAACCATATAATGATGGGGCTGGCTAGGCATGGCATTAAGTAAGGCATTAATCAAAATGTTGAAAAGGGTGGGACTAAGCACACCTCCCTGTGGGGTTCCTAATTCAAAATCTTTAGTAACACTTCTATGTCCCTGGAACAACACAGACGACTTTCTTTTGGACAGGTAACCTTTAATCCAGCGGAGAAGCCATCCTCCAACATCCATTCTGGCAAGTTCACTAATGATTACATGTCGGTTGGTTACATCAAAAGCGGATTTAAGGTCAAGGAAGGTAGTGTATGAGCTGTCAGTGTGCAGAGTGAGAAAGGTGGTAATGCAATGATGCACACTCCTTCCATGCATGAAGCCATGCAACCGGGGAGACAAGAATTGCTTAATTCTGTGCATAAGACGATTAAGAATCATCCTTTCGAACATGATTATATACACCTGGAAAATCTTAGAGCGACTAGTACCGAACTTGCACACGAAAATCACTCACAACGAAAGCAAAAGACTTGGCAGACGATACAACATCCCCCCAATGAAAAGCAGGGGTGTCACTAGCACGTTAAGAGACAATACAATAAGTGTCAGGGGCCCGAGACTGTTCAACTGCCTCCCAGCAGTCTTCAAGCAGGCACTGGAGAAGCACCTAAAGTCGGTACCTGACCAGCCGGGCTGTGGCTCGTACGTTGGATTGCGTGCAACCAGTAGTAACAGCCTGGTTGATCAGGCCTCTGATCCACCAGGAGGCCTGGTCATAGACCGGGCCGCGGGGGCGTTGACCCCCGGAACTCACTCCAGGTAAACTCCAGGTAAACTGCCCACAGGATGTGTAGGTGTGGCTACCGCCCACAGGATGGGTATGGTGTGGCTACTGCCCACAGGATGGGCATAGTGTGGCTACCGCCCACAGGATGGGTATGGTGTGGCTACTGCCCACAGGATGGGTAGTGTGGCTACTGCCCACAGGATGGGTAGTGTGGCTACTGCCCACAGGATGGGTATGGTGTGGCTACGGCCCACAGGATGAGTATAGTGTGGCTACTGATCACAGGATGGGTATAGTGTGGCTACTGCCCACAGGATGGGTATAGTGTGGCTACTGCCCACAGGATGGGTATAGTGTGGCTACTGCCCACAGGATGGGTATGGGGTGCATAATAAAGATATTAAACTTAAACTATAACTGTACTTGGGAGTTTGTTCCACTCATCCACAACTCTATTACCAAACAGTGTTTTCCTATATTCTTCCTGAATCTGAATTTTTTCAACTTGAAACCATTGCTGCGAGTCCTGTCTTGGTTGGAAATTTTCAGCACGCTATTTACACCCCCTTTATTTATTCCCGTTTTCCATTTATACACCTCAGTCATATCCTCCCTAATTCTACGCCTTTCTAAAGAGTGCAGATTCAGGGCCCTCCCTCACAGGGAAGATTTCTGATACATGGGATCAACTTTGTCATCCTCCTTTGTACGTTTTCCAGAGCATTTATATCCATTCTGTAATACGGTGACCAGAACTGTGCAGCATAATCTAAATGAGGCCTAACCAAAGATATATAGAGTTGAAGAACAACCTGAGGACTTCTATTATTTATACTTCTTGCTATGAAGCTTTGTAACTTGTGAGTTCATTACCTTTGTAAATTGTGAGTTCATTACCTCTGTAACTTGCTCAGCTATCAAAACATTGGAGTCCAGTCCCTGGACTAATTATGTACCTCTGTAATCTTTTGACTACCGCCCACAGGATGGGTATGGGGTGCATAATAAACATATTAAACTAACTAACTAACAATCAGTAACATTAAGATCTACATTATTTAGTTTATATGCGGCATGGTTATTTTCCTGTCCAACATTTAGAACTGCGTTTGTCTATATTAAACTGCATCTGCCACTTCGACCATTGCATCAGTCTATTCGAAACATCCTGATGTCCTCATTAGACTGAATTAGACGGCTTATTTTGGTGTCATCAGTAAATTTGCTTATGTCACTATTTCTTCCCTCATCTATATCGTTTATGTAAATTGTGAACAACAAGGGGCCCAACACTGACCCCTGTGGAACACCGTTTGTGACGTGCCCTCATTCTGATTTCTCCCCATTTATGGAAACTCTCTGCTGCCTATTTGTCAACCATGCCTCTACACAGGAAAAAAATTCTCCTCCGCTTCCGTGCTTTAAGTTTCCTCAATAGCTTCTGATGTGGAACTCTATCGAAAGCCTTACTAAAGTCCATATACACAATATCATATTCAATACCATGATCTACCTCCTCAAACACCTTAGTGAAAAAAGGTAGAAAATTTGTAAGACAGGAACGCCCCTTTGTAAAACCGCGTTGAGATTCATTAATCAATTTATGCTTTTCAAGATGGCTACGAATTGTTTCTGCAATTATTGATTCCATAAATTTTCCCACTATGGAGGTAAGGCTAAGGACCTGCCACCTGCCTTGTAAATAAGTATTACATCTGCCATTTTCCACTTATCAGGCACTATGCCAGTTTGTAGTGATATGTTGAAAAGATTAGCTAAAGGTATGCTAAATTCCTCTTTACATTCTTTTAAAACTCTTGCAAACAATTCATCAGGGCCTGGGGATTTGTTAGGTTTTAATTTCTCTATTTGTCTCAGAGCCATGTCACTAGTTACCCCAATCGTGCATAGTTTATTATCGTCTTGTTCTACATAATTTATTGCTTCTGGAATTTCGCTAGCATCTTCCTGGGTAAAATCTGAGAGGAAGTAAGTACTGAAAATTTCACACATATCATTAACACTGTCAGTGATCTGACATGAGTTACTCTTAAGTGGGCCTATCTTGTCCCTAATCTTACTTCTGTATACCTGAAAGAACCTTTCTGGGATAGTCTTCGAATCCCTTGCGACCTTAGCCTCATAATCCCTTTTTGCTTTTCTTATTCCTTTTTTTTTTATTTCTCTCTTAAAGTGAATATATTGATTTCTTAACTGCCCATCCCTTCTTTTGATACGCCTTTATATGCCTCTCTTTTGACCAATGAGATGTTTTAATCTATTGTTCATCCATTTATATTAGATCTAATTTCCCTATTCGGAACAAAAGTTGTCTGGGCAGCTAGAACTATGCTCTGAAACACGTCATAATGGCAACCAACACCACCTGTGGAAAATTGCATTTAGCTGAATGTATAATTATTTACATAACAGTAAATGAACAATGATAACTATTATTTATCAGTTAGACAAGTAGGAATTTGGGACACTTAGGTCGCAAAAAATGTCCCCCTTCGATACCTACCACTGTCATATCCACAAGTTGCTCTGGACCTGTGAGGGAAAAGTTCAATAGATAGGAGTAGCGATATAATAACAATAGTTTCATTGCCGGCTACTAGGTAAGGTAGGGTAAGTCAAGCTCCCGTTTTTTCCGCCTTTTTTTCCCCCTCCCTGAAAGTGATAGTTTGACTGCCGGCTGCTTGTTAAGGTAGGGTCAGTCTAGCTCCCGCTATCCCTTCCCCTCCCTCTTCCCCCCCCCCCGAAAGGTGACGTGTGGGGCTCTGGTCAAACAGTAAATCACTCGACTCACAGCTCCCAACACTACTATAAGTACATGCCTGCCTTGTATTCTAGTGGATTTATTGGTTAAAAGCTTCACTTTTGACCAATAATAAACTTAGTCCTTTCAGTCTTGCTCTAGGTTGACTGTTGTAATAATCACCACGTCTTTTGAGTATTGTACTTGCCATGGAGAGTGATTATTTAAGCAGTGGGTAACCTGTCTATCTTTTCAGCTTGGATGACAGTGAGGGTCACCTGTCAATCAACGAGAAGAACAGGAGATGGACTAACGTCCTGGAGATATCCCATTTTGGATTGAATTACCTGTGTACCTGTATGAAATTGCAGGACGTAACCCCACCTCATTGCAGCGGTAAAGAACCTGCTTTCCTGTCATCGAGATACTACTCGAGGCTCTATCTACTGTGAAGAACTAGCCAGTGGGTTGTAACCAACACCTGCGACCCCCCCCCCCATCATCAGCAACGGCTACGATTTCAACAACAGTGTCACCAACACCTGCGACCCCCCCCATCATCAGCAACGGCTACGATTTCAACAACAGTGTCACCAACACCAGACACCCCTATCTACATTAGTGTTGAATTCAGTTATCATTTATATTTTTCATTTTTCATTTTCTTTAATGTAGGATTAATATTTCATATTTGTCTTTTACATTTTATATCTTCTATATAATAAAGTGTTTATGTTTGTCTGTTATTATTTCTTTTTCTTTTCACTAATTTTCCTGAGGAGGAGCCAGCCTTGGTAATACTGTCTGAAGTTGTTACAGGGCTGAGTAAGCCTTCACAGGACCTATTAATTAAATGAAATATACATACACCAGGAATGCTGGTAAATATATAAATTTGTGGACATGTATATTAAAATGATTATATATAAATTCACATATACATAACAGAAGGAAAATATATCTTAATATCACTCACCAATTTGACTGGATATTAAGTTGTATCATACTCAGAAAAACCTCACTAACTAAATTTATGAAAACACTGGCCAGAATTATACACAAATCTAGAGAGCTTATCTGAGGTTCCTGGAGTTGTCTTGTCCAGTCGTCTGATATCTCAAGTTATGCAGGAATGCACAACCAACAATTTTGCCTCCTATCTGAGAGGTGTCAGCCTAATTTTAACCTCTAGAGCATAAAAAATTCTTCCCATTATATTAACGTTGTATCCAATTCAAAACCAAGATGGCGAGTCTCGTCTGCGCAGACGCAGGCTTTACGTTTTCTATGACATAAATATTATTAAATACAGTATGGCCATCTATTTATATATAAATACTGAATTTCTGGAAAATGTATACAGTATTTTCCACACTGCGGCCGGCCGGAGTTCGTTGCTAAACGACTCAAATTGCTCATTTGACAATGGTGGAGGACCTGGGTACATATAGGATCTGCAATCCACACAGCGACATATTACACAAGATTTAATCACCCTTTTTACACTTTGCCGTCCTTGTGGAATCCAGAAAGTTTCCCTAATACAATTTAAGGTATTTTGTACCCCACCATGCATTACATTTTTATGGGCATTCAGTATAATTAAATTTGTTAGATGATGAGTTGTGGGCAGTAAGATAGGGTGTTTAGCATAATCACCCAATTCAGCATTTTGTAACCTACCTCTGCACCTAATTACATTGTTCTCTAAATACAGTCCCAATTTCTCTATTATGGAACTTTTCACAATTTTACTTTCCATCATCATTTTAATCTCATTTCCATAGATTTCCTCTTGTACCCTCTTTATCCCATATTCAAGAGGATGTGAAAACTTATATGAAATATTCATCTTGTTTAGAAATTTAAACACCAATTTAGTTACATTTATTAGTTTGGGTAAAGAAGAATACCTATTTATATCAATGGCTAAGGAAGGACAAACTATTGGAGTGGTGGTCACAGTATTTTCAACAGGAGCAATATACGCCTTTTGTACAGGCCAATTAGCTTTATTTACCAACCAGCTCGGTCCTTTAAACCATGATACAGCATTTATAAATTTAGCATAAGGTAAACCTCGAGACAAGAAATCAGCTGGATTCTCCTCACCTGGTATATTATTAAATGTTAACATATGCTGACCCAAACTGTTACACTTCTCTTGCATCTGGTAAATTTCAGCGACTCTGATTTGTACGTACACAATTTTACTGTTTCCATTACGAATCCTTTGTAAAGATACCTCATTATCAGACCAAATTACAGTGTCGCTAATATTTATCTCCTGCAACTTATTTCTTATATAATTAGCTAATTTGACACCTACATAAATGGCTGTTAATTCCAACTGAGGTAAGGTACGTGATTTAATTGGAGACACTTTACCCTTAGACATAAGAGAAATAACACTATTACATTGAAGATAAGCAACTGCTCCATATAGAGCAACTGCTCAAGAAGAAATTTCTCACCTAGCTGGTAGTAACAAGTTATCACAAGTTATATACACTGATGGATCTAAACAGGAGTCTTCTGGCAGGGCTGCATCTGCTCTTGTTGCCACCTCCCTAGTTAAGAACGATAATAAATTTGTTGAGTTAGGCATAAGAATTAACAACTGGGCGTCTACACTGCAAACTGAATTGTTTGCAATCCTAATGGCGCTAAAGCTAACCTATGACACTGAGCTTGACTCTATCATCATTACTGATTCTATGTCATCATTGAAGGCTCTTGGCTCATATAATGACTCCAACAACATGCTCATTGGGGAAGCCAAGTATAGATACTCAAAAATTAGGGACAAAGGAATTAATGTACAATTGCTATGGATCCCATCACACATTGGATTACTCCTTCATGATAAAGTTGATATGTTAGCCAAGAAGAGTATCGAGAAGGAGAATGTAGAATATAACTTTGGTATAACTGTGTCTAGCATTAGGAATAATATTAGGAGAGAAGTAAATAATGAAAATGATTGTTATAGGAATGCAGTTAGAAGCCTGAGTAGATCTATAACCCACTATGATAACATGAACGTAGATAAGTATGTTTATGGAGCAACTTGCAATGTGAACAGACTGACTGATGTTGTAGTGGCCAGGCTTAGGCTTGGTTACAAGTACTTCTGGCAGTTTGGGAGACACACAGATGATGATCAAACTAAATGTAAATTATGTGATCAGGCATATGGTCACTCTCTTGAACACTATGTGCTTAATTGTCCACTTATTGAGGAATACAGAGACAGACAGTATAATAACCTATGTGACATGTCAAGATATCTTATTAATGAAAATAAGATACCAGATATACTAAGCAAATTTCCTAAATTTGCTTGTAACAGATAAGTGAACTATAGATATGTAGATATAAATCCATATGTATTCCTGTTAACCCTTTGGGGCCTAGTTCCTAGGCCTTTTGTGTATCCATATGCTCTCACGCTACCGTCCACAGGATGGATATGGGGTGCACAATAAACTAGCCACTTCGGTGGCAAAATCTAAATCTAATCTCCATATGCCAATTTTGAAGCATCACAAAAAATGTGGAGTACATTTTTCCCATTTGGATTCGCCACCTGGTGTGGGAACTCCAACATTGGAATTTTCTCATAATCACCAATTAATTCATCCCACCTGTTAATGAATTCCTCAGGTTGAATTTCATCCCAAGCACATTTAAGTTTCCATGCTTCCTGAATTAATAGTTTCCCTCTTATAGTAAGGAGTGACACTAAACCTAGTGGATCAAAACATTTGGAAACTTCAGCAAGCAAAACTCTCTTAGTTAATTTATTGGGCATACTGTAATTATTAGGTTTTAACATTAACAAATCTCTCTCAGTATCCCAAGTTAAACCCAATACATTACTACATTTTGGCACTTCATCTCCAGGGTAATCTTTACTTATTTTGTCCTTCAGTTTGGACGAATTACTATTCCATTCTCTCAGAGGCATATTTGCACTTTGCATTATTTTATTAGCCTCTCCATAAGTCATTAACAGTTTCGCTTCAGTTGACGTCACACAAAGGAAATTGTCCACATAAAATTGTTTGCTCATTACTTTACTCAATGGACTTCCCGTATGTTTAAGTTGGCCCATAATGCCTAGGCATAATAGAGGCTCTCTTTGCATTGTAACCCACTATTGTAAACATAATATCTCAATGTACTGTTTGCAAAGGCATAAAATAAATAAATAGATAAATAGTGGTGGTGATATATATGATGAATAGTGATAGTGAAAGATGTAGTGATGGTGATATATGTGGTGACACTGGGTGATGCACAAGTCTTACTGTTTATATAATTACACGTACAAACAATAATAATAGTAATAATAATAATATTTAATAATATTAATTATTATAATAGTAATAATAACAATAAAATAAAATAATCACTAATTGTCCTCTTATAACTCTTACGAGTTCAATGGTCTTATTCGAAAAATAAAACTCATTTTTGACCAACAAAAAACACTTGATTGAAAGGGTATAAAGTCCTAGGAATCAACTAAAGTTCTATGGGGCTTGTGCCTTTGATGTTGACTTTGATCTTGGGAGCCGGGAGGCCTAGTCTTGGAGGGAGCAGGAACTTGGTAGCCGGGAGGCCTGGTCTTGGAGGAAGCAGGAACTTGGTAGCCGGGAGGCCTGGTCTTGGAGGGAGAAGGAACTTGGTAGCCGGGAGGCTTGGTCTTGGAGGAAGCAGGAACTTGGTAGCCGGGAGGCTTGGTCTTGGAGGAAGCAGGAACTTGGTAGCCGGGAGGCTTGGTCTTGGAGGAAGCAGGAACTTGGTAGCCGGGAGGCTTGGTCTTGGAGGAAGCAGGAACTTGGTAGCCGGGAGGCCTGGTCTTGGAGGAAGCAGGAACTTGGTAGCCGGGAGGCCTGGTCTTGGAGGAAGCAGGAACTTGGTAGCCGGGAGGCTTGGTCTTGGAGGAAGCAGGAACTTGGTAGCCGGGAGGCTTGGTCTTGGAGGAAGCAGGAACTTGGTAGCCGGGAGGCTTGGTCTTGGAGGAAGCAGGAACTTGGTAGCCGGGAGGCCTGGTCTTGGAGGAAGCAGGAACTTGGTAGCCGGGAGGCCTGGTCTTGGAGGAAGCAGGAACTTGGTAGCCGGGAGGCTTGGTCTTGGAGGAAGCAGGAACTTGGTAGCCGGGAGGCTTGGCCTTGGAGGAAGCAGGAACTTGGTAGCCGGGAGGCTTGGTCTTGGAGGAAGCAGGAACTTGGTAGCCGGGAGGCTTGGTCTTGGAGGAAGCAGGAACTTGGTAGCCGGGAGGCTTGGTCTTGGAGGAAGCAGGAACTTGGTAGCCGGGAGGCTTGGTCTTGGAGGAAGCAGGAACTTGGTAGCCGGGAGGCCTGGTCTTGGAGGAAGCAGGAACTTGGTAGCCGGGAGGCTTGGTCTTGGAGGAAGCAGGAACTTGGTAGCCGGGAGGCTTGGTCTTGGAGGAAGCAGGAACTTGGTAGCCGGGAGGCTTGGTCTTGGAGGAAGCAGGAACTTGGTAGCCGGGAGGCTTGGTCTTGGAGGAAGCAGGAACTTGGTAGCCGGGAGGCTTGGTCTTGGAGGAAGCAGGAACTTGGTAGCCGGGAGGCTTGGTCTTGGAGGAAGCAGGAACTTGGTAGCCAGGAGGCTTGGTCTTGGAGGAAGCAGGAACTTGGTAGCCGGGAGGCTTGGTCTTGGAGGAAGCAGGAACTTGGTAGCCGGGAGGCTTGGTCTTGGAGGAAGCAGGAACTTGGTAGCCGGGAGACTTGGTCTTGGAGGAAGCAGGAACTTGGTAGCCGGGAGGCTTGGTCTTGGAGGAAGCAGGAACTTGGTAGCCGGGAGGCTTGGTCTTGGAGGAAGCAGGAACTTGGTAGCCGGGAGGCTTGGTCTTGGAGGAAGCAGGAACTTGGTAGCCGGGAGGCTTGGTCTTGGAGGAAGCAGGAACTTGGTAGCCGGGAGGCTTGGTCTTGGAGGAAGCAGGAACTTGGTAGCCGGGAGACTTGGTCTTGGAGGAAGCAGGAACTTGGTAGCCGGGAGGCTTGGTCTTGGAGGAAGCAGGAACTTGGTAGCCGGGAGGCCTGGTCTTGGAGGAAGCAGGAACTTGGTAGCCGGGAGGCTTGGTCTTGGAGGAAGCAGGAACTTGGTAGCCGGGAGGCTTGGTCTTGGAGGAAGCAGGAACTTGGTAGCCGGGAGGCTTGGTCTTGGAGGAAGCAGGAACTTGGTAGCCGGGAGGCTTGGTCTTGGAGGAAGCAGGAACTTGGTAGCCGGGAGGCTTGGTCTTGGAGGAAGCAGGAACTTGGTAGCCGGGAGGCTTGGTCTTGGAGGGAGCAGGAACTTGGTAGCCGGGAGGCTTGGTCTTGGAGGAAGCAGGAACTTGGTAGCCGGGAGGCTTGGTCTTGGAGGAAGCAGGAACTTGGTAGCCGGGAGGCTTGGTCTTGGAGGAAGCAGGAACTTGGTAGCCGGGAGGCCTGGTCTTGGAGGAAGCAGGAACTTGGTAGCCGGGAGGCTTGGTCTTGGAGGAAGCAGGAACTTGGTAGCCGGGAGGCTTGGTCTTGGAGGAAGCAGGAACTTGGTAGCCGGGAGGCTTGGTCTTGGAGGAAGCAGGAACTTGGTAGCCGGGAGGCTTGGTCTTGGAGGGAGCAGGAACTTGGTAGCCGGGAGGCTTGGTCTTGGAGGGAGCAGGAACTTGGTAGCCGGGAGGCTTGGTCTTGGAGGAAGCAGGAACTTGGTAGCCGGGAGGCCTGGTCTTGGAGGAAGCAGGAACTTGGTAGCCGGGAGGCCTGGTCTTGGAGGAAGCAGGAACTTGGTAGCCGGGAGGCTTGGTCTTGGAGGAAGCAGGAACTTGGTAGCCGGGAGGCTTGGTCTTGGAGGAAGCAGGAACTTGGTAGCCGGGAGGCCTGGTCTTGGAGGAAGCAGGAACTTGGTAGCCGGGAGGCTTGGTCTTGGAGGAAGCAGGAACTTGGTAGCCGGGAGGCTTGGTCTTGGAGGAAGCAGGAACTTGGTAGCCGGGAGGCTTGGTCTTGGAGGAAGCAGGAACTTGGTAGCCGGGAGGCTTGGTCTTGGAGGAAGCAGGAACTTGGTAGCCGGGAGGCTTGGTCTTGGAGGAAGCAGGAACTTGGTAGCCGGGAGGCCTGGTCTTGGAGGAAGCAGGAACTTGGTAGCCGGGAGGCCTGGTCTT
Source organism: Cherax quadricarinatus (assembly GCF_038502225.1). NCBI lineage: Eukaryota > Metazoa > Arthropoda > Malacostraca > Decapoda > Parastacidae > Cherax > Cherax quadricarinatus. The sequence continues at coordinate 38,467,931 of NC_091314.1, read as the reverse complement.
GGAGGAAGCAGGAACTTGGTAGCCGGGAGGCTTGGTCTTGGAGGAAGCAGGAACTTGGTAGCCGGGAGGCTTGGTCTTGGAGGAAGCAGGAACTTGGTAGCCGGGAGGCTTGGTCTTGGAGGGAGCAGGAACTTGGTAGCCGGGAGGCTTGGTCTTGGAGGAAGCAGGAACTTGGTAGCCGGGAGGCTTGGTCTTGGAGGGAGCAGGAACTTGGTAGCCGGGAGGCTTGGTCTTGGAGGAAGCAGGAACTTGGTAGCCGGGAGGCCTGGTCTTGGAGGGAGCAGGAACTTGGTAGCCGGGAGGCTTGGTCTTGGAGGAAGCAGGAACTTGGTAGCCGGGAGGCTTGGTCTTGGAGGAAGCAGGAACTTGGTAGCCGGGAGGCTTGGTCTTGGAGGAAGCAGGAACTTGGTAGCCGGGAGGCCTGGTCTTGGAGGAAGCAGGAACTTGGTAGCCGGGAGGCCTGGTCTTGGAGGAAGCAGGAACTTGGTAGCCGGGAGGCTTGGTCTTGGAGGAAGCAGGAACTTGGTAGCCGGGAGGCTTGGTCTTGGAGGAAGCAGGAACTTGGTAGCCGGGAGGCTTGGTCTTGGAGGAAGCAGGAACTTGGTAGCCGGGAGGCTTGATCTTGGAGGAAGCAGGAACTTGGTAGCCGGGAGGCTTGGTCTTGGAGGAAGCAGGAACTTGGTAGCCGGGAGGCTTGGTCTTGGAGGAAGCAGGAACTTGGTAGCCGGGAGGCTTGGTCTTGGAGGAAGCAGGAACTTGGTAGCCGGGAGGCCTGGTCTTGGAGGAAGCAGCAAGGGTGTTCACACTACCCAAAACCCTTTACTATTATAATGTTTTAAAACATTTTTCTTATTACGGCGAATTTGTGGTTTTCCATGGTGTTGTACGTTCTGGACTGGTGGTTTACTTGGGGTTTTGCATCATTATCTAATATTTGCTTATATGCTGGCTTTACTTCTATTTTCTGTGGGGTCTCGCCTTTTGGACCAGTCAACACATGGCCGGCCTGGAGTTTACCTGGAGAGAGTTCCGGGGATCAACGCCCCCGCGGCCCGGTCTGTGACCAGGCCTCCTGGTGGATCAGAGCCTGATCAACCAGGCTGTTGCTGCTGGCTGCACGCAAACCAACGTACGAGCCACAGCCCGGCTGGTCAGGAACCGACTTTAGGTGCTTGTCCAGTGCCAGCTTGAAGACTGCCAGGGGTCTGTTGGTAATCCCCCTTATGTATGCTGGGAGGCAGTTGAACAGTCTCGGGCCCCTGACACTTATTGTATGGTCTCTTAACGTGCTAGTGACACCCCTGCTTTTCATTGGGGGGATGTTGCATCGTCTGCCAAGTCTTTTGCTTTCGTAGTGAGTGATTTTCGTGTGCAAGTTCGGTACTAGTCCCTCTAGGATTTTCCAGGTGTATATAATCATGTATCTCCCGCCTGCGTTCCAGGGAATACAGGTTCAGGAACCTCAAGCGCTCCCAGTAATTGATGTGTTTTATCTCCGTTATGCGCGCCGTGAAAGTTCTCTGTACATTTTCTAGGTCAGCAATTTCACCTGCCTTGAAAGGTGCTGTTAGTGTGCAGCAATATTCCAGCCTAGATAGAACAAGTGACCTGAAGAGTGTCATCATGGGCTTGGCCTCCCTAGTTTTGAAGGTTCTCATTATCCATCCTGTCATTTTTCTAGCAGATGCGATTGATACAATGTTATGCTCGTTTTTCGTAAGCTTTATTTTTAAAAATTGCAAAACCATACCCACGATGACCTCTGACTCTTCGTGGCATCATGAATTTGATTAAACCGCCGGATTTTTTCAGATGTTTTACAGTCCTGTACCTGCACAAACTGGGTACATTGGCTACAAAAACTCCATACCCTGTAGGGTTGGGGATGGTGATGGGTTTGGGGATGGGGATGATAAGTTTGGGGATGGTGATGGTGTTGGGGAGGGCATTGGGGTTGGGGAGGGTATTGAGGTTGGGGAGGGTATTGGGGTTGGGGATGGTGATGGGGTTGGGGATTGTGATGGGTTTGGGGATGATGATGAGTTTGGGGATGGTGATGGGTTTGGGGATGGTGATGGGGTTGGGGAGGGTATTGGGATTGGGGATGGTGGAGTTGGGGATGGTGATGGGTTTGGGGATGGTGATGGGTTGGGGGATTGTGATGGGTTTGTGAATGGTGATGGGGTTGGGGATGGTGATGGGTTTGGTGAAGGTGATGAGTTTGGGGATGGTGATGGGTTTGGGGATGGTGATAGGGTTGGGGATGGTGATGGGGTTGGGGATGGTGTTGGGGTTGGGGATGGTGATGGGTTTGGGGATGGTGATGGGTTTGGGGATGGTGATGGGGTTGGGGATGGTGATGGGGTTGGGGATGATTGGTTTGGGGATGGTGATGGGGATGGTGATGGGGTTGGGGTTGGTGATGGGGATGGTGATGGGGTTGGGGATGGCGATTGGTTTGGGGATGGTGATGGGGTTGGGGATGGTGATGGGGTTGGGGATGGTGATTGGTTTGGGGATGGTGATGGGGTTGGGGATGGTGATGGGGCTGGGGAGAGTATTGTTAGGTGACTAGCTGTGCAGAACTCAGACATTCGACTACCAGGGGAGCAGCAAAATACGCCCCTACACTGCACGTTGATAGAGGCGAAAGGCTGAGTTGAAATGCAAGGAAGACGGGTAGCTGATGAGGGGCAGCAGAGGCATCAAACGGAACGCAGTTTCCAGTGTTACACTAAGTATATCACGAGCCACAACTCACACATAAGAGTTCTCACAACACTGCAGCTGCGATGCAACAGTATAAGTTTCTATGAGGCCCAGAGGAGACACATTGTTAAGAAGGGTGAGGAAGAAGCCGTGGAGTGCTGGCAGGAGCACTGACACGGGCACTCTGGGGTGCATAATAAATATATTGAACTAAACTAAACCTTGCTGTCATCTGACATATATTGTACCTGGAGTTTACCTGGAGAGAGTTTCGGGGGTCAACGCCCCCGCGGCCCGGTCTGTGACCAGGCCTCCTGGTGGATCAGCCCCTGATCAACCAGGCTGTTGCTGCTGGCTGCACGCAAACCAACGTACGAGCCACAGCCCGGCTGATCAGGAACTGACTTTAGGTGCTTGTCCAGTGCCAGCTTGAAGACTGCCAGGGGTCTGTTGGTAATCCCCCTTATGTGTGCTGGGAGGCAGTTGAACAGTCTCGGGCCCCTGACACTTATTGTATGGTCTCTTAACGTGCTAGTGACACCCCTGCTTTTCATTGGGGGGATGGTGCATCGTCTGCCAAGTCTTTTGCTTTCGTAGTGAGTGATTTTCGTGTGCAAGTTCGGTACTAGTCCCTCTAGGATTTTCCAGGTGTATATAATCATGTATCTCTCCCTCCTGCGTTCCAGGGAATACAGGTTTAGAAACCTCAAGCGCTCCCAGTAATTGAGGTGTTTTATCTCCGTTATGCGCGCCGTGAAAGTTCTCTGTACATTTTCTAGGTCGGCAATTTCACCTGCCTTGAAAGGTGCTGTTAGAGTGCAGCAATATTCCAGCCTAGATAGAACAAGTGACCTGAAGAGTGTCATCATGGGCTTGGCCTCCCTAGTTTTGAAGGTTCTCATTATCCATCCTGTCATTTTTCTAGCAGATGCGATTGATACAATGTTATGGTCCTTGAAGGTGAGATCCTCCGACATAATCACTCCCAGGTCTTTGACGTTGGTGTTTCGCTCTATTTTGTGGCCAGAATTTGTTTTGTACTCTGATGAAGATTTAATTTCCTCATGTTTACCATATCTGAGTAATTGAAATTTCTCATCGTTGAACTTCATATTGTTTTCCGCAGCCCACTGAAAGATTTGGTTGATATCCGCCTGGAGCCTTGCAGTGTCTGCAATGGAAGACACTGTCATGCAGATTCGGGTGTCATCTGCAAAGGAAGACACGGTGCTGTGGCTGACATCCTTGTCTATGTCGGATATGAGGATGAGGAACAAGATGGGAGCTAGTACTGTGCCTTGTGGAACAGAGCTTTTCACCGTAGCTGCCTCGGACTTTACTCTGTTGACGACTACTCTCTGTGTTCTGTTAGTGAGGAAATTATAGATCCATCGACCGACTTTTCCTGTTATTCCTTTAGCACGCATTTTGTGCGCTATTACGCCATGGTCACACTTGTCGAAGGCTTTTGCAAAGTCTGTATATATTACATCTGCATTCTTTTTGTCTTCTAGTGCATTTAGGACCTTGTCGTAGTGATCCAATAGTTGAGACAGACAGGAGCGACCTGTTCTAAACCCATGTTGCCCTGGGTTGTGTAACTGATGGGTTTCTAGATGGGTGGTGATCTTGCTTCTTAGGACCCTTTCAAAGATTTTTATGATATGGGATGTTAGTGCTATTGGTCTGTAGTTCTTTGCTGTTGCTTTACTGCCCCCTTTGTGGAGTGGGGCTATGTCTGTTGTTTTTAGTAACTGAGGGACGACCCCCGTGTCCATGCTCCCTCTCCATAGGATGGAAAAGGCTCGTGATAGGGGCTTCTTGCAGTTCTTGATGAACACAGAGTTCCATGAGTCTGGCCCTGGGGCAGAGTGCATGGGCATGTCATTTATCGCCTGTTCGAAGTCATTTGGCGTCAGGATAACATCGGATAGGCTTGTGTTAATCAAATTTTGTGGCTCTCTCATAAAAAATTCATTTTGATCTTCGACTCTCAGTCTGGTTAGCGGCTTGCTAAAAACCGAGTCATATTGGGACTTGAGTAGCTCACTCATTTCCTTGCTGTCATCTGTGTAGGACCCATCTTGTTTAAGTAGGGGCCCAATACTGGACGTTGTTCTCGATTTTGATTTGGCATAGGAGAAGAAATACTTTGGGTTTCTTTCGATTTCATTTATGGCTTTTAGTTCTTCCCGCGATTCCTGACTCCTAAAGGATTCTTTTAGCTTAAGTTCGATGCTTGCTATTTCTCTGACCAGTGTCTCCCTACGCATTTCAGATATATTGACCTCTTTTAGCCGCTCTGTTATTCTTTTCCGTCGCCTGTAAAGGGAGCGCCTGTCTCTTTCTATTTTACATCTACTCCTCCTTTTTCTTAGAGGAATAAGCCTTGTGCATACATCGAGAGCCACCGAGTTAATCTGTTCTAGGCATAAGTTGGGGTCTGTGTTGCTTAGTGTATCTTCCCAGCTTATATCGGTTAGGACTTGGTTTACTTGGTCCCACTTTATGTTTTTGTTATTGAAGTTGAATTTGGTGAATGCTCCCTCGTGACTAGTCTCATTTTGTCGGTCTGGGGCTCCACGCATACATGTCTGAACCTCAATTATGTTGTGATCTGAGTATATTGTTTTTGATATGGTGACATTTCTTATCAGATCATCATTGTTAGTGAAGATGAGGTCTAGTGTATTCTCCAGTCTAGTAGGCTCTATTATTTGCTGGTTTAAATTGAATTTTGTGCAGAGATTTAAAAGCTCGTGTGAGTGAGTTTTCATCAGAGCTGCCTCCTGGTGTTATTACTGCAACAATATTATTTGCTATATTCCTCCATTTTAGGTGCCTTAAGTTGAAGTCCCCCAGGAGCAAGATGTTGGGTGCAGGAGCTGGAAGATTTTCCAGACAGTGGTCAATTTTTAACAGCTGTTCCTGGAATTGCTGGGATGTTGCATCCGGAGGCTTGTAGACTATCACAATGACTAGGTTTTGGTTCTCGACCTTTACTGCTAAAACTTCCACTACATCATTTGAGGCATTAAGCAGTTCTGTGCAAACAAGTGACTCTGCAATGTACAGGCCAACCCCCCCCCCTTTTGCCTGTTCACTCTGTCACATCTGTATAGGTTGTAACCTGGGATCCATATTTCGTTGTCCAAGTGATCCTTTATGTGGGTCTCAGTGAAAGCCGCGAACATTGCCTTTGCCTCTGCAAACAGTCCACGGATAATAAAATAATCAAATATCACACGTATCATATTTTTAAACCTATAGCCAATAAGCAGTTTTGGAGGTGATATTTGAACTTAGAGAATGATAATACATAAGAATGATAATACATAAGAATTAACTAATATTGTTGACCAGTGTATTTGTATGGTCAATTGTCTCTCAACTCAGTGATTTTATTACAACTTATGCTAGCCGATTTCTTTTATTACATGTAAATTGCATTATTTGTAGACTACAGAAAGGAAATAAATTATTAGTATTTGTATAAGGTACGACAATTGTACATAAGTAAGTAAATAAGTAAATTTATATAAGCACACGTACGCATAATTACAGTTATAATAAATAGTGTAAATTACCAAGGATAACCCAAAAACAACCTCAAAGTGACTTACTTCAACTGGGTAAAGTTAACATTACAATGTTGGTGAACATCTGGTGTGACTTACCAACCCTTACACCCAACAACAACAACATCTGGTGTGACTTACCAACCCTTACACCCAACAACAACAACACCATGACTACTCTGCTTCAATTATTATCAGGAAGGAGGAATATTATGAAAGCGACAAGAATTATAAGTAAGACAGCTGAGTATATGAAGAGGCAGTCAGGCAGCTGTACTCAGCTTCCTGCACTCACTCAGTTATACCGGCAGAAGTCTCCATTCTGTAGTAAGTAGTCTCATACAGTGAGTGTCAAGGGTAAAAAAAAAAAAGATCATTAATAATAATAATAATAATAATAATAATAATAATAATAATAATAATAATAATAATAATGTCTATTTACTACAAGTACATGTACAAGGTATACAGTCCTAGCTGACAACAATGACATAATTTAAAAATACTATATAGAAATACTATATAGAAATACTATATAGAAAGTCACTTGTTATGCTCCGCATTTCGTGCAAATTAGGTCAGTGTCCCAGGATGCGACCCACACCAGTCCACTAACACCCAGGTACCAATTTTACTGATGGGGAACATAGACAACAGGTGGAAAGAAACACGTCCAATGTTTCTACTCTGGCTGGGAATCGAACCCAGGCCCTCACCGTGTGAAGCGAGAGCGTTAACCACCAGGCCAGGGTCACCCCTCAAGGGAAGTTCCTTGATGCTGGTGAGGGGCCATTGGTTAGGTTCCTTGATGCTGGTGAGGGGCCATTGATTAGGTTCCTTGATGCTGGTGAGGGGCCATTGATTAGGTTCCTTGATGCTGGTGAGGGGCCATTGATTAGGTTCCTTGATGCTGGTGAGGGGCCATTGATTAGGTTCCTTGATGCTGGTGAGGGGCCATTGATTAGGTTCCTTGATGCTGGTGAGGGGCCATTGATTAGGTTCCTTGATGCTGGTGAGGGGCCATTGATTAGGTTCCTTGATGCTGGTGAGGGGCCATTGATTAGGTTCCTTGATGCTGGTGAGGGGCCATTGATTAGGTTCCTTGATGCTGGTGAGGGGCCATTGATTAGGTTCCTTGATGCTGGTGAGGGGCCATTGATTAGGTTCCTTGATGCTGGTGAGGGGCCATTGATTAGGTTCCTTGATGCTGGTGAGGGGCCATTGATTAGGTTCCTTGATGCTGGTGAGGGGCCATTAGGTTCCTTGATGCTGGTGAGGGGCCATTGATTAGGTTCCTTGATGCTGGTGAGGGGCGATTGATTAGGTTCCTTGATGCTGGTGAGGGGCCATTGATTAGGTTCCTTGATGCTGGTGAGGGGCCATTGATTAGGTTCCTTGATGCTGGTGAGGGGCCATTGATTAGGTTCCTTGATGCTGGTGAGGGGCCATTGATTAGGTTCCTTGATGCTGGTGAGGGGCCATCGATTAGGTTCCTTGATGCTGGTGAGGGGCCATTGATTAGGGAATTGGATCTGTGCTCCACTTCTCTGAATATTATATTATTTATTATATTATCTTTATTTACTACAAGTACATGTACAAGGTATACAGTCCTAGCTGACAGTAATGACATACTACTATATAGAAAGCCCCTTGTTATGCTGAGCATTTTGAGCATATTAAGTCAGTTTTGTCCCAGGATGCGACCCACACCAGTCAACTAACATCCAGGTACCCACTTTACTGATGGCTGAACATAGACAACTGGTGTAAAGAAACACGTCCAATGTTTCTATCTTCCCTGGGAATCAAACACAGACCCTCGCCATGTGAAGCGAGAGCTTTAGCAACCAGGCCACAGGGCACCGTGGCCTTCCATTTCCCCCCTACAGGAGCTATATAATCCCTATGGGTTTAGCGCTCACCAGAGTCAGTAACACCTGCTGGTGAACCTGCTGTCAAGTTCACCTAGTAAGCAAGTAGGTACCTGGGTGTTAGTCGACTGGTGTGGGTCGTATCCTGGGGGACAAGGGGAGAAATAGGGCAGACAGTCCCTGGATGATGCACTGCCTTTCTTGGGTTATCCTGGGTGGCTAACCCTCCAGGCTTAAAAATCCAAATGAAATCTTATCTTAACTGGAATATCCCAGAAAGTCAATGTTGCACATTGCGTAAGATTCTTAAGGTGGTGTTCCTAAGAGAACTAACACCAATAACCAGGCAGGGGTTTGAGGGCAGAAGATAAGGGACTGAACATCTGTCAAGGCTAAGAGACTGAGTACCTTCCGTCAAAAATCTCGGATATTATCCTAACTCCACAAGACTTTGAAGAGGCAATAAATGACATGCCCATGCACTCTGCCCCAGGCCCAGACTCGTGGAACTCCATGTTCATCAAGAATTGCAAGAAGCCCCTGTCGCATGCCTTCAGCATTTTATGGAGAGGGAGCATGGACACAGGTCATCCCACACACCCTAAAAACAACAGATATAGCCCCACTCCACAAAGGTGGCAGTAAAGCAATTGCAAAGAACTACAGACTGATGGCACTAACATCCCATATCATAAAAATCTTTGAGAGGGTTCTAAGAAGCAAGATCGCCAACCACCTAGATACCCATCAGTTACACAACCCAGGACAACACGGGTTAAGAGCAGGTTGCTCTTGCCTGTCCCAGCTACTGGACCACTGTGACAATGTCCTGGATGCTGTAGAGGCTAAACAAAATACAGATGTATTATACATAGACTTTGCAAAAACTTTCGACAAGTGTTACCATAGTGTAATAACACACAAAATGCGTGATAAAGGAATAACAGGAAAAGTTGGTAGATGGATCTACAACTTCCTGAGTAATAGTAAACAGAGTAAAGTCCCAGGCAGCCATGGTAAAAAGCTTTGTTCCACAAGGCACAGTACTCACTCCCATTCTATTCCTCATCCTCATTTCTGATATAGACAGAGATGTAAGCCATAGCTCCATGTCTTCCTTTGCAGATGACACCTGGATTACCATGGCAGTGACCTCCATCAAAGACACTGTGAGACTCCAAGCGGACATCAACCAAATCTTCGAATGGGCCACTCAAAACAATATGAAGCTCAATGAAGAGAAATTTCAACTACTCAGATATGGGAAACTTGAGGAAATTAAAAATGTATCAGGGTATACGACAAATTCTAACCATACAATGGAGTGGAAAAGTAATGTGAAGGACCTGGGAGTGTTAATGTTAGAGGATCTTGCCTTCAAAGACCACAACAATGTATCTACCTCATCTGCTAGAAAAATGGTTGGATGGATAATGAGAACCTTCAAAACCAGGGATACCAAGCCCATGATGATTCTCTTCAAATCACTTGTGCTCTCTAGGCTGGAATACTGCTGTACACTAATGGCCCCCTTCAAGGCTGGCAACATTGCAAACCTGGAGAGTGTACAAGGAACTTTCACAGCACACCTAAGTGCGATAAGGCACCTAAGTTACTGGGAACGGTTGAAGGTCCTTGATCTGTAGTCCCTGGAACACAGGCAAGAGAAATATGTGATAATATACACTTGGAAGGTCCTGTAGGGACTGGTACCAAACCTGCACGCAAAAATCACTCCCTATGAAAGCAAAAGACTCAGCAGGAGATGCAACATTCCCCTAATGAAAAGCGGGGACAACACAGTAAGTGTCCAGGGCCCAAGACTTCAACTGCCTCCCAACATACATAAGGGGGATTACCAATAGACTCCTGGCTGTCTTTAAGAAGGCACTGGACAGGCACCTAAAGTCAGTACCTGACCAACCTGACTGGTTCATACATCAGCTTGCGTGTGACCAGCAGTAACAGCCTGGTTGATCAGACCCTGATCCACCATGAGGCTTAGTCTCAGACTGAGCTATGGGGGCAATGACCTCCAAAACCCTCTCCAGGTAAACCTGTCAAGGCTGAGAGATTGAGTGCCTCCTGTCAAGGCTGAGAGATTGAGTGCCTTCTGTCAAGGCAGAGAGACCAAATACCTTCTGTCAAGGCTATGTTCAATTCCTCAATTCACCCACCAACTTTTGCAACTTCTCTTCAGAATCTCAGGAAAGCTATTATGTATATCATCGGCAAGAACCAACGATAGCTACTTGCACTTTGTATCAAAGTCATTAGATATTTTAACCCCTTGACTGTCGCAACCCCCAAATCCTGAGGTGTCTCCTGGTGTCGCAAAATTTCCCCCCCAAAATTATTTTTTCTTATGAATTTTTTCCCGATTGTTATGACACCAAAAGAACAGAATTTGTTGGAAAACTGACGAAATTATGCTCTCGCGAGGTTAGCAACCTTGGCGATATTTATGAATCGGCGTTTTCGTCCACTTTGAGCACTATTTTCGGCTAATTCCACTGTGCCAGTCGACAAAACTCATAGCTATTTCTTTAGAACTCCATTTTTTCTATCGATTGAGTACAAGAAACTGCTCATTTACCAATTTCAACTACCCAATAACGTGGTCGGAAATTTGCAATTTGGCCAATTTTACGAAAATTAAAAAATGTGACAGTTTCAAAATAGAGTCCAGAATGAACAATGCAGACATTCCTGGCTCAAAAATAACATTTTCTTTGTTCATCAGTCACATCTCCAGGCCCCTCTGATATTACTCTTGCTTTCTATTTTGAATTTTTATTCAGATAAAAAATAGAAGATTTACTGTTATGCAGACTACTGCAATATTGTAATAATTGTATAAATAATGTCAACCCATTCATGACTGCATATTAGAATGGCTGCTTGGACATATATTGGAAAATGACATCATTTGTTTACTTTTGAACATCGGCAAAATTCAAACATTTCCCCTACTTTGAGCTCCATTTCAAGATTCTTTTCATAGTAAAACCTATCAAAATCACCTTTATTTCTATAATATGTTTTCCATTCTATCAAATGAGATCAAGAAAACGAGAATACAACCATAAATACTATACAAAAATAGACCACAAAGTCGGCATTTTAATTAAAAAAAAGCGGTCAAAGTTTTTTTTTTCTCATTATGCACTGCGTGCTGCAGGATTTTTTTTTATGGTGCACACTGACCACACAGACCCATTCTTTTATATGTGGGCCTACCAGCTTTCTCCTGCTTGATTTGAAGCCGCTAGAATTTATGAGTATATATACGTCAAAAATGGTGGCTCATAAGACGTATATACATATGACTGAAACATTCAAAGGGTTAATCCCACATCCCTTCCTCGGCACCCTAGCATTCACTCTATAAAAATGTCCAACATTTGTATGATGATTAAAACCTAATTAACCAAAATAAAAATCAGCCAACTCAAACCCACTATCATTTACTTAACGAGTAGTGCTCAGTTGAGTAGAAAATACATTGCATATACTGTACTCTAACATTCAGATCAGGTGAAACATCAGTGACAAATTTGCTGAAAAGATTGTATGTTAAGTCAGTATCTGACCAGCCGGGCTACGGTTCGCACACCGGTTTGTGTCTGGCCAACAGTAACAGCTTGGTTGATCAAGCCCTGATCCACAGTGAGGCCTGGTCACAGACCGGGCCACGGGGGCATTGACCCCCAGAACCCTCTCCGGGTAAACTCCAGGATTAGTTTACTAGGTGTTAGTTTATGTATTTAGGTTAGGTAACTTAGATGTAGTACAGTACACACAGGGCTGCAGCCCAGGGGCTTCTCCCAACTGGAGGGCCTCCAGAGATTAGTGAAGTGTTCACAGTTACTGCTGTAAGTTTATAATTGTAATATGTTATTATATCACTTATATAATGAATTGTTGACTGTTGTGATTTCAGCCTCTCCTCACTTAATGACAGAGTTCCGTTCCTAGGACCACGTCAGTAAACAAATTTGTCGCTAAGTGAGGAGCATACTATAATGGTAGTGGGTCTGTGTCAACCATCTTTGATATTGTTTTAAATGTCATCTTTGAACCATTTATAACATTTCTGGTATATTTTTCAATGTTTATACAGTAGTGTACTGTACAGTGGACCCTCAGCTAACGATATTAATCCGTTCCTGAAAGCTCATCGTATGCTGAAATTATCGTTAGCTGAATTAATTTTCCTCATAAGAAATAATGGAAATCAAATTAATCCATGCAAGACACCCCAAAGTATGAAAAAAAAAAATTTTTTTACCACATGAAATATTAATTTTAATACACACAAACTGATACTTACCCTTATTGAAGATCTGGTGATGATTGATGGGATGGGAGGAGGAGAGAATGTGGAAGTTGTTAATGTTTAGAAGGGGAATCCCCTTCCATTAGGACTTGAGGTATCAAGTCCTTTTCCGGTGTTACGTCCCTTCTTTTAATGCCACTAGGACCAGCTTGAGAGTCACTGGACCTCTGTCGCACAACAAATCTGTCTATAGAGGTCTGTACCTCCCGTTCCTTTAAGATTTGCCTAAAATGGGCCACAACATTGTCATTGTAATAGTCACCAGCTTGGCTTGCAATAGCTGTGTTAGGGTGATTTTCATCCATAAAGGTTTGCAGTTCAACCCACTTTGCACACATTTCCTTAATCTTTGAAGTAGGCACAATGGATTCCACAACTGGCATAGGCATCTCAGGGTTAGCCCCAAACCCTTCAGAATCTTTCTTAATTTCTATACTAATTCTCACCCTTTTTATCACAGGGTTGGCACTAGAAGCTTTCTTGGGGCCCATGGTGACTTATTTTGCAGGTACAATCACTAAAAATGCTGTGATAATATGAAATGTTCCGATTGTATGCGACCGCACTAGCTGGCTTGTAAACACTGGCACCCACGGGACAACTGAGGCGCGCTCAGGCCACATGTGGATGCGTCTCGAACGAATCATGTTGGGTGAGTTTTTTAGCGTTAGCTGAGGCAAAATTTTTACGTTAAAATGTATCGTATGCTGGATTTAACGTAAGGCGATGCCATCGTATGCTGAGGGTCCACTGTATATTGAAATAAACGGAATAGAGAAAATCAGATCTAATACAGGTCCGCCATTACAAATCCAGCAATTAGTTATTCGGTTCCTTCAGTTATTCGGCACTAATTTTGGCTAGCATAATTTCAAATTTCCAGGGTCGCCACACCAACCTGCTGGTACTGTTTGGTGGCGCTACTTGCTGCATAAGTCATTCCAATTTCTTTTTCTCCATTTATTGTTTTAACCTGCTTACTTTTAGCCCTAGCCATGGTTCCAATGAATAAAAGAAATGCTTCTCATTATGTAAAGCACCTACACAGTACATTATCCATTAAAGATAAGGTGACTTTGAAGCCACTGTCGGTTGCCATGAGCTCAGTCTCATGAAGCAGGAGAATATGCTTTATTATTACGCTAATGTTAACACTGCAGCTTATTTGCCTATCACAGTTGATCTAATATGACATAAGAAACAATATAAATAACATAAAACATGTTAAATACTCCAGAATGAATAATATTTGGCATAACACCGAGCAGTCTTGGGGCTTATATTAGAGAAAACGGAGTATAGCACAGGGCTAACTGTGATATACACTCGTACTGCACCATAAACCTGAAACAAAAGTTATTTTCTCTGTATAGATTATCACACATAGCAGTACAGTGGACCCCCGGTTAACGATATTTTTTCACTCCAGAAGTATGTTCAGGTGCCAGTACTGACCGAATTTGTTCCCATAAGAAATATTGTGAAGTAGATTAGTCCATTTCAGACCCCCAAACATACACGTACAAATGCACTTACATAAATACACTTACATAATTGGTCACATTTGGAGGTAATCGTTATGCGGGGGTCCACTGTATATGTGTAGACAACCTAGGATAACCCCAAAAAAGTCAACGTGGCTTATTTTTAGTACCTGGCTTGGGTTAGCCATATATGATTTTTGGTAAATATTCGATTCCCAGCCAGAGTAGAAACATTAGGTGTGTTTCTTTACACCTGTTGTCTATGTTTACCCATCAGTAAATGGGTACCTGGGTGTTAGTGGACTGGTGTGGGTGTTATCCTGGGACACTGACCTAATTTTCTTGAAATACTCAGCATAACAAGCGGCTTTCTCTACAGTAGTATGTCACTGATGTCAGCTAGGCCTGTATACCTTGTACATGTATGTGTAGTAAATAAAGATATTATTTGTAGATGAGTGGTTCAGAGAACCGACATGTTGATAAATTTATCAAAGATATTATTATTATTATTATTATATTATTTTCTCAGTTGTTTGTTGGGTTATCTTATTCAAACTTGGGCAATGTATGATGGAAAGATACTTCTTCACGTACACCAAAAATGAAAGAAATCAGACCATAAATAGCGGAGTTCACTTCTCAGCCATTAGCAGCCGCTTAGCGGTATATTTTTGTATGGTTGTTATGGTTATATTCTTATTTTTTTGGTCTCATTTGATAGAATGAAAGATATATAACAGATATAGATATGATTTTGATTGCTTTCTTGATGAAAAGTACCTTGAAATTGCGCTCACAGTAACGAAAATGTTCTACTCTTTGGCGAAGCTCAAGAGTAAACAAATGATGTCACAGTCCAATACCTGTCCGCCTGCCAGTCTAAATTCCAGTACAGAGTCAAGAATGGCTTGACATTATTTATACAATTACATTACAATAATGCAGCAGTCTGCATAACAGTAAATCTTCTAATTTTTTTTTTTGTGAATAAAAATTCCAAATGAAAAGCAAGAGTAATACAAGAGGGGCCTGGAGCTGTGACTAATGAACAGAGAAAATGTTGTTTTAGTGCCAGGAATGTCTGCATTGTTTATTCTGGACCCTATTTTGAAATTGGCATCTGTTGAAATTTGTGTGAAATTGGCCAAATTGTCAATTTCTGACCACTTTATTGGGTAGTTGAAATAGGTGAATAGGCGGTTTCTTGTACTCAGTTGACAGACTAGAAGTAAATAAGTTTATTCAGGTATACACAAATACAGTTACATAGATTATCATACATAGCAGTGTATGTATAGAGAACCTGGGATAACCCAGAAAAGTCAGGCAATGTGACTTATTTCCAGTACCTGGCTTGGGCTTGCCAAATATGATTTTTGGTAAATATTTTTTTTTTCTCGGTTGTTTGTTGGGCTATCTCATTGAAACTTGGGCAATGTATGATGGAAAGATGCTTCTTAATGTACAACAAAAATAAAAAAGACGGACGATAAATAAGGGAGTTAACTTCTCAGCCATTAGCTGTCTCTTTGCAGTATATTTTCGTATGGTTTTTATGGTTGTATTCTCATTTTTTGGACTCATTTGATAGAATGGAAGATATATTACAGAAATAGACATGATTTTGATTGCTTTCATGATGAAAAGTACCTTGAAATTGAGGTCAAAGTAGCGGAAATGTTCGATTTTTGCCGATGTTCAGTGAACTGTGTAAGTCAAGTTGGTTAATTTTATTAAGTGTATTCTAACCTAACCACTCTGTATTCCGGCAAACTCAGTAATCCGGCACACTACAGGTCCCAATGATGCCGGATTTGTGATGGAGGACCTGTATACATTATTTAGGTATGCATACAGGTCAGAGCCTGTCGTAAGTCCAAGTTGTCAAACGAGTGTGTCGCTAAGTGAAGAGAGGCTGTATTTTGTTTTCCTTTTAAGGATTAAGGATTTTATTTCTTTGCATAGTTTACAATGTGTAATTACAATTTTGATTTGCTAAGTACAAAGAAAGTCACTATCATGTCAGGGCATTTCGGGCAGACTGAACCTAATGGTTTGAATTGAACATCATTTTTTATATTTTAACAGAGGTAGTTAGTGATTTAGCAGTAATTAAATTTATGATTGAGGTGAATTAATTAACAAGTTACAGAATATACATCATAGTTGGTTCAAATTGAACATTGTTTTTTATATTTCAACAGAGTTAGTTAGTGGTTTAGCAGTAATTGAATTAACCAGTAATTGATTAACAAGTTACAGTATTATATTTTGGCACATTTTGCATAATGAGATTGAGACCATTTTAATATTGAAATAATCTTAGAATATTTGGAAATTTTTAAGTTGTTGATGGTAATAATATACAGTAGAACCTCTACTTACGAGTGCCCCAACATGCGAGTTTTTCAAGATACAAGCAGTTGCTCGGTCGATTTTTTGCTTCCAGATGTGAGTGAAATTTCAAGATGTGAGCGGGTCTCAAGGGAGATTCCCTGACGCTGGTGAGGAGCTCTTGCTCTTGATATAGGGAATTAGATCTCAGTTGTTTGTTGGACTATCTTATTGAAACTTGGGCAATGTATGATGGAAAGATGCTTCTTAATGTACACCAAAGAAAGAAATCGGACCATAAATAACGGAGTTCACTTCTCAGCCATTAGCCGCCCCTTAGCAGTGTATTTTCGTGTGGTTTTTATGGTTGTATTCTCATTTTTTTGGTCTTATTTGATGGAATGGAAGATACAGTGGACCCTCGGTTTTCGTGTTTAATCCGTTCCAGAGCCATCGGCCAAAACAGAAATCAGCCAAAATCAAAACTGTTTTCCCCATGAGAAATAATGTAAATGGAATTAATCCATTCCAGACACCCAGAAGTATCAACAAAAAATTTTTTTTTACCTTAAAGAGTTACAATGCACAAAAGAATGAACATTAAACATGACATTTACCTTTATTGAAGACTGTTGTTGCTGGAAGGAAGGCAGGGAAGAGGGGAAAGGGAAGATAGGTTATTGTTTGGAAGGGGAATCCCCCTCCATAAGGACTAGGTACTAAGTCCTTATCTGGGGTCACTTCCCTCCTTTGTGTTTTTACTGTCAGTAGGACCAGCTTGAGAGTCACTGGACCCCTGTTGCACAAAATATCTGTCCAGATAGGTCTATTTCTGGCGTCTCTTTAAGATTTGCCTAAAACGGGACGTGGCATTGTCATTGTAAAAGTCACCAGCACGGATTACAACAGCTCTCTCAGGGTGATGTTCCTCCACATTGCACAAATCTCCTTAATCTTTGAAGAAGGCACCTTCTTCCATCTCTCTTCATCTCTGAAGCAATTTCCTCAGCTGTGGTCTGTTGCTGTTGCAGATGAAGCTCTTACAGCTCATCAGTGGTTAGCTCTTCATTGTAGTCCTCCACCAACTCTTCCACATCCTGGCCACTCACATCCAAACCCATGGAATTCCCCAATGCCACAGTTAATTGTACAACAGGTGTAGGGTCGACAGGGGTCAGCCTCAAACCCTTCAAAATCCTTCTTTTGGACACATTCTAGCCACAGTTTTCCCCAAGCAGAGTTCATTGCCCTGAAAGCCACTCCCTGCCAAGCCTTATCTATAAGGCCTATGCAGTGGAAGATATTGAAGTGATTCTTCCAGAACTCTCTAAGGGTCAATTCAGAGTCTGAGGTTATGTCAAAGCACCTTTGAAACATTGCTTTAGTGTACAGTTTTTTGAAGTTTGCAATGATCTGCTAGTCTGTGGGCTGGAGGAGAGGAGTGGTGTTAGGAGGCAAGAACTTCACTGTTACAAAACTGAATTCCTTAGAAAATTGGTCTTCCAAGTCTGGAGGATGAACAGGAGCATTGTCCATTAACAGGAGGCACTGGAGTGGCAATTTATTATCCAGGAGGCATTTCTTCACACTCGGGCCAAACACTTCATGGAACCCCATTCCAGGAAAAAAAAATTTCCCTGGTGATCCATGCCGTACTGTTAACCTTCCACATCACACACAATTTACTCTCGACAACAGTGTTTTTCTTGAACACTCTGGGATTTTCAGAGTGATACACCAGTAAAGGCTTCACTTTGAAATCCCCACTAGCATTACCACACAGCAAGAGAGTTAGCCTGTCTTTCATAGGCTTGTGTCCTGGGAGTGCCTTTTCCTCTTGCGTGATGTAGGTCCTCTTTGCCATTTTCTTCCAAAAGAGGCCTGTTTCGTCACAATTGAATACTTGTTGGGGTTGGAATTTTTCAGACTCTGCATAACATCTGAATTCCCTAATGAATTTTTCAGCCGCTTGTATGTCTGAACTGGCACCCTCACCATGCCTTACAACACTGTATATGCCACTTCTCTTTTTGAAGTTTTTGAAACAGCCTTTGCTGGCCTTGAATTCACCTTCTTCACCACTTGTTTCAGACAGCTTCTTTATGAGATCCTCATACAACTGCCTTGCCTTTTCACAAATACGTAATGGATTGCTAACTCTTTCTCTCTGATCCACACCAACAACAATTTCTCCACTTCTTCAGTTGTTTGGGATCTCTGTTTGGTTATTGCATTCACCCCTTTTGCAACATCAGCTTCCATGATTTCTTTTCTCTTTGCCACAATGGAGCTGATTGTTGATGGCAACTTCCTGTACATCCTGCTGAATTCAGCAATGCGTATTCCACTATCATATTTTCTTAGGATTTCTTTTTTCAGTTCTACAGTGTTCCTCACTTTCTTTACCAAAGCACTGGCACTAGGAGCTTTCTTTGGGGCCATGGTTGCTCATTTAGCAGTCACACACAATAAACAAGTGGCAAAAACAATGGATTATTACAAAATGTTTCGTATGACCTGGCAGGATATGTTCACTCACTGAGAAAAAATGCTACACTGGCTGAGAAAGTGTAGGAGGCGGCTTTGTCTGCGCGCTGGGTACTGGAAAGGTTCCGTACGATTGACGAAAATGGAGGCAATCGACAAAAATGGAAGCCAAAAATCGACAAAAAAAGTCGGCCAAAACTGAAATCAGCGATAACAGAGAGCGACGATAATCGAGGGTCCACTGTATATCAGAGGAATAGATATGATTTTGATTGCTTCCACAATGAAAAGTACCTTGAAATTGAGCTCAAAGTAGAGGAAATGTTCGATTCTTTGGTGATGTTCAGGAGTAAACAAATGATCAAATGATGTCACCATCCAATACGTGTTCACCTGGGCATTATTTATACAATTATTACAATAATGCAGTAGTCGGCATAACAGTCAGTCAGTCAGTCAAGTCATTAAGTCAGTCAGTCAAGTCAGTAAGTCAGATATGGTAATTAAAAGATCAAAACACAATTCACAATTCAACAAGAGAGAAGTGGAACTGAACATGTATTATTCATGAAAGCTGGGATGGTGGGAGGTCTCCCTCACTCACCCACAACTAGGCGGCTTGAGGTAGGGAATGGCCGACTCCATTTGTCACATAATGGCATAGTGTTTTATTCATTCTAGATTACAGTGGAACCTCTACTAGCGAGTTTAATCCGTTCCATAACCTTGCTCGCAACTGGATTTGCTCGTTTGCAGAATCAATTTTTCTCATTTAAATTAATGAAATGCAATTAATCCGTTCCAGTGGAATTCTGTACTTCAATAATTTCACTAATATCAACTTTACGGCTTTTTTATCTATCGCTTTTGATATAATATGACATGATAAGCAATATAAATAACATAGAAACCTGATGTATACTCTAAAATGAATAAAATATGTAATTCATGTAGTGGTATGGGCGGTGTCGGTGGTGGATGAGAGTTTGTCTGGAGACCGGACAAAATATTTCTTGAATAATTTTGCTATCACCTATACGGCTTATTTATCTATCACAGTTCATCAAATATGACATAACAAACAATATAAATAACATAGAAACCTGATATAGTATACTCTAGAATGAATAAAATATGTCATTATATGTGTGGTGGCGGCGGTCGGCTGATGAGAGTTTGTCTGGAGACAGGACAAAATACTCCTTGAATATTTTGCTATCATCAACTCTATGGCTTATTTATCTATCACAGTTCATCTAATATGACATAACAAACAATATAAATAACATTGAAACCTGATATATACTCTAGAATGAATAAAATATATCATTATGTAACAGGTGGAGGCGGCCACAACCGCTCCCTCTGTTGTGGTAAACACTGCCATCTAGTGACGGCCTTTTGAAGCTGTCTATTATTATTAATTATTATTATGTAGTACATTATTATTATTATATATGTATTATTATCATACGTATTATATTATTACTATTATTGTTATTGTATTATATTATTATTATTATACGTATTATTATTATACATATTATTATTATTATTATTATTACAGTGGACCCCCGCATACCGTTGGCATCACATAACGTTAAATCCGCATACCGATACATTTTATCGCTAAGATTTTGCCTCGCATACCGCTAAAAAACCCGCTCAACACTACTCGTCCGAGACGTGTCTAATGTGCGGCCTGAGCCAGCCTCACATGTTCCGCCGGTAGCATTGTTTACAAGCCAGCCTCCGCGGTAACATCCAAGCATACAATCATAACATTTCATATTATTACAGTGTTTTTGGTGATTTTATCTGCAAAATAAGTGACCATGGGCCCCAAGAAAGCTTCTAGTGCCAACCCTGTGGTAAAAAGGGTGAGAAATATTATCGAAATACTGTGGTACCATGGTCAACTGCTGATGCTGCTGCTGCTGTAGCACTGTCAGCTGCTGCTGCTGCTGTAGCACTGTCAGCTGCTGCTGCTGCTGTAGCACCATCAGCTGCTGCTGCTGCTGCTGTACCACCATCAGCTGCTGCTGCTGCTGCACTGCCAGCTGCTGCTGCTGCTGCTGCTGTACCACCGTCAGCTGCTGCTGCTGCTGTAGTACCGTCTGCTGCTGCTGTAGCATCGTCTGTTGCTGCTGTAGCATCGTCTGTTGCTGCTGTAGCATCGTCTGCTGCTGCTGTAGCACTGTCAGCTGCTGCTGCTGCACTGTCAGCTGCTGCTGCTGCACTGTCAGCTGCTGCTGCTGCTGTAGTACCGTCTGCTGCTGCTGCTGCTGTAGTACCGTCTGCTGCTGCTGTAGCATCGTCTGCTGCTGCTGTAGCACTGCCAGCTGCTGCTGCTGCTGCTGTAGCACTGTCAGCTGCTGCTGCTGTTGTAGCACCGTTGTTGGTGTGGCTTATTGAGAATACCAAGAAACAATTAACCCCAGACGGTTAGCTCCCCAGGATAACCCCAAAAAATCAGTGTCATCGAAGACTGTCTAACTTATTTCCATTGGGGTCCTTAACCCTTTGAGGGTCGACAGGCCCTCCCCGAAACTCGTTCTCAGGGTCGGCCAAATTAAAAAAAAAAAAAAAAATTATTTTTTCTTATGAAAAGATAGAGAATCTTTTCCCGATCATAAAGACACCAAAAGTTTGAAATTTGATAGAAAACTTACGGAATTATGCTCTCGCAAAGTTAGCGGTCTCGGCGATGTTTACGCATCGGCGATTTTGCCCACTTTGAGCCCCATTTTCGGCCAATTTCACTGTACTAGTCGACAAAAAACATGAATATTTCGCTAGAACTCCATTTTTTCTATCGAATGGGTGCAAGAAACCACTCATTTATGAAATTCAACTATCCAGTACAGTGGTCAGAATTTAGCAATTTTGCCAATTTCACACAAATTTCAAAAGATGTCAATTTCCGAATAGGGTCCAGAATAAACAAGAAAGACATTCCTGGCACTAAAATGACATTTCCTCTAGTCATTATTCACGTCTCAAGGCCCCTCTTATATTCTTTTGCTTTCCACTTTGAATTTTTATTTTCACAAAAAATATAAGATTTACTGTTATGCAGACTACTGCATTAGTGTAAAAAATGGTATAAATATTATTGGTGCACTTGTGAAAGAATATTAGACTCACCAGTTGACGTGTATTGCACGCTTGGCACGATTTGTTTACTTTTGAAGTTTGGTAAAAATCGAACATTTCTGCTACTTTGAGCTCAATTTCAAGGCACCTTTCTTTGTAAAACCAGTCAAAATCATCTCAATTTCTGTAATATGTCTTCCATTCTATAAAATGAGACCAAGAAAACTAGAATACAACAATAAATACCATACGAAAATACACTGCAAAGTCGCTGATTTATTAAAAAAAAATGGTCAAAGTTTTTTTTTTCTCATTATGCACTGTGTGCTGCAGGATTTTTTTTAGACAGTGCACACTGACCACATAGACCCATTCTTTCATATGAAGGCCTACCAGCTTTCTCCCACTAGATTTGAGGCCGCTAGAATTTATGAGTACTAGTACGTCAAAAACCCCTACGCGTAAGACGTACTAGTACGACGAAAACCCTCAAAGGGTTAATCTTGTCTCCCAGGATGCGACCCACAACAGTTGACTAACACCCAGGTGAACAGGGAAAAATGCCTGGAACTAGCAAAGGTTGGTTTGAGAGATTTAAGAATCGTAGTGGCATACACAGTGTGATAAGGCCTGTTCTGGAAGAAAATGCCAAACAGGACCTACAGTACTCAGGAGGAAAAGACACTCCCAGGACACAGTGTCTCATCAGTCATTGCTGCATCTTCAATAAAGGTAAGTGTCATTTATTCTTCATTTAGTAGAGTAGTACATGCACAATATATACTGTGCATGTACTACTCTACTATTGTGCAAGTATCCTTCTCTTTGTGTGTAGGAAAATGTATGTTTCATGTGGTAAAATTTTTTTTTTCATACTTTTGGGTGTCTTGCACGGATTAATTTGATTTCCATTATTTCTTATGGGGAAAATTCAGTCGCATAACGATAATTTCGCATAACAATAAGCTATCATGAATGGATTAATATCGTTATGCGGGGGTCCACTGTATTATTACAATATAAATAATTTGTAATTTTTATTCACACAAAAAGTATAAGATTTACTGTTATGCCTTATTCCAATACGTAATTGTATAAATAATGTCAACCCATTCACGACTGCATATTGGAATGGACAGTGACGTCATTTGTTTATTCTTGAACTTAGTCAAGCAAACGAGCATTTCTCTCTTGTTGAGCTCAATTTCAAGGTACTTTTCATCGTGAAAGCAATCAAAATCATATCTATTTCTGTAATATATCTTCCATTCTATCAAATCAGACCAAAAAAACGAGAATACAACCATAAAAACCATATGGCTGTGGCAGTGGCAGCCAACGAGAGTTTGTCTAGAGACAGGACAAAATGGAGGCGGCCACAACTGCTCCCTCTTTGTTGTGGTAAACACTACCATCTAGTGATGGCCTTTTGAAGCCGTCTTTCATTATAATTATTATGTAGTACATTATTATTATATATATGTATTATTATTATACATATTATTATTATTATTATTGTATTATACTATTATTATTATACGTATTATTATTATACATTATTATTATTGTTATTATTATTATTATTATTATTATTATTATTATTATTATTATTATTATTATTATTATTATTGCTATTATTATTACAGTATAAATAATTTGTAATTTTTATTCACACAAAAAAATAAGCTTTACTGTTATGCCTTATTGCAATAATTGTATAAATAATGTCAACCCATTCACGACTGCATATTGGAATGGACAGTGGCGTCATTTGTTTACTCTTGAACATAGTCAAGCAAACAAGCATTTCTCTCTTGTTGAGCTCAATTTCAAGGTACACTGTACTTTTTGTTGTGAAAGCAATCAAAATCATATCTATTTCTGTAATATATCTTCCATTCTATCAAATGAGACCAAAAAAAACAAGAATGCAACCGTAAAAACCACACGATAATACCGCTAAGGGGTGGCTAATTGCTGAGAAGTGAACTCCATTATTTATGCTCCGATTTCTTTCATTTTTGGTGTACGTTAAGAAGCATCTTTCTATCATACATTGCCCAAGTTTCAATAAGATAGTCCAACAAACAAATGAGATAAAATTCCCTGGATTAAGAGCAAGAGCCCTTCACCAGCGTCAAGGAACCTCCCTTGAGGTCTGCTCACTTATGGAAATTTTGCTCGCATATGGAAGCAAAAAATCAACCCATCGACTGCTCATATTTGGAAAAACTCGCACGTGAATGTGCTCGCAAGTAGAGGGTCCACTGTATATATCAGGTTTCTGTGTTATTTATATTGTTTATTATGTCATATTAGATGAATTGTGATAGATAAATAAGCCATAGAGTTGATATTAGCAAAATATTGAAGTATTTTGTCATGCCTCCTGAGAGCTCGAATGGATTGTATTTCAGTTAATTTAAATGAGGAAAATTGATTCATCGTTCGAGCAAATTGGGATACAAACAAGGTCATGGAACAGATTAAACTCGTAAGTAGGGGTTCCACTGTATACTGTTTGTGTGGTTAATTTTGGGAGATGAGGTGATTTATAAGCAGAGCCTTGAATTGGTGTGCCTCACAGTACCTGTAGCCCAGGGGCCTACAAAATCTTAATCCAGCTCTTGAGTACATAAACAGTGGCTCACATTTAGAATGATTTTCAGTTTTATCAAATTTCCTGTAGCTTATTAGAAAAGTTCATGGCTCATACACATTTATTTAATTTTTGTAGGATTTAATACGTAAAAATTCTTATAGAACAAAATTAAACTGAATAGACATCAGTTACTCAAAAGATATTTACAGTGTAACACTTATCTAATAGCTGGTGTTATTAGCCCAGCTGTGGGTGGAGAACAGTAGAAGGTTCATAGTTGCTCACATGTGATATCATACCATAAAGTTTTAGCAGGTGGCTATGGGTGTATTCTAGTTCTGTTTGAGGCTTCATTGCAGTTTGGTTAGGTGGAGTTAGGTTAATTTAATCTGTTACTTTTTGTTATCATGGTGCTACCTTTGACCTTAAAACATACTTTAATTGGATCATTCTTCTAATTTACCATTGATTTTCTAGAAGTTATGGTTCAGGTCAAAATGTCAAGATTTTAAGGTTTGAACACTGATTTCTTATGTATGTTTTAATCAGCTTTCATTTTAATATATGGTTTGGAAAAATGGTCAAATAAAAATCAGAGACTACTTCTGTATATTATTAATGGAAATTTATTGCCTTTGTAGTGTGTCATACTGTTGGGTCATCCTTAAAAAGCCACACCTGTGGTGAACTTCGAGCACACCATGTTGGACAGAAAGTTAAGCTCCGTGGCTTCCTGCAGTATCAGCGGATGGGAAAGTTTGCTGTTCTTCGTGATGCTTTTGGGAAAACACAAGTGCTTATTAATGATGAGGTTTGTCCTTTTGGCAGATGTTGCAGGTGTGTAGAATAGGTGGTAGGTTATTGAAAGTAATTAAGAGTTTTTAGATAGGTTCAGGGTAAGGTATGTCAGAGAGAGGGAGATTATTTTCCCGTAAAAGTAGGCCTTAGACAGGGATGTGTGATGTCACCTTGGTTGTTTAATATATTTTTAGATGGGGTTGTAAGAGAAGTGAATGCAGGGGTTTTAGGGAATTGTGTGGGATTTCAAGATAAAGAATCTAACACAAAGTGGGAGTCATCACAGTTGCTTTTTGCTGATGACACAGTGCTTTAGGGAGATTCTGAAGAAAAGTTGCTAAGGTTGTTGGACGAATTCGGGAGGGTATGTAAAGGAAGGACATTAAAAATGAACATTGAAAAGAGCAAGGTGATGAAGGTAACAAAAAAAAAATTAGGTAATGAAAGACTGGACATCAGATTTGAGGGAGTATGGAGGAAGGTGAAGGATTATGGAGAGAGGTGAAGGTTTATAAACTAAAAGAGGAGGCAGTTAGGGTAAGATATAAACAGCTATTGGAGTATAGATGGGCTAATGAGAGCATAGGCAATGGGGTCGAAGAGGTATGGGGTAGGTTTAAAAATGTAGTGTTAGAGTGTTCAGCAGAAGTTTGTGGTTACAGGAAAGTGGGTGTGGGAGGGAAGAGGAGCGATTGGTGGAATGATGATGTAAAGAGAGTAGTAAGGGAGAAAAAGTTAGCATATAAGAAGTTGTTACAAAGTAGAAGTGATGCAAGGAGGGAAGAGTATATGGAGAAAATGAGAGAGGTTAAGAGAGTGTTGAAGCAAGGTAAAAAGAGAGCAAATGAGAGAGTGGGTGAGATGTTATCAACAAATTTTGTTGAAAATAAGAAAAAGTTTTGGAGTGAGATTATCAAGTTAAGGAAGCCTAGAGAACAAATGGATTTGTCAGTTAAAAATAGGAGAGGAGAGTTATTAAATGGAGAGTTAGAGGTATTGGGAAGATGGAGGGAATATTTTGAGGAATTGTTAAATGTTGATGAAGATAGGGAAGCTGTGATTTCGTGTATAGGGCAAGGAGGAATAACATCTTGTAGGAGTGATGAAGAGCCAGTTATGAGTGTGGGGGAAGTTCGTGAGGCAGTAGGTAAAATGAAAGGGTGTAAGGCAGCTGGGATTGATGGGATAAAGATAGAAATGTTAAAAGCAGGTGGGGATATAGTTTTGGAGTGGTTGGTGCAATTATTTAATAAATGTATGGAAGAGGGTAAGGTACCTAGAGATTGGCATGCATAGTTCCTCTGTATAAAGGCATATATATATATATACATACATCTAGGTTTTTCTCCTTTTTCTAAATAGCTCTTGTTCTTTTTTATTTCTTCTATTGTCCATGGGGAAGTGGAAAAGAATCTTTCCTCCGTAAGCCATGCGTGTCGTATGAGGCGACTAAAATGCCGGGAGCAATGGGCTAGTAACCCCTTCTCCTGTATACATTTACTAAAAAAGAGAAGAAGAAAAACTTTATAAAACTGGGATGCTTAAATGTGCGTGGATGTAGTGCGGATGACAAGAAACAGATGATTGCTGATGTTATGAATGAAAAGAAGTTGGATGTCCTGGCTCTAAGCGTAACAAAGCTGAAGGGGGTAGGAGAGTTTCAGTGGGGGGAAATAAATGGGATTAAATCTGGAGTATCTGAGAGAGTTAGAGCAAAGGAAGGGGTAGCAGTAATGTTAAATGATCAGTTATGGAAGGAGAAAAGAGAATATGAATGTGTAAATTCAAGAATTATGTGGATTAAAGTAAAGGTTGGATGCGAGAAGTGGGTCATAATAAGCGTGTATGCACCTGGAGAAGAGAGGAATGCAGAGGAGAGAGAGAGATTTTGGGAGATGTTAAGTGAATGTATAGGAGCCTTTGAACCAAGTGAGAGAGTAATTGTGGTAGGGGACCTGAATGCTAAAGTAGGAGAAACTTTTAGAGAGGGTGTGGTAGGTAAGTTTGGGGTGCCAGGTGTAAATGATAATGGGAGCCCTTTGATTGAACTTTGTATAGAAAGGGGTTTAGTTATAGGTAATACATATTTTAAGAAAAAGAGGATAAATAAGTATACACGATATGATGTAGGGCGAAATGACAGTAGTTTGTTGGATTATGTATTGGTAGATAAAAGACTGTTGAGTAGACTTCAGGATGTACATGTTTATAGAGGGGCCACAGATATATCAGATCACTTTCTAGTTGTAGCTACACTGAGAGTAAAAGGTAGATGGGATACAAGGAGAATAGAAGCATCAGGGAAGAGAGAGGTGAAGGTTTATAAACTAAAAGAGGAGGCAGTTAGGGTAAGATATAAACAGCTATTGGAGGATAGATGGGCTAATGAGAGCATAGGCAATGGGGTCGAAGAGGTATGGGGTTGGTTTAAAAATGTAGTGTTAGAGTGTTCAGCAGAAGTTTGTGGTTACAGGAAAGTGGGTGCAGGAGGGAAGAGGAGCGATTGGTGGAATGATGATGTAAAGAGAGTAGTAAGGGAGAAAAAGTTAGCATATGAGAAGTTTTTACAAAGTAGAAGTGATGCAAGGAGGGAAGAGTATATGGAGAAAAAGAGAGAGGTTAAGAGAGTGGTGAAGCAATGTAAAAAGAGAGCAAATGAGAGAGTGGGTGAGATGTTATCAACAAATTTTGTTGAAAATAAGAAAAAGTTTTGGAGTGAGATTAACAAGTTAAGAAAGCCTAGAGAACAAATGGATTTGTCAGTTAAAAATAGGAGAGGAGAGTTATTAAATGGAGAGTTAGAGGTATTGGGAAGATGGAAGGAATATTTTGAGGAATTGTTAAATGTTGATGAAGATAGGGAAGCTGTGATTTCGTGTATAGGGCAAGGAGGAATAACATCTTGTAGGAGTGAGGAAGAGCCAGTTGTGAGTGTGGGGGAAGTTCGTGAGGCAGTAGGTAAAATGAAAGGGGGTAAGGCAGCCGGGATTGATGGGATAAAGATAGAAATGTTAAAAGCAGGTGGGGATATAGTTTTGGAGTGGTTGGTGCAATTATTTAATAAATGTATGGAAGAGGGTAAGGTACCTAGGGATTGGCAGAGAGCATGCATAGTTCCTTTGTATAAAGGCAAAGGGGATAAAAGAGAGTGCAAAAATTATAGGGGGATAAGTCTGTTGAGTGTACCTGGTAAAGTGTATGGTAGAGTTATAATTGAAAGAATTAAGAGTAAGACGGAGAATAGGATAGCAGATGAACAAGGAGGCTTTAGGAAAGGTAGGGGGTGTGTGGACCAGGTGTTTACAGTGAAACATATAAGTGAACAGTATTTAGATAAGGCTAAAGAGGTCTTTGTGGCATTTATGGATTTGGAAAAGGCGTATGACAGGGTGGATAGGGGGGCAATGTGGCAGATGTTGCAAGTGTATGGTGTAGGAGGTAGGTTACTGAAAGCAGTGAAGAGTTTTTACGAGGATAGTGAGGCTCAAGTTAGAGTATGTAGGAAAGAGGGAAATTTTTTCCCAGTAAAAGTAGGCCTTAGACAAGGATGTGTGATGTCACCGTGGTTGTTTAATATATTTATAGATGGGGTTGTAAGAGAAGTAAATGCGAGGGTCTTGGCAAGAGGCGTGGAGTTAAAAGATAAAGAATCACACACAAAGTGGGAGTTGTCACAGCTGCTCTTTGCTGATGACACTGTGCTCTTGGGAGATTCTGAAGAGAAGCTGCAGAGATTGGTGGATGAATTTGGTAGGGTGTGCAAAAGAAGAAAATTAAAGGTGAATACAGGAAAGAGTAAGGTTATGAGGATAACAAAAAGATTAGGTGATGAAAGATTGAATATCAGATTGGAGGGAGAGAGTATGGAGGAGGTGAACGTATTCAGATATTTGGGAGTGGACGTGTCAGCGGATGGGTCTATGAAAGATGAGGTGAATCATAGAATTGATGAGGGAAAAAGAGTGAGTGGTGCACTTAGGAGTCTGTGGAGACAAAGAACTTTGTCCTTGGAGGCAAAGAGGGGAATGTATGAGTGTATAGTTTTACCAACGCTCTTATATGGGTGTGAAGCGTGGGTGATGAATGTTGCAGCGAGGAGAAGGCTGGAGGCAGTGGAGATGTCATGTCTGAGGGCAATGTGTGGTGTGAA
Source organism: Cherax quadricarinatus (assembly GCF_038502225.1). NCBI lineage: Eukaryota > Metazoa > Arthropoda > Malacostraca > Decapoda > Parastacidae > Cherax > Cherax quadricarinatus. Next base: position 38,438,477 of record NC_091314.1, on the reverse strand, counting down.
TATAATGCAGAGAATTCGTAGTTTGGAAGTTAGGAGGAGGTGCGGGATTACCAAAACTGTTGTCCAGAGGGCTGAGGAAGGGTTGTTGAGGTGGTTCGGACATGTAGAGAGAATGGAGCGAAACAGAATGACTTCAAGAGTGTATCAGTCTGTAGTGGAAGGAAGGCGGGGTAGGGGTCGGCCTAGGAAGGGTTGGAGGGAGGGGGTAAAGGAGGTTTTGTGTGCGAGGGGCTTGGACTTCCAGCAGGCATGCGTGAGCGTGTTTGATAGGAGTGAATGGAGACAAATGGTTTTTAATACTTGACGTGCTGTTGGAGTGTGAGCAAAGTAACATTTATGAAGGGATTCAGGGAAACCGGCAGGCCGGACTTGAGTCCTGGAGATGGGAAGTACAGTGCCTGCACTCTGAAGGAGGGGTGTTAATGTTGCAGTTTAAAAACTGTAGTGTAAAGCACCCTTCTGGCAAGACAGTGATGGAGTGAATGATGGTGAAAGTTTTTCTTTTTCGGGCCACCCTGCCTTGGTGGGAATCGGCCAGTGTGATAATAAAAAAAAAAAAAGTCTGTTGAGTATACCTGGTAAAGTGTATAGTAGAGTTATTATTGAAAGAATTAAGAGTAAGACAGAGAGCAGGATAGCAGATGAACAAGGAGGCTTTAGGAAAGGTAGGGGTGTGTGGACCAGGTGTTTACAGTGAAACATATAAGTGAACAGTATTTAGATAAGGCTAAAGAGGTTTTTGTGGCATTTATGGATTTGGAAAAGGCGTATGACAGGGTGGATAGGGGGGCAATATGGCAGATGTTGCAGGTGTATGGTGTAGGAGATAGGTTACTGAAAGCAGTGAAGAGTTTTTACGAGGATAGTGAGGCTCAAGTTAGAGTATGTAGGAAAGAGGGAGATTATTTCCCAGTAAAAGTAGGCCTTAGACAAGGATGTGTGATGTCACTGTGATTGTTTAATATATTTATAGATGGGGTTGTAAGAGAAGTAAATGCGAGGGTCTTGGCAAGAGGCATGGAGTTAAAAGATAAAGAATCATACATAAAGTGGGAGTTGTCACAGTTGCTCTTTGCTGATGACACTGTGCTCTTGGGAGATTCTGAAGAGAAGTTGCAGAGGTTGGTGGATGAATTTGGTAGGGTATGCAAAAGAAGAAAATTAAAAGTGAATACAGGAAAGAGTAAGGTTATGAGGATAACAAAAAGATTAGGTGATTAAAGATTGGATATCAGATTGGAGGGAGAGAGTATGGAGGAGGTGAATGTATTCAGATATTTGGGAGTGGACGTGTTAGCGGATGGGTCTATGAAAGATGAGGTGAATCATAGTACTGATGAGGGGAAAAGGGTGAGTCTGTGGAGACAAAGAACTTTGTCCTTGGAGGCAAAGAGGGGAATGTATGAGAGTATAGTTTTACCAACGCTCTTATATGGGTGTGAAGCATGGGTGATGAATGTTGCAGCGAGGAGAAGGCTGGAGGCAGTAGAGATGTCATGTCTGAGGGTAATGTGTGGTGTGAATATAATGCAGAGAATTCGTAGTTTGGAAGTTAGGAGGAGGTGCGGGATTACCAAAACTGTTGTCCAGAGGGCTGAGGAAGGGTTGTTGAGTTGGTTCAGACATGTAGAGAGAATGGAGCGAAACAGAATGACTTCAAGAGTGTATCAGTCTGTAGTGGAAGGAAGGCGGGTAGGGGTCGGCCTTGGAAAGGTTGGAGGGAGGGGGTAAAGGAGGTTTTGTGTGCGAGGGGCTTGGACTTCCAGCAGGCATGCGTGAGCGTGTTTGATAGGAGTGAATGGAGACAAATGGTTTTTAATACTTGATGTGCTGTTGGAGTGTGAGCAAAGTAACATTTATGAAGGGATTCAGGGAAACCGGCAGGCCGGACTTGAGTCCTGGAGATGGGAAGTACAGTGCCTGCACTCTGAAGGAGGGGTGTTAATGTTGCAGTTTAAAAACTGTAGTGTAAAGCACCCTTCTGGCAAGACAGTGATGGAGTGAATGATGGTGAAAGTTTTTCTTTCGGGCCACCCTGCCTTGGTGGGAATAGGCCAGTGTGTTAATAAAAAAAAAAATGGAGGAAGTGAATGTGTTCAGATATTTGGGAGTGGATTTGTCAGCAGATGGGTCTGTGAGACAAAGTGAACCATAGAATTGATGCAGGGAACAAGATAAGTGGTGTATTGAGGAATCTGTAGACACAAAGAACTTTATCATTGGAAGCAAAAAGGGGAATGTATGAGAGTATAGTGATACCAATGCTCTTATATCTATGTGAAGCATGGGTTATGAATGTTGCAGCAAGGAGGAGGCTGGAGACAGTGGAGATGATGTATCTGAGGGCAATGTGTGGCATAAATATTATGCAGAGAATTCATAGCTTGGAGATTAGGAGGAGGTGTGGGGTTACTAAAAGTATTATCCGTATGGCTGAGGAGGGGTTGTTAAGGTGGTTTGGACATTTAGAGAAGATGGAACAAAATAGGGTGACTTAAAGGGTGTATAAATCTGGAGTGAAGGGAAGACTGGGTAAGGGTCGTCCTAGGAAAGGTTAGAGGGAAGTGGTAAAGGGGGTTTTGTGTGCAAGGGGCTTGGACATCCCACAAGCATGTTTGAGTTTATTATATAAGAGTGAATAGAGGCAAATTGACATGCTTTTGGAGTGTAAGGAAGGCAACATTTATGAAAGGATTCAAGGAACCCTGTTAGCCAGACTTTAGTCCTGGAGGTGAGAAATATAGTGCCGCACTCTGAAGGACGGGTGGGGATATTTGCAGTTTTGAAATGTAGTATTGGCACCCCTCTGACAAGACAGTGATAGTGAATGACAGTGAAAGTGGTATATATATATATATTTTTTTTTTTTTGAGCCGCCCTACCTCTGTGGGAGATGGCCAGTTTGTTGAAAAAAAAAAAAGTTTAATTGACATTTACCTAACCTGTACAGAATGATGCTGTTTTACTGCATATAACCTTTGATAAACAAGAAAATTTATGCTGCAGGGTGCTTTCATTATCAAACATGAGAAATGATGCAGTGTGCAGTACTGATGAAACATGTTATCTTCTAGGACACCAGTCTCGTCAAACTACTCAGCAGCACTACGTTCGAGTCATATGTGGAGGTGATGGGGATTGTTTGTCACAGACCTGATAGTCAGTTAAACAGAGTAAGTTTTTCATTACAATACAGTGACAGCTATACACATGCAGTAATATTACCACTTTTTCTTTCTTCTTTCAGCAAACAGCCATATCCCACCGAGACAGGGTGATGTAAAAAGAAAAACGAACGCTTCTCTTTTTACATTTAGTACTATATAGAGGATAAGGGGTTACTAGTCCCTTGCTCCAGGCATTTTAGTTGCCTCTTACAACACACATGGCTTACAGAGGAAGAATTTTGTTCCACTTTCCCTTGGAGTGCACTGTTCATACATTTTTCAGGTTCTTCAGTTTTTCTAATACAGGCAGGTCCTGCTTTACAGTGCTTTGCTTTATGACATTTTTGCCAATAGAGCAATTTTCAATTATACCCACTCTTCATTTATTCAGACTTAGCACAATAAATATTTTAAGGTAAGGAATGATTTTACTGTATGTGCATTTTTTAGGCCTAGCTCTGTTGCTTTCTTAATATATGATAGTGTAAACATATCAGGCTTTTACATGCATTTGAAAGTGAAAAAAGGCTGTTTCATTTTACAGCGATATTCACTTTACAGCAGTAGCACAGAACATAACCTGCTTTATAAGCAGGGCCCTCCTGTAGATCTCATTTGCCATCCTGGGCATGAAATTTCCCTCTGTTCCATCATCTATATTAAACAGTTATTTCAAACATAGCCTGCATCTGTGTTATGCATCGTACTACATTCTCAACACATAGAGCTGTTTGCTCCTTGGTTTTATCAGTTATCTCTAAAACATTTTTCACAAATAACAGTTAATTCTGGAATAGGTTGAAATTTAAGGCTTATATCTTTCTCTCCTTGAGTGTACAACAGAAACCTGTAATTGTTTTACATGATGGTAGGATTGCTGGTGTCTTTTTTCTGTCTCATAAACATGCAAGATTTCAGGTATGTCTTGCTACTTCTACTTACACTTAGGTCACACTACACATACATGTACAAGCATATATATACACACCCTTCTGGGTTTTCTTATATTTTCTTGCTAGTTCTTGTTCCTGTTTATTTCCTCTTATCTCCTAGGGGAAGTGGAACAGAATTCTTCCTCCGTAAGCCATGCATGTCGTAAGAGGCGACTAAAATGCTGGGAGCAAGAGGCTAGTAATCCCTTGTCCTGTATACATTACTAAAGTTAAAAAGAGAAACTTTTTTTTTTTTTGAGTCACTTTGTCTCAGTGGGATATGGCCGGTTTGTTGAAAAAAGAAGAGTTTTCTCTCCTGAAGAATATTAATTTTCATTATTTTGTTATTTGTTTTCCTTTTCACTGTTTGGTAGTCATTTGAAAAAATTATCACATGGCTGCTCTCCACCAATTATATATGCATTAATTAGTTTTATAATTTCTGTTTTTTGTTAGATGATGCCCACAGGAGAGATTGAAGTACTCGCATCCAACTACCAAGTCCTTAGTAAGGCTCGCCAAGACCTTCCATTTCTTATACGGGACTTTAACAAGGTATATAAGCTTATTTTCAAGTAGTTTCATGGATTCTTTAAACTTATTACAATATATTGTGTGTGTGTACTTGCTTAATTGTGGTTGCAGGGGTTGACTCATAGCTCCAGGCCTCAAGCATGTGTGTGGGTGAGTATGTGTGTGTACTCATCTAATTGTACTCACCTAATTGTTGTTGCAGGGGTTGAGACTCGGCTCTTGGCCCTGCCTCTTCACCGAATGCTACTAGGTTCTCTCTCTCCCTGCTCCATGAGCTTTATCATACCTCGTCTTAAAGCTGTGTATGGTTCCTGCCTCCACTACATCACTCGCCAGACTGTTCCACTTCCTGACTACTCTATGGCTGAAGACTCGTCTGAGTCTTCAACTTCAAAGTGTGACCCCTTCTTTCTGTGTCCCCTCTCTGGAACATCCTGTCTCTGTCCACCTTGTCTATTCCATGCTGTATTTTGTATGTCGTTATCATGTCTCCCCTAACCCTTGTATCCTCCAGTGTTGTCAAGCCTATTTTCCTTAACTTTTCTTCATAAGACATTCTCCTTAGCTCTGGAACTAACCTTGTCGCAAACCTTTGCACCTTCTCTATTTTCTCGACATGCTTGACCTGGTGTGGTTTCTAAACTGGTGCTGCATACTCCAGTATGGGCCTGACATACACTGTGTACAGTGTCTTGAAAGATTCCTTGCTTAGGTATCGGATACGATACTCAGGGCGGACGAGACTCAAGGTTCCACTGTGTACCATAATAAACAGAATAGAGGAAATTAGCTCTAATATACATTACCTAGGTTTGCATACTGGTTGGAGAGCTGGTCGTAAGTCTGAACGGTCGGTAAATGAGTATGTCACTAAGTGAGGAGAGCTTGTACATAGAGTTCTAACCAAGAATAACTAAACAAAGCAAGTGATGCAAGATTTCTTATTTCAAGACATTCTTCTTATTTATTCATACAGGTTTAATAATCCTAGGTAGTAGGTTGGTAGACAGCAACCGTCCAGGGAGGTACTACTGTCCTGCCAGGTGAGTGTAAAACGAAAGCCTGTAATTGTTTTACATGATGGTAGGATTGCTGGTGTCTTTTGTCTGTCTCATAAACATGCAAGATTTCAGGTATGTCTTGCTACTTCTACTTACATTTAGGTCACACTACACATACATGTACAAGCATATATATACACACCCCTCTGGGTTTTCTTCTATTTTCTTTCTAGTTCTTGTTTATTTCCTCTTATCTCCATGGGGAAGTGGAACAGAATTCTTCCTCCGTAAGCCATGCGTGTTGTAAGAGGCAACTAAAATGCCGGGAGCAAAGGGCTAGTAACCCCTTCTCCAGTATATATTACTAAATGTAAAAGGAGAAACTTTCGTTTTTCCTTTTGGGCCACCCCGCCTCGGTGGGATACGGTCGGTGTGTTGAAAGAAAGAAAGAAGGTTTATTAATCTATATTTTGTGCTCGGTACTGTGTTCATTCAGTTACTTGTGCTGCTTGTGGAAGCAGCACACGTTCATTGATCCCTTGAGTTGCGACAGCACTGAGTTGCGATGTACCCTCATAAGGGGGTTTAGCTTTGAGTTGTGATGAAAAATTTAAGATACAGTATGTGATATGCACACAATGGATGGCACACCTGGGTGAGTGAAAAGGTCTTAAATGGAGTGATAGTGGAGGGTGTGTTCGAGGGGAGTGCGAGGGAGGGTGAAGTGGTGGGTGGGAGTGCGAGAGGCTGAAGTGGTGGGTGGGTGGGAGTGAGGGAGGGTGAGGCAGTGGGTGGGAGGGAGTGAGGGAAGGTGAGGCAGTGGGTGGGTGGGAGTGAGGGAGGGTGAGGCAGTGGGTGGGTGGGAGTGAGGGAGGGTGAGGCAGTGGGTGGGTGGGAGTGAGGGAGGGTGAGGCAGTGGGTGAGTGGGAGTGAGGGAGGGTGAGGCAGTGGGTGGGTGGGAGTGAGGGAGGGTGAGGCAGTGGGTGGGTGGGAGTGAGGGAGGGTGAGGCAGTGGGTGGGTGGGAGTGAGGGAGGGTGAAGCAGTGGGTGGGTGGGAGTGAGGGAAGGTGAGGCAGTGGGTGGGTGAGAGTGAGAGAGGGTGAGGCAGTGGGTGGGTGGGAGTGAGGGAGGGTGAGGCAGTGGGTGGGTGGGAGTGAGGGAGGGTGAGGCAGTGGGTGGGTGGGAGTGAGGGAGGGTGAGGCAGTGGGTGGATGGGAGTGAGGGCGGGTGAGGCAGTGGGTGGGTGGGAGTGAGGGAGGGTGAGGCAGTGGGTGGGTGGGAGTGAGGGAGGGTGAGGCAGTGGGTGGGTGGGAGTGAGGGAGGGTGAGACAGTGGGTGGGTGGGAGTGAGGCAGTGGGTGGGTGGGAGTGAGGGAGGGTGATGCAGTGGGTGGGTGGGAGTGAGGGAGGGTGAGGCAGTGGGTGGGTGGGAGTGAGGGAGGGTGAGGCAGTGGGTGGGTGGGAGTGAGAGAGGGTGAGGCAGTGGGTGGGTGGGAGTGAGGGAGGGTGAGGCAGTGGGTGGGTGGGAGTGAGGGAGGGTGAGGCAGTGGGTGGGTAGGTGTGAGGGTGGGTGAGGCAGTGGGTGGGTGGGAGTGAGGGAGGGTGTGGCAGTTGGTGGGTGGGAGTGAGGGAGGGTGAGGCAGTGGGTGGGTGGGAGTGAAGAAGGGTGAGGCAGTGTGTGGGTTGGTGTGTGGGTGGGTGTGGCAGTGGGTGGGTGGGAGTGAAGGAGGGTGAGGCAGTGGGTGAGTAGGTGTGAGAGTGGGTGAGGCAGTGGGTGGGTGGGAGTGAGGGAGGGTGAGGCAGTGGGTGGGTGGGAGTGAGGTAGTGGGTGGGTGGGAGTGAGGGAGGGTGAGGCAGTGGGTGGGTGGGAGTGAGGGAGGGTGATGCAGTGGGTGGGTGGGAGTGAGGTAGGGTGAGGCAGTGGGTGGGTGGGAGTGAGGGCAGGTGAGGCAGTGGGTGGGTGGGAGTGAGGGAGGGTGAGGCAGTTGGTGGGTTGGATTGCGGGAGGGTGAGGCAGTGGGTGGGCAGGAGTGAAAAAGGGTGAGGCAGTGGGTGGGTAGGACTGATGTAGGGTGAGGCAGTGGGTGGGTGGGAGTGAAGGAGGGTGAGGCAGTGGGTGAGTAGGTGTGAGGGTGGGTGAGGCAGTGGGTGGGTGGGAGTGAGGGAGGGTGAGGCAGTGGGTGGGTGGGAGTGAGGGAGGGTGAGGCAGTGGGTGGGTGGGAGTGAGGGAGGGTGAGGCAGTGGGTGGGTGGGAGTGAGGGAGGGTGATGCAGTGGGTGGGTGGGAGTGAGGTAGGGTGAGGCAGTGGGTGGGTTGGAGTGAGGGAGGGTGAGGCAGTGGGTGGGTGGGAGTGAGGGAGGGTGAGGCAGTGGGTGGGTGGGAGTGAGGGAGGGTGAGGCAGTTGGTGGGTGGGAGTGAGGGAGGGTGAGGCAGTGGGTGGGCAGGAGTGAAGAAGGGTGAGGCAGTGGGTGGGTAGGAGTGAGGGAGGGTGAGGCAGTGGGTGAGTGGGAGTGAAGGAGGGTGAGGCAGTGGGTGGGTAGGTGTGAGGGTGGGTGAGGCAGTGGGTGGGTGGAAGTGAGGGAGGGAGGGTGAAGTAGTGGGTGGGAGTGAGGGTGGGTGAGGTAATGAGTGGGAGTGAGGGAGGGTGGCAGGGAGGAAGGCAGGCAGTGGAGGAAGAGAGACTGGACATGTGCCAGACACCAGTGGTGGGACACTTACAAAAAGACCGTAGTGTCTACATTTCTTTACTAGTCTACCTGCCCTTGCCTGCCTTGTCTTACCTTGCCCTGCCTGACCTACCCTAGCCCTGCCTGTCCTACTCTACCCTATCCTGCCACTTTGCCAGAACATAAGCCTATGAATGATAGGTTTTCTCTACTGTTAGGTGTCAATGCCTCTGAGGTTTCAAGTTGCACCCTATATTTGTTTACTACTCTGAAAACCCCAGTGTTTATGCAAAAATTGTCCAAGTGCAGGTTGGGTGTGTACTTGTGTCTTGGAATGTATTGCTATAAAACAATGCATTTTGGGATTTGAATTGATAGTTTTGGGGTGTGATAAGTCTTCTGGAACTGATTAATATAGTAACTCAAGGGATCACATTAGAATCAGGGCATTAGGTGGCAGCAATTCATAATGGTAAACTGGCCACACTCACAGCACATTACATTAATAATTAGTCACTTTATGTTGATGACTTTGCTATAGCTTGTGCAGGTGCTGACTGCAGCCTCACTCCAGAATGCTGTTAACTGTATTTTCTTTGGGCCAATACTCATGGGTTTAAATTTTCTGGTGCTAAAACATGCCAAATTAATTTCATCAGACGTTCTATTGTCTCTGATACTCCATTGTGCCGAAACTCATTATTATGCTGTTAAGCAAAATTATGAAGGCTTATTCAGCAAAGGTAAAAATATTGAAACTGCTGCATTAAATCTGTGGATTTTTATTTTTTCCAGTGGATTGAGGAGGGGTCGTTGAGGTGGTTTGGACATTTAGAGAGGAGGGAGCAAAATAGGATGACTTGGAGGATGTATAAATCTGTAGTGGAGGGAAGGCAAGGTAGGGGTCGCCCTAGGAAAGGTTGGAGGGAGGGGGTAAAGGAGGCATTTGTATGTGAGGGGCTTGGAGATCCAGCAGGCATGTGTGAGCATGTTTAGATAGAAGTGAGAGGAGTCAAGTGGTTTTTATAACTTATAGCTATTGGAGTGCGAGCAAGGTAACATTTATGAAGGGATTCAGGGAAACCAGTTAACTGGAGTTGAGTCCTTGAGGTGAAAGGTAAAGTGCCTGCACTCTGAAGCAGGGTTAGGTTAGATGAGTTAAGTTTTATCAGGCAACAGGACAAGTGTTTCCTGGCACGGGTCTTAGTCACATGATGACCCGCAGGTGGAGATTTTGGTCATCAGACAGAGGCCTTCCACTTGCTTACTGGTCCCCTTCCTTTAAAAATTATGATTATAACCATTAGGTTTTTGAAGGGAGGTGGGGATATTTGCAGTTTGAAGGGGCATCTGGACTGTGGTATCAGCTTGCTTCTGGCAAGACAGTGAAAGAGTGAGTCATGGTGAAAGTGATTTTTTTTTTTTTCAGGACACCCTACCTCGGTGGGAGATGGCTGATGTGTTAAAAAAACAATACATTCTGTTTAAAAATCTGTACAATCCTGTAAGAAAAAGCATTTTATTTAGATTTTTTAAAAATCCTAGTTTGATAGCGAACTATCATTGCCTGCCATAAATGAAACAAGATATCCAACATTATTGATTAGTGTTATACCAGATATGACATGTTGTACTGTACTTTATAACTTTAGTAACAAGTTGCTGTACTTTTTATATTACAGCCTAATGAGCAGTTGCGACTGAAGTACCGCTATCTAGATCTTCGTCATTCTGAACTGCAGAATAATTTAAGATTAAAATCCCAGGTATGTGAGCATACAGTGTGTAGTAAGAAAGAAAAAAATTGAAAGATTATGTTTTTGTACTAAGGCTTCAAATCTGTTGAAATATTGCAGTAAGTTTTATGTCTGTTTTCTGTTGAGTAATATCGTTGCAATCCCTGTTTTGATTTTAACCCTTTCACTGTCAGTCCTGTAATATTACAGCTTGCCAGCCAGTGTTGGTCCCGTATTACTATGCCAAAATTCTAGCAGCTTCCAATCTTGCGGGAGAAAGCTGGTAGGCTTACATATGAAAGAATCGGTCTGAGTGGTCATTGTGCACAGTATAAAAAAATCCTGCCGGATGTGGTTCATAATGAGAAAAAAACTCCATCTGTGTTTTTGGTTTAAAACAGCAACTTTGCTGTGTATTTTCGTATAGTATTTCAGTTGTATTCTTGTTTTTCTGGTCTCATTTGATAGACTTGAAGAAATTTTACATAAATAGAGATGGTTTTGAATGGTTTAAAGACCAAAAGTACCTTGAACTTGAGCTCAAAGTAGCAGAAATGTTTGATTTTTGTGGGTGTTCAAGAGTAAACAAAACACGTCATGCATTCAATACACGTCAACTGGTGGGTCTGATATGCTCTCGCAAATTCACTGATATTATTTATACCATTTTTACAATAATGCAGTAGTCTGCATAACAGTAAATCTTCAATTTTTTGTGTGAATAAAAATTCAAAGTGAAAAGCAAATGTAATGTAAGAGGGGCCTCAAGACGTGACTAATCAACAAAGAAAATGTTATTTTAGTGCTAGGAATGTTTGCACTGTTAATTCTGACCCTATTTTGAAATTGCCCTTCCTTGAATTATGCATGAAATTGGCCAAATTACCAATTTCTGATTACTTTGTTGGGTAGTTGAAATTGGTAAATGGGTGGTTTCTTGTACAGTGGACCCCCGGTTAACGATATTTTTTCATTCCAGAAGTATGTTCAGGTGCCAGTACTGACCGAATTTATTCCCATAAGGAATATTGTGAAGTAGATTAGTCCATTTCAGATCCCCAAACATACACGTACAAACGCACTTACATAAATACACTTACATAATTGGTCGCATTGGGAGGTGATCGTTAAGCGGGGGTCCACTGTACTCAGTCGATAAAACACAAGGATTTCTAGTGAAGTAGCTATGAGTTTGGTTGACTGGAACAGTGGAATTGGCCGAAAATAGGGCTCAAAGTGGGCAAAATTGCCACTGCGTAAATATCACTGAGACTTTTAACTTTGCGAGAGTGTAATTCCGTAAGTTTTCCATCAAATTTTGTACTTTTGGTGTCATTACCAGCAGGAAAGGATTCTCTATCATTTCAATAGAAGAAATTATCTTTTTTTTTTCTTGAAAATTCTTTGACACTGAGAGCAAGTTTGTGTGCAGGGGTCTTGACAGTGAAAGGGTTAATAATAAAAGTATTAAATGTATAGATCTAAAATGATCAAAAGTCAATACATTAATCCTTTTTTAACACAGTTGTTTTAGCCATTGTCATTAATTTACAGGTAGCAAAGAAGATGAGAGATTATTTACAGGACAAAGAGGGATTTGTTGAAATTACCACACCAACTCTTTCTGTCAACACACCTGGTGTAAGTAGACCTTTATTAAACAAATAAATGAACAATATTTTTATAAAATGCAGTACAGTATATTATACATTTTGGGCAATTTACACACACAATCTACTTTATAGGAAGTCCCTTATTGTGAAAGGCATTTTGGGACTTTCATTTTCAATGGGAAAATTAGTTCTGCCTTTTATATCATCCTATTATTTTAAATTTATTAATTGAAAGTACTGAAACTTGTCAATGTATAAAGCATAATCCATTTTCTGTGTAATGAGGAACATTTGTATTGAAAGTACAGTGGACCCCCGGTTAACGATATTTTTTCACTCCAGAAGTATGTTCAGGTGCCAGTACTGACCGAATTTGTTCCCATAAGGAATATTGTGAAGTAGATTAGTCCATTTCAGACCCCCAAACATACACGCACAAACGCACTTACATAAATACACTTACATAATTGGCCGCATTCGGAGGTGATCGTTATGTGGGGGTCCACTGTACTGAAACTTATAAATGTACAGATCAGCCATCACTAATCCAGCAATCAGTTATCTGGTTCCATCAGTAGTCCAGCACTAATTTTAGCAAGCATAATTTAAAATTTCATCATTATACTGACTCAAATTTCATCATTATACTGACTCAGAAATTGTGCAGATGGTTGTAAATCCACAGCAGCAAGCCAATGGGGGAGAAAGCAGTGATGAAAATGAGGAAGATGTAGCAGAAAGAGTCTCTGTTGATAGATTAACCCTTTCAGGGTTGCCAGGCCCTCTCCGAGACTTGTTCTCAGGGTCGCCCAAATTTCAAAAAAAAAAAAAAAATTTCTTATGAAAAGATAGAGAATCTTTTCCTGATCATAATGACACCAAAAGTATGAAATTTGATGGAAAACTTATGGAATTGTGCTCTCGCGAAGTTAGCGGTCTCGACGATGTTTACGCATCAGCGATTTTGCCCACTTTGAGCTCTATTTTCGGCCAATTCCAGTGTACTAGTCGACAAAAATCATAACTATTTTGCTAGAACTCCATTTTTTCTATCGAATGAGTACAAGAAACCACCTATTTACCGATTTCAACTATCCAATAAAATGGTCAGAATTTAGCAATTTTGCCAATTTCACACAAACTTCAAAAGATGCCAGTTTCCGAATAGGGTCCAGAACAAACAAGAAAGACATTCCTGGCACTAAAATAACAAGTTCTCTGTTCGTTAGTCACATCCCCAGGCCCCTCTTATATTTCTTTGGCGAATTTTTATTCTTACAAAAAATAGAAGATTACTGTTATGCAGACTACTGCATTAGTGTAGAAATGGTATAAATAATATCAGCGCACTCGTGAAAGAATTTTAGACTCACCAGTTGATGTGTATTGGACGCTTGGCATGATTTGTTTACTTTTGAACTTTGGTAAAAATCGAACATTTCTGCTACTTTGATTTCAATTTCAAGGTACTTTTCATTGTAAAACCAGTCAAAATCATCTCAATTTCTGTAATATGTCTTCCCTTCTATAAAATGAGACCAGGAAAACTAAAATACAACCATAAATACCATACAGAAATACAGTGCAAAGTCGCTGTTTTAATCCAAAAACACGGTCAAAGTTTTTTTTTTCATTACGCACTGTGTGCTGCAGGATTTTTTTATACTGTGCACACTGACCACATAGACCCATTCTTTCATATGTAGGCCTACCAGCTTTCTCTCACTAGATTTGAGGGCGCTAGAATTTAGGCGTACTAGTACGTCAAAAACCCTGGGGCGTAAGCCGTACTAGTACGGCCGAAATCCTGAAAGGGTTAATTAAACCTTTCACTGTTTCGGCCGTATAGTATATACGTCTTGGGAGCCAATGTTTTCAGTGTATTAATACGCGTAAATTCTTGTGGCTTCAAATCAAGCAGGAGAAAGCTGGTAGGCCTACATGTGAGAGAATGGGTCTGTGTGATGGGTGTGTGCAGAATGAAAAAAATCAGGGGCTCAGTGGTGCATTGTGGCAATGTCATTTTAGTAGTCCTTGTTCACCATGCCTCGCGGTAAGAAGTACCTTACTCCCCGGAAAATTGGAGATCTTTTGTTCCCAAGTGATAGCTTTAACACCGATGGAAGTGCCAGTGAAAGCAAATTTCATGGTTTTTGTGGAGGGTGTGACTGAAAGCAGTGCCCAGGATAATGTAATTAGCAATGAAAACATAGATGATCTACAACCTTCTACCTCTAGTGCTGGGCCGTCTCATTCACATTCACCTGTACCAGGGCGAAAGAGGAAACTATTTCCCCATGTACAGGACTCGGATGTGAGCAGTAAAAGTGATAGTGATAGTGATTTCCAAGCTATTGAAAGCAGTTCGAGTTGTGACAGTGAGGGGGAATATTTTCCAGTGAAGTGGCAGTATGTACGACGTAGCATGCATTCTAGTAGTGTGCCATATTCCATTCCAAGGGGAAGTAGTAAATCTTGGAGGACATCCTGTGACCCTACTCCATGGACTGATAGTGAAGATGACGATATTGTTACAGTGGGGATGGATAATGTGCATGGGGCAGGAGGTGGTGTTGGTGATAGTGTTGGTGGTGGCATGAGTCATGCGGCACCAGGAGTGGGCCACGCTACTACCCACGCTGCTGACTCAGCACAGGCACAACCACCCTCAACCAGCCCCACACTCCTACAACCTGCACAGCCACAATCTTCACAACCACAACCACCTGTCAATATCCAGTACCCACCAGCAGATCTCATCTGGAATTGGCAGGAAGGTGCCAGTTTTGTTCCCAATCCCCATGACTTTGATGAAACACAAAGTAGAATACGGCCATCGTGTGCACTTGGGGACAATGCCACTGAACTGGAATGCTTTCAGTTATTCTTTGATGAACCCCTGATGGACATTGTCAGGCAAAGTAACATGTACTTTGAATACACCACGGCAAACATAATTGTTTCACCAAGATCACGGCTACACAAGTGGAAGGGCACAACTGTGGCAGAGATGTATCTGTTCTTTGCCACAATAATGCTTATGCCACATATGTATAAGCACGCTGTCACATCATACTGGTCAACGGAACGCCTGATTTCAACCCCAGGTTTTAGTGATGTTATACCAGTGAATAGATTTCTGCTACTGTTATGTATGCTACACTTCTCAGACAAAACAACGTCTCACAGAAACGACAGGTTATATAAGATCAGGAATGTGTTTATGTACCTGAAACAAAAGTGCTGTATGACTTTTTATTCCTTCAGGAAGCTTGTTATTGATGAATCTTTGATTTTGTTCAAAGGCAAACTGTCTTTCAGGCAGTATATACCAAGCAAGAGAAAATGCTTTGGTATAAAGTTATTTGTACTGTGTGATTGCAAAAGTGGTCTGGTTTTGGATATATTAATTGTGAACACTGGCTGTAATACATTGAGAGATACCAGGAAGTTATTGGGTAATTCTGGTGATGTGGTTAGAACAATGATGGAACCATATCTTGATAAGGGGCATATATATTATATACATACTAATAACTGGTACACAAGCCCCTTACTCAGTGATTTCTTGCAAGTGAACATGACTGATGTGTGTGGCACAGTGCATGGAAATTGTAAGCATATGCCCAGGTCCAACTCAGGCACTCGTAGAGGTGAGGTGCAGGTGTTTGCTGCCAATGACTTCATGGCATTTCGGTGGCATGACAAACGTGATGTCAGATTGTTGACATCAGTTCACCGAAACGAAATGGCAGACAGTGGTAGGCAGAATAGGAAGACCAATGAACCCATTCTAAAACCTGCAGCTGTGATGGACTACGACCTCAATATGCGCTTAGTGGACAAATGTGATATGCAGATTGGGTTTGCTGATTGTGTTTGCAAGAGTTATAAGTGGTACATAAAACTTATTTTCCATCTTCTTGTCATTTCCACGCTGAATGCTTATAACATGTACAAGTTGAAGACCAACAAGAAACCACCATATGGTAAACTTTGCTTGTGAGCCATCAGACAAATAATATTCAAGTACCAAAGAACAGCACCTGCAATAGACCAACACCCACGAAATTATCAACACATACCCTCTCGACTGAGGCCTGGTGATCACAACCCCATACAACTGCCTCCTACTACTTTCAAGAAAAGTGCTCAGAAGAGGTGTTTTGTCTGTGCACATACCAAAAAGCGCCCACAAAAATGCAGAAACACTCGTTTTATGTGTGAGGAGTGTGAAGTACCACTCTGCATCCACCCATGTTTCAAAGAGCTCCATAAGCTGCAGCAGTTCTAGGAAAGTGTCCAGTGACTGTACATTCGTATATACAGTATATTATAGAACAATAGTGGTTCGGACATGTAGAGAGAATGGAGTGAAACAGAGTGACTTCAAGAGTGTATCAGTCTGTAGTGGAAGGAAGGCGGGGTAGGGGTCGGCCTAGGAAAGGTTGGAGGGAGGGGGTAAAGGAGGTTTTGTGTGCTAGGGGCTTGGACTTCCAGCAGGCATGCGTGAGCGTGTTTGATAGGAGTGAATGGAGACAAATGGTTTTTAACCCTTTGAGGGTTTTCGTCGTACTAGTACGTCTTACGCGTAGGGGTTTTTGACGTACTAGTACTCATAAATTCTAGCGACCTCAAATCTAGTGGGAGAAAGCTGGTAGGCCTTCATATGAAAGAATGGGTCTATGTGGTCAGTGTGCACAGTCTAAAAAAAATCCTGCAGCACACGGTGCATAATGAGAAAAAAAAAACTTTTTCCATTTTTTTTTAATAAATCAGCGACTTTGCAGTGTATTTTCGTATAGTATTTATTGTTGTATTCTAGTTTTCTTGGTCTCATTTTATAGAATGGAAGACATATTACTGAAATTGAGATGATTTTGACTGGTTTTACAATGAAAGGTGCCTTGAAATTGAGCTCAAAGTAGCAGAAATGTTCGATTTTTACCAAACTTCAAAAGTAAACAAATCGTGCCAAGCGTGCAATACACGTCAACTGGTGAGTCTAATATTCTTTCACAAGTGCACCAATAATATTTATACCATTTTTTACACTAATGCAGTAGTCTGCATAACAGTAAATCTTATATTTTTTGTGAGAATAAAAATTCAAAGTGGAAAGCAAAAGAATATAAGAGGGGCCTTGAGACGTGACTAATGACTAGAGGAAATGTCATTTTAGTGCCAGGAATGTCTTTCTTGTTTATTCTGGACCCTATTCCGAAATTGGCATCTTTTGAAATTTGTGTGAAATTGGCAAAATTGCTAAATTCTGACCACTGTACTGGATAGTTGAATTTATAAATGGGTGGTTTCTTGCACCCATTCGATAGAAAAAATGGAGTTCTAGCGAAATATTCATGTTTTTTGTCGACTAGTACAGTGAAATTGGCCGAAAATGGGGCTCAAAGTGGGCAAAATCGCCGATCCGTAAACATCGCCGAGACCGCTAACTTTGCGAGAGCATAATTCCGTAAGTTTTCTATCAAATTTCAAACTTTTGGTGTCGTTATGATCGGGAAAAGATTCTCTATCTTTTCATAAGAGAAAATAATTTTTTTTTTTTTTTTAAATTTGGCCGACCCTGAGAACGAGTTTCGGAGAGGGCCTGTCGACCCTCAAAGGGTTAATACTTGACGTGCTGTTGGAGTGTGAGCAAAGTAACATTTATGAAGGGGTTCAGGGAAACCAGCAGGCCGGACTTGAGTCCTGGAGATGGGAAGTACAGTGCCTGCACTCTGGCAAGACAGTGATGGAGTGAATGATGGTGAAAGTTTTTCTTTTTCGGGCCACCCTGCCTTGGTGGGAATCGGCCAGTGTGATAATAATAAAAAATAATAGTAATAAGCAATTTTTTGTATTGTGTAAACAAGTTTTGTAAACAATATAGGAGGGGTGTTAATGTTGCAGTTTAAAAACTGAAGTGTAAAGCACCCTTCTGGCAAGACAGTGATGGAGTGAATGATGGTGAAAGTTTTTCTTTTTCGGGCCACCCTGCCTTGGTGGGAATCGGCCAGTGTGATAATAATAAAAAAAATATTGATGATAATGTTTGTGCACTTATTGTGTTGCATACAACAAGTGTGTATATGAACATAGCACTTTACTTTGGTCTCACAGGCCACATAAGTTACTTGGAAAAAAAATATTGAAAAATAAAAGAAACCTTCGAATGGGACTAAATATAAGTGTACCAGGTGAGCGGCATTCGCCACAGTTGCCATACACGGCTCATTTTCTGCCAACTTTACGCCTCTATATCTCGGTGAGTACTGATCACATAATAAAATTTTTAGGCTTAAAACACTCGGCAAATTAATCCTAGCATTTTGGAAGGAAAACTTTTTTTTTTTTTTTCGAATATTTTGTGACATAGGAAGACAGTTTCAGAATAAGGCTTGCGACAGTGAAAGGGTTAATCCTTTCAGGGTCCGTGCCATAGATCTACAGTTTTACATTGAGGATCCAAACCGTAGATCTACGCCATGAGCTCAGCTCACTCTGATAAGCTGTGAGCGGTAAATTTGGGCCTAGATATGAGAGAATACATCTATGTGGTATGTGTGCACAACATAAAACAACTCCTGCAGCTCACAGTGCATAATGAGAGAAGAAAACTGAGACCGTAATTTTCGATTAACCCTTTGACTGTCGCGGCCGTATATATACGTCTTATGAGGTACCGTGTTTGACGTTTATATACTCATAAATTCTAGCGGCTTCAAATCAAGCAGGAGAAAGCTGGTAGGCCCACATGTGAGAGAATGGGTCTGTGTGGTCAGTGTGCACCATATAAAAAAAATCCTGGAGCACGCAGTGCATAATGAGAAAAAAAAAAACTCCGACCATTTTTTTTTAATTAAAATGCCGACTTTGTGGTCTATTTTCGTATAGTATTTATGGTTGTATTCTCATTTTCTTGGTCTCATTTGATAGAATGGAAGATATATTACAGAAATAGAGATGATTTTGATTGGTTTTAATATGGGCAATGGCTTGAAACTGAGCTCAAAGTAGTGGAAATGTTAAATTTTTGCCGATGTTCAAGAGTAAACAAATGACCTCACACGTCTAATACATGCCAGCTGGTGGGTCTAATATATGTTCACAAATGTTGTGATATTATTTATGCAATTATTACAATATTGCATAACAGTAAATTTTCTATTTTTTGGTTTGAATAAAAATTCGTTATGTGAATAAAAAATCAAAATGGAATGCATTTGTAAAACCTGAAAATGTAACTAATGAACAAAGGAAATGTTAGTTTAGTACCAGGAATGCCTGCATTGTTTATTCTGAACCCTATTTTGAAATTGGAATATTTTGAACTTTGCATTAAATTGACTAAATTACCAATTTCCAATCACTTTATTTTGTAGTTGAAACAGTTGACTTGGCGATTTCTTGTGCTCAATCGATAGAATAGAAGTAATACTAGTGAAATAGCTAAGAATTTGGTCGACTGGAATAATGTAATTGGCATAAAATGGGAGTCAAAGTCGGCAAAATCGCCGATGCGTAAATATTGCTGACACATCAAAATTCGCGAGAGCATAATTTCGTCAATTTTCCATCAAATTTCGTACTTTTTGTTTTATTACCTTCAGAAAAAGATTCTCTACCATTTCATAAGAAAAAATAACAAAATTATTTTTTGAAAATTCTTGGACACTGGTGCGCACTTTGAAATTTGGCCTCTGGACCCTGAAAGGGTTAAGTGTATTTTAACCTAAGCACTCTGTAATCCAGCAAACTCACTTACCCAGCACACTACAGGTCCCAGTGATGCCTGGTTAGTGATGGCCGACCTGTATAAAGTATGATCCATTTTCTGTGTAATGGGGAACATTTGTATGAAAACTAGAAAATCATATGGCAATAGATCATTGGGCCCAGATGTAATGTGTTTGGAAATCTAGCTTATCAATTAACATTTCACAAAACAGACTCCCAGTTAGATTCTCATTTCTGTTCCTTTGCCTAATTTCATTTTTAGTCTATCTTCATATAAAAATTTTATATTGGGTAATTAACCCTTTCAGGGTTTCAGCTGTACTAGTACGGCTTACGCACCAGGGTTTTTGACGTACTAGTATGCCTAAATTCTAGCGCCCTCAAATCTAGTGAGAGAAAGCTGGTAGGCCTACATATGAAAGAATGGGTCTATGTGGTCAGTGTGCGCAGTATAAAAAAATCCTGCAGCACACAGTGCGTAATGAAAAAAAAAAAAACTGACCGTGTTTTTGGATTAAAACAGCGATTTTGCACTGTATTTTCGTATGGTATTTATTGTTGTATTCTAGTTTTCCTGGTCTCATTCTATAGAATGGTAGACATATTTCAGAAATTGAGATGATTTTGACTGATTTTACAATGAAAAGTACCTTGAAATTGAGCTCAAATTAGCAGAAATGTTCAATTTTTACCAAAGTGCAAAAGTAAACAAATCATGCTACACGTCCAATACACGTCAACTGGTGAGTCTAATATTTTTTCACAAATGCGCCGATATTATTTATACCATTTTTTACACTAATGCAGTAGTCTGCATAACAGTAAATCTTCTATTTTTTGTGAGAATAAAAATTCAAAGTGGAAAGCAAAAGAATGTAACAGGGACATTTGGGACGTGACTAATGAACAGAGGAAATGTCATTTTAGTGCCAGGAATGTCTTTCTTGTTTGTTCTGGACCCTATTCGGAAATTGGCATCTTTTGAAATTTGTGTGAAATCGGCAAAATTGCTAAATTCTGACCACTGTATTGGATAGTTGAAATCGGTAAATGGGTGGTTTCTTGCACTCATTCGATAGAAAAAATGGAATTCTAGCGAAATATTCATGATTTTTGTCGATTAATACAGTGGAATTGGGCAAAAATAGGGCTCAAAGTGGGCAATATCGCCGATGCATAAACATCGTCGAGACCACTAACTTCGCGAGAGCATAATTCCATAAGTTTTCCATAAAATTTCATACTTTTGGTGTCATCATGATCAGGAAAAGATTCTCTATCTTTTCATAAGAAAAAATAATTTTTTTTTTTTTTTTTTTTTAAATTTGGGCGACCCTGAGAACAAGTCTCTGAGAGGGCCTGTCGACCCTGAAAGGGTTAAAAGCCTTTAATATTTCTATGACTTTTTTTTATATAATTCTATGACTCCTATTTGCTGTGGTATATCAACCGTGACTACCCTTTCCTTTTTCTTTCTGCTGATGCACTTCCCTTAATACCTATTTCTCTCTCTGGGCCTCCTCTTTCACCTCTGCCATAGAGTGCTGACTAACCCTTACAAGTTCAGCATTTTGCATGATTGTAATAATGATAATTTGATTAAAAATTCATTCCGTGTCTCTAGCAAATCATTACTGCCTATTACAACCTAGGATTTCAAAGGCCTGTTATCCCAGGTGTAATGGGAGCAAAAGAAACACAGCAGAAAAAGTTTAGACTTATATTATCCTTCACCAATTTAGAACAGCAATATGTACACTATGTACAGTAATAAGTATAGTGCACGTCACGGTAAGCAAGGCAGAAATAGAAGCCACAAGATAGCAGACCGTGCTCAACCAGCTCTAGAATGGGAATGACAAGGGCAGACAGGAGAGCGGTATCCACATAACCTCTGCGATTGTCACTCCCACCTTCTTATTGGCTAGAACCTGGTCACTAGTTGAACGATGGGGCCCCATCACCAACTCTTAGCAACCTGGTTCGCTGGTTGGGGGAGATAGCCTGTAAATGAGGGTGTGTCCATGCGCCGAATAAAGGTTACGTACTCTTTGCATGCCACACCCCCACCCCCGAGAAGGCTCAGGATTAGGCTGCCACCTCCCAGTGGTAACCGTGCCGCCATGGCACAAAATAATGGGACCGCCTATCCTCTCCACCATCCAACTCTTAGATAGAGCTCAGCTTTCCTAGTGACCAAAAGCCAAACCCTAAACTCAGAGTGAGACAGCAGTCAGATAGGCCAACATAGGTCCAAGATACAAGCGGACGGTAGCCCGTATCCCCTCACTAAAAAAAACCCCCACATCAGGGGATAAAAAAAAGAGCTTGAAAGGGGGTTACCACAAATACATCCTAACCTAAATAAAATATTAAACTAGACTCTTGACAAAGAGTCTGCCAACACATTTTCTTTGCCGGCAATATATTTAATTTTTATGTTATAGGGCTGCAGCCTGAGCGTCCAACGCATAAGCCTTGTGTTGTGATTCTTCATGGCTTGGAGATAGACTAACGGGTTGTGATCACTGTAGACTGTGACCACCTGCGATGTCTGGCCCACATAAACATCGAAATGCTCCAAAGCCAGTACCAGCGCGAGGGCTTCTTTTTCAATGGTAGAGTAAGCTCTCTGATGTGGCTGGAACTTGGCTGAAAAATATGCGATTGGCTGCAGCTCCTTGTTCCCGATTTGTAATAGTACCGCCCCAACCCCAGACTCACAAGCATCAACCTGTAATGAAAAAGGTTTGGAGAAGTCTGGAGACAGGAGAATGGGTGCAGAGCACAATAATCTTTTTGCTTTATTAAAAGCAGTGTTACAATCTGACGTCCAATTAAAGGGAACTTTATGACTGGTAAGAGAGGTAAGAGGGGCTACAATATCTGAGAAATTCTTACAGAATCTTCTGTAAAATCCGATCATGCCTAGGAAACGTTGAAGAGATTTCCTATCATGAGGAACTGGATATTCTTTAATCGAAAGAACTTTAGCAAGTTTAGGTGCAACATTACCACTACCTACTTCATGGCCTAGAAAAGTGACAGTGGCCTGGCCAAAGGAAGATTTAGATAAATTAACTGTTAATTGGGAATTCTTAAAGGTCTCAAACAGAGCTTTAAGTCTAAGTAGGTGTTGATCCCAAGTATCAGACACCACAACAATATCATCTAGGTATGCTGCCGTGCCTTCAAGTCCTTTAATAGCCTGATGGATGAGTTTCTGGAATGAAGAGGGGGAATTTTTCATTCCGAAGGGGGTAACTGTATACTGATAATGACCTCCTGGAATTACGAAGGCAGAGATTTCCTTCGCCTTATCTGTCAAAGGTACCTGATAGTAACCTTTAAGGAGATCTAATTTGGACACAAAAGTAGCCTTACCCACAAAGTCAATTATGTCATCCAGACGAGGAAGAGGGTAAGCATCTGTGATTGTGACCTCGTTCACTTTACGGTAGTCTGTGCACATACGAAACCCTCCATCAGCCTTTTTTACTAGGATGCACGGTGAAGCCCATGGACTAGATGACTCCTCCACTAAACCATGTTCTAACAAGAAGTCTACTTCCTGCTGAAGTAGCCTTTGCTTTTCAGGATTAGCTCTGTAGGGGGAGAGTTTAATTGGTTTAGATTTTCCCACATCTACATCATGGTAACCTAACGTACATTTTTTCGGCACATCCGAAAAAATATTAGGATATGACTGTAGAAGCTCAGTTAAATTGGTTGCTTGTATTTCAGATAATCCATCCATTAACGGGCTAGGATCCTTGAGGAGGACAGAATTTGAAAGTTTAGTATTAATTTCAGAGATAGAGTGCAAAGAGTCAGAGTCGTCCTCAGAGGTAGAGGACAGAGTCATTACTGGGACTTTATCTGGTGTATGAAAGGCCTTGATTTGATTAATGTGGTAAGTTTTTGTTTTTGAGGTCTTATCAATGGGAGCTACCACATAATTTAAATCAGATAATCTACTTACAATCTGCATAGGTCCCGTAAATCTAGCTTTCAAGGTGTGGCCAGGTATAGGTTCCTGCACCAACACCTTGTCTCCTGGATGGAAGGAGCAGAATTGTGCACTTCTGTCATACCTCTGTTTCATCTTACTTTGAGCTGTCTTTAGGTTAGCCGTGGCTAACTCACGTGCCACCTGCAACCTTGAAGACGGGTTGTAGAGTGCTGAGCTTACGTCTTCTCCCATCCATCCTTCTTTGAGCACCCGAAGAGGACCTCGTACATTGTGCCCAAAGATCAGCTCAAACGGACTATACCCAGTAGACTCTTGCACCGTCTCTCGTACTGAGAACAGCAACAACGGTAGAGATTCATCCCAATCTGTCGGAAAGTGCATGCAAAAACTTCTCATCATTGTTTTTAATGTTTGGTGGAATCTTTCCAAGGCGCCTTGGGACTGAGGGTGATAGGCAGTGGATAAGTTGTGAATTATCCCTAACCTAGTTAATACTTCCCTAAATGCTTTGGCAGTGAAGTTAGTACCTTGATCACTTTGTATAGTTTTAGGAATGCCAAAACAAGAAATGAATTTTGTTAAAGCTTTGAGAATAGCTTTAGTATTGATACTACGCATAGGGATTGCTTCAGGATATCTGGTTACTTTATCCATAATTGTAAATAAATACTGGTTTCCAGACTTTGACTTAGGTAGTGGACCTACACAATCTATAATTAAATCTGCAAAAGGTTCTCCATCAGCAGGTATGGGTTGGAGAGGTGCAGGTTTAATGGAATGTCCAGGTTTTCCAACTTGCTGACATTCTCGGCAACACCTAATATGATTCTTCACATCTTTCTTTAATTTTGGCCAATAAAATTCTTTTGTGATTCTATACAAGGTTTTTGTAATTCCTAAGTGACCTCCTAATGACGTATTATGAGCTATATTTAATATCTGAGGTCTATACTTGGTTGGAACCACTAACCTGTCGTATAATTGCCGGCCCTCTATCTCCTTACCAGTCTCAGTGCAGACCAAATAATCATTTTTAACTTCATACTTGACTGGATGACCCAAAGAGGATTTACCCATGGCTGCCTGAAAAGCGAATTTTAAAGAAGGGTCCTTTCGTTGTTCCTCCCGGAAGGACAGTCCCTCGGGCATGGAAACAGAGACATCTGGCAATCCTGCAACCTGGGAATAGGAAGGCTTGATCGGGGTCTGTTCACTTGATTTACGAGACTCCGGCCGGTGTGTCTCATAAAACAACGTGGCTATTCCGAGATCGGAGTCGTCCAAGGATAGGTCAACATTCTCCCCAGACAACCCTTGGGATGTTGCCCGAGTTATGGCCAACACTGGAGAAGCATTAATCATTATAGGTTCAGGACACGAAGTAACAGTAGTAATGTTATTACCCAGTAATAACATGGCATTTTTCATGGGAAATCCTTTTGAGATACCTACAGTCAAGTACCCAGTGTAATATTTGCACTGTACATAAATTTTATGCAAAGGAACAGAATATATAGCTCCTCCATAGGCTTCCAATAAAACTGAGGAATTCAAGGAAGTATTCTCTGAAAGGGGTAATATTCCTTCTCTGACAAGTGAGCAATATGCTCCAGTATCTCTAAAGGTATTTACTTTAGTTGGTTCTGAGTTTTCCTGAAGGGAAATAAGACTTTCGCAATAATAAGGGGCCATACCTTTTTCTACTTCTCTAGGGGACATGTTACTAGGGATATTAGAGATTTTCCCGATGGGTTGAGGTTTTTGGGGGCAGTTGGAACTGATGTGACCTACTTTATTACACCTGAAGCAGACGACAGGCTTGCCCTTTACTCCCTGATGACGTTGCAAGTGGTGTCGTTCTGGCTGGTGCCTCTCTGGATATTGTTGTCGAGATGCTCCATAAGTAGTTTGCCTCTCCGCAGGGGGACCATATGTTGAGAAGCGTGGCTCACCAGGTGACTTAGTTGGATGTCGTAGACGCTCTCCCTCCGGCTGGCACTTCATTCTCCAATGTTGTCGATCTCTGCTCACGCCAGACTGTTGAAAAGAGAGACGGGACCGCTCGGACAAGGAGCGGTTCGTTTCGAAGGTATCAGCCCACCTGGCTGCCTCCAATGCAGTGGTTAAGTCACGATCCTGCAGAAAGACACGAACCTCGGGTCCCACAGACTCCAGCAGGTTATCAATCAGAATAAGCTGCACCAGCTCCTCAAAGTTAGAGACACCACTCGCTTTATACCAGCTGGTAAAAGCTTTGGTTTGCTGTCTCACAAAGTCCACCAGGGATTGACCAAGCTGCCGCCTGTTCAATTTGAAGGTCTTACGATATTTAGCTGGGATACATGTATATGCTCCCAACACTGTGGTCTTCACTATTTGATAATCAGAGAATTCAGCGTCAGTTAATACCGACGTAAATTCCTGTGCCTTACCCAATAATGCTGTATGAACCAACGCTGCCCAGTGCTGTTCCGGCCACCTCAAGGCTCGAGCCTGATTTTCGAAGCTTTCGAAAAATTGCTCTGGTTCGGCCTCATTGAAGCGGGGAACAAGCTGTACTGCTTTTTGTAAACTGAAATCGTTTACAGAATGCGAAAACTGCCTCCTTTCTCTTTCCCTATCAAATTCTTCCCTTGCGAATGCTCTCTGTTCCCTAGTTTGCTCCAGCGTGATTTTTGCCAGCTCAAGTGCCAAGGACGCTGATTCACCTCGAGACAACCCAGCTGCACTATACTGATCATCTTGCTCCGTAGGTGTATCATCTTCCTCATGCGAGAACATGAGAGTTTTTTCCCTAGCTCCCGTAGAGGGAGGAGTTTGATGTGCCATCTCTTCTTCAATAAGTATGTCAGCAATAAGTGAATGCAGTTGCGCAGCTGTAAGAGTGCGTTTATAGGGATTGCCAATGGAACGAGCAATTTGCCAACAACGCTGTAGAGACAATTTAGGTAGGTTATGCAAAGTATATGCCGACACCAGGCGTCTGACTCGTCTAGGTGGCATAAGTTATTCGCTATGCACAGTACGAATACCCCAACGTAACACGTTAATTTGCAGAACACGCTTAGCTATGCACAGTACGATTACAGAATACGCATACAAGCAAAGCCGACTGCACACAAGATTGACCGTAGCGAAGCGAGCACACTGAACAAGCTAGTAGCGAGCTGCTGAACGATCACACAATAGCAAGGCTGATAATAAGCAACTGACACGCAAAATTTGTAAAGCGAAGCGAGACAGCAAGCTACACAGTGTTCCTGCTACAAGCTTCACCCTAAGCTCAACCGTTTCTCTAAGTCCAGCTCTCGGACAGGCTACCCATATTACAACCTAGGATTTCAAAGGCCTGTTATCCCAGGTGTAATGGGAGCAAAAGAAACACAGCAGAAAAAGTTTAGACTTATATTATCCTTCACCAATTTAGAACAGCAATATGTACACTATGTACAGTAATAAGTATAGTGCACGTCACGGTAAGCAAGGCAGAAATAGAAGCCACAAGATAGCAGACCGTGCTCAACCAGCTCTAGAATGGGAATGACAAGGGCAGACAGGAGAGCGGTATCCACATAACCTCTGCGATTGTCAATCCCACCTTCTTATTGGCTAGAACCTGGTCACTAGTTGAACGATGGGGCCCCATCACCAACTCTTAGCAACCTGGTTCGCTGGTTGGGGGAGATAGCCTGTAAATGAGGGTGTGTCCATGCGCCGAATAAAGGTTACGTACTCTTTGCATGCCACACTGCCTTATCTCTTTCATATTTCATTTTAATTTGTGCTTTTAACCCCTTAACTGTCCAAACGTAGCTCTACGTTCTCTCACCCAGTGCTCCGAATATGTTGAAAAAAAAAAAATTTTTAAATAGGACATTTTTTTTACATAATGTAAAAAAAAAAACTTTAGAGTCAGTACTTACGGAGATATAAGACCGCAAAGTCGGTGCTTGTCACTCACCTGACGGCAACATGAAGCGCTGCCGCTTGCAGAAGTGTTGCTGATATACCTTTTTTTTCTCATTTTATTTTATTTTTTATTATCACACTGGCCGATTCCCACCAAGGCAGGGTGGCCCGAAAAAGAAAAACTTTCACCATCATTCACTCCATCACTGTCTTGCCAGAAGGGTGCTTTACACTACAGTTTTTAAACTGCAACACCAACACCCCTCCTTCAGAGTGTAGGCACTGTACTTCCCATCTCCAGGACTCAAGTCCGGCCTGCCGGTTTCCCTGAATCCCTTCATAAATGTTACTTTGCTCACACTCCAACAGCACGTCAAGTATTAAAAACCATTTGTCTCCATTCACTCCTATCAAACACGCTCATGCATGCCTGCTGGAAGTCCAAGCCCCTCGCACACAAAACCTCCTTTACCCCCTCCCTCCAACCTTTCCTAGGCCGACCCCTACCCCGCCTTCCTTCCACTACAGACTGATACATTCTTGAAGTCATTCTGTTTCGCTCCATTCTCTCTACATGTCCGAACCACCTCAACAACCCTTCCTCAGCCCTCTGGACAACAGTTTTGGTAATCCCGCACCTCCTCCTAACTTCCAAACTACGAATTCTCTGCATTATATTCACACCACACATTGGCCTCAGACATGACATCTCCACTGCCTCCAGCCTTCTCCTCGCTGCAACATTCATCACCCATGCTTCACACCCATATAAGAGCGTTGGTAAAACTATACTCTCATACATTCCCCTCTTTGCCTCCAAGGACAAAGTTCTTTGTCTCCACAGACTCCTAAGTGCACCACTCACTCTTTTTCCCTCATCAATTCTATGATTCACCTCATCTTTCATAGACCCATCCGCTGACACGTCCACTCCCAAATATCTGAATACGTTCACCTCCTCCATACTCTCTCCCTCCAATCTGATATCCAATCTTTCATCACCTAATTTTTTTGTTATCCTCATAACCTTACTCTTTCCTGTATTCACCTTTAATTTTCTTCTTTTGCACACCCTACCAAATTCATCCACCAATCTCTGCAACTTCTCTTCAGAATCTCCCAAGAGCACAGTGTCATCAGCAAAGAGCAGCTGTGACAACTCCCACTTTGTGTGTGATTCTTTATCTTTTAACTCCACGCCTCTTGCCAAGACCCTCGCATTTACTTCTCTTACAACCCCATCTATAAATATATTAAACAACCACGGTGACATCACACAAAATTGTCTAAGGCCTAGTTTTACTGGGAAAAAATTTCCCTCTTTCCTACATACTCTAACTTGAGCCTCACTGTCCTCGTAAAAACTCTTCACTGCTTTCAGTAACCTACCTCCTACACCATACACTTGCAACATCTGCCACATTGCCCCCCTATCCACCCTGTCATACGCCTTTTCCAAATCCATAAATGCCACAAAGACCTCTTTAGCCTTATCTAAATACTGTTCACTTATGTGTTTCACTGTAAACACCTGGTCCACACACCCCCTACCTTTCCTAAAGCCTCCTTGTTCATCTGCTATCCTATTCTCCATCTTACTCTTAATTCTTTCAATTATAACTCTACCATACACTTTACCAGGTATACTCAACAGACTTATCCCCCTATAATTTTTGCACTCTCTTTTATCCCCTTTGCCTTTATACAAAGGAACTATGCATGCTCTCTGCCAATCCCTAGGTACCTTACCTTCTTCCATACATTTATTAAATAATTGCACCAACCACTCCAAAACTATATCCCCACCTGCTTTTAACATTTCTATCTTTATCCCATCAATCCCGGCTGCCTTACCCCCTTTCATTTTACCTACTGCCTCACGAACTTCCCCCACACTCACAACTGGCTCTTCCTCACTCCTACAAGATGTTATTCCTCCTTGCCCTATACACGAAATCACAGCTTCCCTATCTTCATCAACATTTAACAATTCCTCAAAATATTCCCTCCATCTTCCCAATACCTCTAACTCTCCATTTAATAACTCTCCTCTCCTATTTTTAACTGACAAATCCATTTGTTCTCTAGGCTTTCTTAACTTCTTAATCTTACTCCAAAACTTTTTCTTATTTTCAACAAAATTTGTTGATAACATCTCACCCACTCTCTCGTTTGCTCTCTTTTTACATTGCTTCACCACTCTCTTAACCTCTCTCTTTTTCTCCATATACTCTTCCCTCCTTGCATCACTTCTACTTTGTAAAAACTTCTCATATGCTAACTTTTTCTCCCTTACTACTCTCTTTACATCATCATTCCACCAATTGCTCCTCTTCCCTCCTGCACCCACTTTCCTGTAACCAGAAACTTCTGCTGAACACTCTAACACTACATTTTTAAACCTACCCCATACCTCTTCGACCCCATTGCCTATGATCTCATTAGCCCATCTATCCTCCAATAGCTGTTTATATCTTACCCTAACTGCCTCCTCTTTTATTTTATAAACCTTCACCTCTCTCTTCCCTGATGCTTCTATTCTCCTTGTATCCCATCTACCTTTTACTCTCAGTGTAGCTACAACTAGAAAGTGATCTGATATATCTGTGGCCCCTCTATAAACATGTACATCCTGACGTCTACTCAACAGTCTTTTATCTACTAATACATAATCCAACAAACTACTGTCATTTCGCCCTGCATCATATCTTGTATACTTATTTATCCTCTTTTTCTTAAAATATGTATTACCTATAACTAAACCCCTTTCTATACAAAGTTCAATCAAAGGGCTCCCATTATTATTTATGCCTGGCACCCCAAACTTACCTATCACACCCTCTCTAAAAGTTTCTCCTACTTTAGCATTCAGGTCCCCTACCACAATTACTCTCTCACTTGGTTCAAAGGCTCCTATACATTCACTTAACATCTCCCAAAATCTCTCTCTCTCCTCTGCATTCCT
This sequence comes from Cherax quadricarinatus, assembly GCF_038502225.1. NCBI lineage: Eukaryota > Metazoa > Arthropoda > Malacostraca > Decapoda > Parastacidae > Cherax > Cherax quadricarinatus. Next base: position 38,408,245 of record NC_091314.1, on the reverse strand, counting down.
CTCTTCTCCAGGTGCATACACGCTTATTATGATCCACTTCTCGCATCCAACCTTTACTTTAATCCACATAATTCTTGAATTTACACATTCATATTCTCTTTTCTCCTTCCATAACTGATCATTTAACATTACTGCTACCCCTTCCTTTGCTCTAACTCTCTCAGATACTCCAGATTTAATCCCATTTATTTCCCCCCACTGAAACTCCCCTACCCCCTTCAGCTTTGTTTCGCTTAGGGCCAGGACATCCAACTTCTTTTCATTCATAACATCAGCAATCATCTGTTTCTTGTCATCCGCACTACATCCACGCACATTTAAGCATCCCAGTTTTATAAAGTTTTTCTTCTTCTCTTTTTTAGTAAATGTCTACAGGAGAAGGGGTTACTAGCCCATTGCTCCCGGCATTTTAGTCGCCTCATACAACACGCATGGCTTACGGAGGAAAGATTCTTTTCCACTACCCCATGGACAATAGAAGAAATAAAGAAGAACAAGAGCTATTTAGAAAAAGGGGAAAAACCTAGATATATGTATATATATATATATGCATGTGCATGTCTGTGAAGTGTGACCAAAGTGTAAGTAGGAGTAGCAAGATATCCCTGTTATCTAGCGTGTTTATGAGACAGAAAAAGAAACCAGCAATCCTACCATCATGCAAAACAGTTACAGGTTTCTGTTTCACAGTCATCTGGCAGGACGGTAGTACTTCCCTGGGTGGTTGCTGTCTACCAACCTACTACCTATAGGTAGTTATTTTTTTTTTTTATTATCACACTGGCCGATTCCCACCAAGGCAGGGTGGCCCGAAAAAAAAAGACTTTCACCATCATTCACTCCATCACTGTCTTGCCAGAAGGGTGCTTTACACTACAGTTTTTAAACTGCAACATTAACACCCCTCCTTCAGAGTGCAGGCACTGTACTTCCCATCTCCAGAACTCAAGTCTGGCCTGCCGGTTTCCCTGAACCCCTTCATAAATGTTACTTTGCTCACACTCCAACAGCACGTCAAGTATTAAAAACCATTTGTCTCCATTCAGTCCTATCAAACACGCTCATGCATGCCTGCTGGAAGTCCAAGCCCCTCGCACACAAAACCTCCTTTACCCCCTCTCTCCAACCTTTCCTAGGCCGACCCCTACCCCGCCTTCCTTCCACTACAGACTGATACACTCTTGAAGTCATTCTGTTTCGCTCCATTCTCTCTACATGTCCGAACCACCTCAACAACCCTTCCTCAGCCCTCTGGACAACAGTTTTGGTAATCCCGCACCTCCTCCTAACTTCCAAACTACGAATTCTCTGCATTATATTCACACCACACATTGCTCTCAGACATGACATCTCCACTGCCTCCAGCCTTCTCCTCGCTGCAACATTCATCACCCATGCTTCACACCCATATAAGAGCGTTGGTAAAACTATACTCTCATACATTCCCCTCTTTGCCTCCAAGGACAAAGTTCTTTGTCTCCACAGACTCCTAAGTGCACCACTCACTCTTTTCCCCTCATCAATTCTATGATTCACCTCATCTTTCATAGACCCATCCGCTGACACGTCCACTCCCAAATATCTGAATACATTCAGTGAACAAGGCATGTTGATGTTAATAATATGGCTCTGGGCCACAGTGTAGGTAGCCGGTAGGTGTAGCCCAGGCAGGCTACACCTACCGGCTACCTACACTGACTTCCTACAAATAAATACTACTCACCTCTCTTCCTATATTAAGACTACACATATTTTAAGGTAAATAATGAGTGTACTGTATGTGTATTTTTACCTCTCTGGGATGTTTTAAATATCGTATATTAAGTATGAGACGGGGAGCCAGGGCTACCTACACCTGGGCTCCCTGCACCTGACTTCCTACAAATAAGTACTACTCACCTCTCTCCCTACATTAAGATTACAAATACTTTAAGATAAGTAATGAATTTACTGTGAATGTATTTTACTTTGTGTGTTTTTAATGCCTGGTTCTATTACTAACTTAATATAATTTATCGTAAACTTGTTGTCTGGCATTTATATGCATTTATAAATGGAAAAAAATGGCGTTCTGCCTTCCGGCGATGTCTGCTTTCCGACGACAGCCTGGAACCTAGCCCGCCATATAAGTGGGGCCCTACTGTATTTACGTTTCATTTTTCATTCCTTCAAAATTTGTGCGATAGGCCTGAGTCGCCTAGACACGAGAGAATGGGTCTGCTCACTCAGTGTGTGCTGTATGAAAAAAATCGGGGACACCTGGGTACCGCATGGTAGCACCAGTTACATTCAGCTTCATCTTGGGTCAACATCATGGCACATCCTCGTGAGTCACTCACGCCTCGTCGTATTAGCACTATTATTCGAGGAAAGTGATATAGAACATCAGTTTAGTAGATTTGACACAGATGTGGCTACTAATACTCAAGGAATTAGTGAAAATATCAACGATAGCCCAGATGACCCTCAGCCCATCACCTCTGGGGTGGCCAGTATGGCCACACCAGACCCTAGGCCAAGCACTTCTGGGGTGGCCAGTAAGGCCACACCAGAACCTAGGCCAAGCACTTCTGGTGGGCCAGTGTGGCCACACAAGACCCTGGGCCAAGCACCTCTGGAGTGGCGAGTGTTACCCATAGGCAACTACGCAAGAGGAAACTATCATTTTCCCGGTGTTTTAGTGATAGTGAAAGTGATGTAAGTGACGATGAGATTGATTTTATGCCATTGGAGGATTCGTCTAGTGATAGTGATCATTATTCACCAGTGAAGTGTACTTTAAGGTGTCGTCGCCTATGTTCGGGCAGTGTGCCATTTGCAGTTGGTGGCAAGGGTCGTGGCAGGTCACGATCCAAAACCCCGGCCACTGATAGTGAAAGTGATCATTAAGGTGAATATGCAGGGATGGAGGAAGTAGTGGTGGGTGGCACAGTGCCTGGACCACATGGCACGGTGAGTGGACAGACAAAGGACTGCCCAGCATCCCCTCAGCCATGTCCTGCCTCCACTCCTATCCCCCCTCCTGCTCCCCCACGCCCCATACCAGAGGTCAACCTTGCACCATGTGGCCAAGAGTGGAACCGGACACAAAGTATATTCGTGCCACAGTCTTTTGATTTTGATGCGAGTGGAAGTGGCATCTTGCCAAAATGTCCCATAATGAATGAGTCTTTTTCCAGTTATACGGTACTTTGACGAGCTTATAGTGAACTTGATAGTGACCTAGGCGAACAATTATTACCTCTATATCATGGATAATACAGCAGAGGTTGGGGAATTGTCACGGCTGCACATATGGAAAGATACAACAGTGGCTGCAATGTATTTTTTCCTTCCCACTGTTATGCTTATGCCACATACCTATAAGAACAATATACATAACTACTGGGCCACAGACTACTTTATCAGTACTCCTGTCTTCTGTGACCTCCTTCCCTGCAACAGATTCACTCTGTTCCTACGAATGTTGCACTTCTCAGACAGGAATAGGCCCAACAGAAATGACATTCTATACAGAATATGGGAAGTGTTTATCTACATGAAGCAGAAATTCAGTGCCTACTTTTATCCCTTCAAGAACATTGTTGTTGACGAGTCCTTGATTCTGTCCAAGGGACGCCTGTCATTCAAGCAATATATACCGAGCAAACGTCATCGCTTTGGTATAAAACTTTTTGTTATGAGTGACTGTGAGAGTGGTCTTGTGTTGGATGTCATTGTACACATCGGGAAAAACACACTCGAGGATACCAGGCGCACGTTGAGCATTTCTGGTGATGTTTGAAAAATGATGGAACCATACCTTGGCAAGAGCCATACATTGTACACAGACAACTGGTATACAAGCCCTGTGCTCACTGATTTCCTGTGTGTGAACAATACTGATATATTTGGAACAGTGAGAAGGAATAGGAATCATATGCCAAGGTTCAGTGGAGGCAGTGTTGAAGGTGCAGTGCAAGTGTTTCATGCCAATGACATCATGGCACTGACATCGCATGACAAACGGGACGTGACATTGATGTCAACCATCCACAGAAATGAGATGATACAAACAGACAAAGTGAACCGGGACACCAGTGAACGTATTGTCAAGCCATCTGCTGTTGTCGACTATACGTACAAACAATATGCGACTAGTTGACAAGTGTGACATGATGATAGGGTTCGTTGATTGTGTGTGTAGGAGTCGCAATTGGTATATAAAACTGTTTTTCCACCTTGTAGACATTGCAGTGTTCAATGCATTCAATATGTACGAAATAAAGACTGGAAAATGACAACATTTTGCAGAATTCTCCCTGAATGTCATAAAACAGATAGCAAAAAAAGTATGGTACCAAACCTGTACCTGACCCTCAACAGTGACCTGCCACACCACAACCTGTTCCCTAACCACAACCACAGCCAATGGAAGAAGTGCCAGACCGAATCATCCCTAATTGTCACTACCTGGTACCAATACCACCTACCCCAAAGAAGCATTCCCATAAAAAGTGTGTTGTGTGTGTGACCACCACAAAAAGACCCCAACAGCAGAAGGATGCATGATACATATGTCACCAGTGTGGGGTGGCACTCTGTATGAATCCATGCTTCATGGAGTATCATACAATCATGGAGTTCTAGAAACATAAGTGGGACATGTAAATACTTGTATATAGTTGTAGATAATAGTGTGTGATTCAGCCAGGTGTGCAAAATCGTCTATCAGTGTATACATGTGTGTTTGTGACACCTGGTGGTTAACACTTACACTCACTCATCCATTTGACCATAAACAGAAATATCAATCTCAATCTCAAAATAATGAATCTTAACCAGTCATAAGTTGGCCTGTGATACTCCAATACTGAAACTATGTATAGTGCCAAAACAAAAGCATTCACATTGCTAAACTCACAAACTAGTATTTAGTCACTTTGCCATAATACCAACTTACCTCATAATTTTGTAATATTTTAAACTTAAGATTTAATTTAAGTCTGCCCGAAATGCCTAGCCATGCTAGGTGTTCTAGTGGTACACTCTGTAATTATTATTTTACTACATGTAAACCACACAATAACCAAATTCTGTAAACTCAGCATTGTAATCCTTATAGAGAATAAACTTTGAATTTGAATATGATAATAATTTTGTATATAATATTGGTGTATAAGCAACAATTGACATTGAAATCAAAAGATTACCCATAAAACATAATTATCATATCATGAAAACCAAGAAAAGTAAAAAAAAAAAAGAAAAAAAGAAAAAAAAAAATGGTAAATATGTAGAAAATTAAAGGTGAATACAGGAAAGAGTAAGGTTATGAGGATAACAAAAAGATTAGGTGATGAAAGATTGGATATCAGATTGGAGGGAGAGAGTATGGAGGAGGTGAACGTATTCAGATATTTGGGAGTGGACGTGTCAGCGGATGGGTCTATGAAAGATGAGGTGAATCATAGAATTGATGAGGGGAAAAGGTGAGCGGTGCACTTAGGAGTCTGTGGAGACAAAGAACTTTGTCCTTGGAGGCAAAGAGGGGAATGTATGAGAGTATAGTTTTACCAATGCTCTTATATGGGTGTGAAGCATGGGTGATGAATGTTGCAGCGAGGAGAAGGCTGGAGGCAGTGGAGATGTCATGTCTGAGGGCAATGTGTGGTGTGAATATAATGCAGAGAATTCGTAGTTTGGAAGTTAGGAGGAGGTGCGGGATTACCAAAACTGTTGTCCAGAGGGCTGAGGAAGGGTTGTTGAGGTGGTTCGGACATGTAGAGAGAATGGAGCGAAACAGAATGACTTCAAGAGTGTATCAGTCTGTAGTGGAAGGAAGGCGGGGTAGGGGTCGGCCTAGGAAAGGTTGGAGGGAGGGGGTAAAGGAGGTTTTGTGTGCGAGGGGCTTGGACTTCCAGCAGGCATGCGTGAGCATGTTTGATAGGAGTGAATGGAGACAAATGGTTTTTAATACTTGACGTGCTGTTGGAGTGTGAGCAAAGTAACATTTATGAAGGGGTTCAGGGAAACCGGCAGACTGGACTTGAGTCCTGGAGATGGGAAGTACAGTGCCTGCATTCTGAAGGAGGGGTGTTAACCCTTTGACTGTCGCAACCCCTAATCCTGAGGTGTCTCCTGGTGTCGCAAAATTTAAAAAAAAAAAATTATTTTTTCTCATGAAATGATAGAGAATCCTTTCCCGATTGTAATGACACCAAAAAAATGAAATTTGATGGAAAACTGACGGAATTATGCTCTCGCGAAGTTAGCGACCTCAGCGCTGTTTACAAATCGGCGATTTCGCCCACTTTGAGCCCTATTTACGGCTAATTCCATTGTTCCAGTCGCCCAAACTCATAGCTATTTCTTTAGAACTCCATTTTTTCTATCGATTGAGTACACGAAACTGCCCATTTACCGATTTCAACTATCTAATAATGTGGTCAGAAATTTGCAATTTGGCCAATTTCACGAAAATTAAAAAATATGACAATTTCAAAATAAGGTCCAGAATGAACAATGCAGACATTCTTGGCTCTAAAATAACATTTTCTTTGCTCATCAGTCATGTCTCCAGGCCCCTCTGATATTACATTTGCTTTCTATTTTGAATTTTTATTCAAACAAAAAATAGAAGACTTTCTATTATGCAGACTACTGCAATACTGTAATAATTGTATAAATAACATCAACCCATTCATGACTGCATATTAGAATGGCTAGTTGGACATTTATTGGACAATGGCATCATTTGTTTACTTTTGAACATTGGCAAAAATCAAACATTTCCCTTACTTTGAGCTCCATTTCTAGGTTCCTTTTATAGTAAAATCAATCAAAATCACCTCTATTTCTATAATATGACTTCCATTCTATCAAATGAGACCAAGAAAACGAGAATACAACCATAAATACTATACGAAAATAGACCACAAAGTCGGCATTTTATTTGAAAAAAAACGGTCGGAGTTTTTTTTTCTCATTATGCACTGCGTGCTCCAGGATTTTTTTTATATGGTGCACACTGACCACACAGACCCATTCTCTCACATGTGGGCCTACCAGCTTTCTCCTGCTTGATTTGAAGCCGCTAGAATTTATGAGTATATATACGTCAAACACGGTACCTCGTAAGACATATATATACGGCCGCGACAGTCAAAGGGTTAATGTTGCAGTTTAAAAACTGTAATGTAAAGCACCCTTCTGGCAAGACAGTGATGGAGTGAATGATGGTGAAAGTTTTTCTTTTTCGGGCCACCCTGCCTTGGTGGGAATCGGCCAGTGTGATAAAACACGTAAAAAAAAAAAATGTAGAATTTCTGTAAGTGGTAGCGCTTCATGTTGCCATCAGGTGATCGCCAAGTGCCAACTTCGCACTCTCATATCTTGGTAAGTACTGACCCTAATTTTTTTTTTTTATCCTATAACACTTAGAAAAATGTGCCCTCTATTTCTATATAAAAAAAATTATTTTTCAAAATATTCGGGGCACTGGGGTAGTGTGAAGGCTTACTCAGCCCTGTAACAACTTCATTCAGTATTACCAAGGCTGGCTCCTCCTCAGGAAAATAAATGAATAGAAAAAGAAATAATAATTCACAAAGATAAACACTTTATTATTTATTAATGCATAGATAAAACATTGAAATATGAAGGCGTATCCTACTTGAAAGAAAAATGAAAAATGAAATGGAAAAATGGCATTTGAATTCATCGCTAATATGTACAGTTATACTGGGGTGTCTGGTTGAGGTTGACACCGTCTTGTACAAATTATAGCCATTACTGATGATGTGGGGGGGGGGGGGGGTCACAGGTGTTGAGTGACAACCCAACGACTAGTTCTTCAGAGAGTCTATAGCCTTGAATAGTCAGTCCAGATGACAGGAATGCAGGTTCTTTACCACTACAAAGATGAGGGGTAGTGTCCTGTACAATTAATCAGGTAGGTAGATTATAAGGTGACGTACCAAGACCGGTTTCAGTCCATCTCCTTCAACACTTCTCGTTGGTTGGCAGGTGGCCCGATCTGTCATTCCAAGCTGGAAAGAGAGACAGGTTACCCACTGCTTAAGAAATCACTCTCCATGATAAGTGTAAGATACTCAAAAAAGGTGGTGATTATCGAAAAGTCTCATGTGGAGCTTAAAACTAAAAGGACTAAGTTTATTATTGGTCAAAAGTGAAGCTTTCAACCAATATCAACTAGAATAGGAGCAGAGGGTTTTACTTACAGTTGTGCTGGGAGCTGTGAGTCGAGTGATTACTGTTTGGCCGGAGCCCCACACCTCACCTTTCTGGGTGGGGAAAAAGGGGGGGAGGGGATAGCGGGAGCTAGACTGACCCTACCTTAACAAGCAGCCAGCACATACCACATACTCGCTCGCTACTCCTATCTGTTGAACTTTTCCCTCACACTCCCCCTTACCAAGACTTATAGTCAAGGAGTATAAGAAAAATAGGCGAGGAAAAAGTTCTCATATGAAGTCGCGTAAGGCAACAAATCTACTGTCACGACTTAACCAGTCAGAGATATAATTGGATGAACCATTGATATACACAATATGAAACTTAAAAGCTTGGAGTGCCAATGTCCACCTTAAGAGGTGACTGTTGGTTCCCTTAAAAGTTTCTAGGTATATCAAAGGTTTGTGATCCATTTCTAAAATAAATTCTTTTCCCAGTAAATAAAATTTAAGTTTGGAGATACCCCACACAAGGGCCAAACATTACTTTTCTATGGTGGAGTATCTCGTTTCTGCAGGAGGGAAGTTTTAGATTTAATAAATATACAGGAACTAGGAGTGTGTGTATTTTGTGCAGTAAGCACCTGACACCTATTGCAAGAACTATACTTCTTTGTAACCTTTAAGTACATGCTTGGCCAAAAATAAGTGTGCTTGAGTTTATGCCACGTCTTACGATGGGCCAAGTGTTTGGTCAATGGCAAATCATGAACCATTTGAAGAACAGTCTCTCGACATGGTTTAGGAACAACAAGGAGGGAATAATCTATCTCTGAAGAATGAGATTTAAATACAGATTTACATAAAGATACCATTAATATATTCAAACTTATGAGATATGTATCTCCCGTGGATAACTTTGTTGTTAAAAGCTTGATTATGACAATCCCGAATTGAAGGGCAATCGCGCTGTATATTGACAAAGTCATCCTTGGACATAAAATCTGGGAAAATAAAAGGACTTATGGTGGGAGAAGAGAAGGTAGGAGAAGCCAGAGTTATGGTCTGAGCCCTAGTCAAGACATTGAGAGTGCCGTAGGCAATACCCTTACTTTCACCTGACGAGTGGACTGGTGATCCTGCTACCTCACTATCGAGAGCAGTATCATCTGTTTCTACCCCCATATGAACAGCACGAGACAATGCAGCTTCCGGTGCGGAATTGTTAAGGGGCTTATTTAACCCTTTGACTGTCGTGGCCGTATATATACGTTTTACGAGGTGCCGTGTTTGACGTATATATACTCATAAATTCTAGCGGCTTCAAATCAAGCAGGAGAAAGCTGGTAGGCCCACATGTGAGAGAATGGGTCTGTGTGGTCAGTGTGCACCATATAAAAAAAATCCTGGAGCACGCAGTACATAATGAGAAAAAAAAAACTCCGACCGTTTTTTTTAATTAAAATGCCGACTTTGTGGTCTATTTTCGTATAGTATTTATGGTTGTATTCTCGTTTTCTTGGTCTCATTTGATAGAATGGAAAACATATTACAGAAATAGAGGTGTTTTTGATAGATTTTGCTATAAAAAGAACCTAGAAATGGAGCTCAAAGTAGGGGAAATGTTTGATTTTTACCAATGTTCAAAAGTAAACAAATGATGCCATTGTCCAATAAATGTCCAACTAGCCATTCTAATATGCAGTCATGAATGGGTTGATGTTATTTATACAGTTATTACAGCATTGCAGTAGTCTGCATAATAGTAAGTCTAATATTTTTTGTTTGAATAAAAATTCAAAATAGAAAGCAAGAGTAATATCAGAGGGGCCTGGAGACGTGACTGATGAACAAAGAAAACGTTATTTTAGAGCCAGGAATGTCTGCATTGTTCATTCTGGACCTTATTTTGAAATTGTCATATTTTTTAGTTTTCGTGAAATTGGCCAAATTGCAAATTTCTGACCACATTATTAGGTAGTTGAAATCAGTAAATGGGCAGTTTCTTGTACTCAGTCGATAGAAAAAATGAAGTTCTAAAGAAATAGCTATGAGTTTGGGCGACTGGAACAATGAAATTACCCGAAAATAGGGCTCAAAGTGGGCGAAATCGCCGATTTGTAAACAGCGCCGAGGTCGCTAACTTCGCAAGAGCATAATTCTGTCAGTTTTCCATCAAATTTCGTTTTTTTTGGTGTCATTACAATCGGGAAAAGATTCTCTATCATTTCATAAGAAAAAATAATTTTTTTTTTTTTTAAATTTTGCGACACCAGGAGACACCTCAGGATTGGGGGTTGCGACAGTCAAAGGGTTAACTTACAAGGAAGAGGAGCTGGAAAACTTGGATCCACGGGTGGTGATGAAAGATCCGCCTCTGAAGGAAGAACGGCACCTTTAATGTTACCCACTATTATAGAACAAGTAATTGGGGCTAGTACCGCATTAGTCCAACTGGTGAACCATTTAGTTTTTAAGTAACAACGTATTGTACGGAAAGTATTTTCACGACCCAAGTAATCTGAAAGAATAGAGGACACACGAGAGGTTTTAAAGGGAACAGTTTGTCCGAAATTACGCTGCACGTACATCCAGTGTCACGTAATATGTCTGAGACTTTTATACCATTAACTGCTCCTGAACAGAAGGGTGCTTTGTCATTACTGTCAACAAAACATCTACCAACTTTCTCTATTTTCTTGGAAGGACAATCTGGACGTTTATGTCCGATACCACCACGCTGATGACATGTTGGTATAATAGCTGGTGACTTTGTTTCTACTGTAAGCTTCTTAATCTTTGGTTCAGGTGAACCATTGCCCTCAGGGTTCGATCCCTTTAGGTCTTTATAGGAATTGTGAGCCTCAGCATACAAGTCAGCGGCCTCAGCAACTTCCTCAGCTTTAATCAGGTTACGTTCTCTAATGAATGTTCGTATCTGGTGGGAAAGAGCTGTCAGGAACTGGTCAGCAACCATGAAGTCTCTATGAGATTCATAACTGTGATCAATTCCTGAACTCTCTATCCAAAAGTCGAACAAACGAAAGAGTGTTGCCTGTAACTGCTGAAACTTTTGGCCATGCTGTAAGGTGGCATACCTGAAATCTTTCCTATAAGAATTTGTGGTTTTTCGATATGCTTTAAGGATTGCCTTCTTCAGTAGGTTATAATTACATATGATATCCTGCAATGAAGTTGCATAGATATTCAAAGCTATGCCAGAAAATAACATTCCTAACCTGGTAGCCCAGGTGTCAGCAGGCCATTCACAGAGGGTAGCGGTATTTTCAAACCTGATAATGTATGAAGTAATGTCTTCACCCTCTGTGAAGGGAGGTAAATTAGGTGTTGGAATATGCACACTAGCTGCATGATGTTCAATTACTCCTTCCTCTAATTGTTGTTGTGTAAAAGTTAACTTTTTATTCTCTAATTCAGGGCGAGATTTTTCGAGCTCGCGATCTTTTTCTCTCTCTCTCTTAACTCATGTTCTCTAGCTCTTTCCTCAACTTCTCTATCCTTTGCTCTTTCCTCAAGTTCTCTTAACCTAACTTGTTCCTCACGTATTTTAGCTTGTTCCTCACGTACTCTAGCTCTCTCCTCACGATCAAGTCTATCACACTCCTTTTCGTCTTCTCTCTTTCTGTCTATCTTGGTTTTCTCTTTCAATTCAATCTCCTTTTTCTCCTCTCTTTCTCTTTCTAACTGTCTTTCTTGACTTTCTCTTTCAATTCGATCTCTCTCCTTTTTCTCCTCTCTTTCGATTCTCTCTCTCTCCTTTTTCTCCTCTCTTTATCTTTCTAACTATCTTTCTTCTCTCTCAATTCTTTCCTTTCTCTATTCGCTCCTGGATCTTAGCACTAATGAAAGCTTCTAAATTTTTTCCCTTTATTCCTAACTTCCAGCGTTCATCCAAAACTGGCATTCCTCCATACTTGCAAGAATAACTTAAACTACCAGGAGAAAATGAAATGGATATATCAAAGAAAACGGAGGGTTCAATTCCTGCTCCACTCAAACTGTAAATAAATTGGAGGGTTCGATCCCTGCTTCGATTAAACAGCATGTGTGAATGAAAACGGAGGGTTCTATGCCGGCTCCGAGCAAACAGTAAGTAGAATGGGGTCCCTTGACCATCCAATCTTCTCACCAACAAAAAATCAAGAGTGTCCTACAACAGTTCCCTTGATATAATAAAGAGCTCAATGAAACAACTTGTCACTGGAAAATCTCGGGTCCCTAGAGTCTATTCCTCCAAATCGTTTCAAGCTCAAAAATACAGGTGACAGAATTAACTAGTATATCCTGCCTTGACTTGACTTACAATAAATTGAGACTATAACAATCACCAAATCTTTTAAATACCTGTACTGTGGTCCTACCATAGAGAATGACTACTCATGGCTGGTGGTAGCCGTCTGTGGTATGCGGCGTTGAAGTTTCAATGATAGATTCGAGATGGAGTTGAATCTTGATTCAGTAGAGTTGATCCTGGCAAGGTCGCTACTTGTGAAGGCTTACTCAGCCCTGTAACAACTTCAGACAGTATTACCAAGGCTGGCTCCTCCTCAGGAAAATTAACGAATAGAAAAAGAAATAATTCACAAAGTAAGCACTTTATTATTTAGTAATGCAAAGATAAAACATAGAAACATGAAGGTGTATCCTACTTTAAAGAAAAATGAAAAGTGAAATGGAAAAATGACATTTGAATTCAACGCTAATATGTACAGTTATACTGGGGTGTCTGGTTGAGGTTGACACCGTCTTGTAGAAATTGTAGCCGTTGCTGATGATGTGGGGGGGGGGGGTCACAGGTGTTGAGTGACAACCCAACGACTAGTTCTTCACAGAGTCTATAGCCTTGAATAGTCAGTCCAGATGACAGGAATGCAGGTTCTTTACCACTACAAAGATGAGGGGTAGTGTCCTGTACAATTAATCAGGTAGGTAGATTATAAGGTGACGTCCCAAGACCGGTTTCAGTCCATCTCCTTCAACACTTCTCGTTGGTTGGCAGGTGACCCGATCTGTCATTCCAAGCTGGAAAGAGAGACAGGTTACCCACTGCTTAGGAAATCACTCTCCATGATAAGTGTAAGATACTCAAAAAAGGTGGTGATTATCGAAAAGTCTCATGTGGAGCTTAAAACTAAAAGGACTAAGTTTATTATTGGTCAAAAGTGAAGCTTTCAACCAATATCAACTAGAATAGGAGCAGAGGCTTTTACTTACAGTTGTGCTGGGAGCTGTGAGTCGAGTGATTACTGTTTGGCCGGAGCACCACACGTCACTTTTCGGGGTGGGGAAAAAGGGGGGGGGATGGGATAGCAGGAGCTAGACCGACCCTACCTTAACAAGCAGCCAGCAATCAAACTATCATTACCATATACTCGCTTGCTACTCCTAGCTGTTGAACTTTTCCCTCACAGGTAGTGAACGTATATATACGTTTGGACCGTTTACGGGTTAAAAGACAAGAACACCAGTAAAAGATATTTCTTGAAAGACATGTCATCATGGTATGACGGCTGGGAAAATAAGATGGGTGGCTTGGATGGGGCTGTCTTGGATGGCAGTGTTCCTAAGGGTAGTGTTGTCCTGGAGGACAGTGCCCCTGAGGGTGCTAGTGTTGTCCTGGAGGGTGTTAGTGTTGTCCTGGAGGACAGTGAACCAAAAGGAGACATTGGCCCCGGTGATGAAGCAAGTAAAGACAACGCTATTCAATTCACAGAGGGACAAAATAGCGATACTGCTGGAGATGGAACAAAAGGGGATGATGCCTCGGGAAATAGTGTCAGCACATTACTAGCAAAACCTGGTAGAAGCACTGATTTCCATACAAGATGAATCCTAGCAAACAGTAGTCCAATCTATGCAAATACTATGCCTTGGGTATCTGTAGGCACAGTATATCTGGTAAAACAGGTGGGACATGCACCTTTGACCATCCCCAAAAATGCTGCACCCACATGACAACAGGAGAGTGCAACTTCCCCTCCTGTAACTTATTTCACCCAAAAATGTGTCACTCATTAGTCCATGAAAGAAAATGCTACAGTGCATACTGCCAGGCACATCATCTAAAGGGGTCAAGACGGCACAGACCAGCCAGACTATGGGACTATGGGACCCAAAAGAGGGGAGCCACAACCCCTCCAGGGACAGAGTTTTTTAGGGCCAGGGGGGAAAAAAGACTGGCAAGAAATGACAATAATCCTACACCAACTGAATACACTTCTGGAGCAGAGGCACAGACATTGGCCTCCACTCTAGAACAAGAGAGATTAGAGCCAGCAAGTAAAACCCCCCTAAATTCCACCAATACAACATTTGTCTTTGCAGATATACAGGGTCTAAAGCCATCAAAAAACAACAGAATTCCTTACATCAAGGGACTGCTCATGGAGTCAAATGCAACATTTGCAGCATTCACCGAGACCCACATAAGGATCATTATGACAACAGAATATGGATCCCAGGTTATAACCTATTCAGATGCGACAGACTAAACAGGCAATGAGGGGGGGGGGGGTTGGCCTATACGTCACAGAGTTGCTCATTTGCTCAGAACTACTAAACACCTCAAATGATCTAGTTGAAGTTTTGGCGGTAAAGATTGAAAACCAAAACCTTGTCATTGTGGTAGTATACAAGCCTCCAGATGCAACTTCCCAGCAGTTCCAGGAGCAGCTTGTGAAAATTGATCACTGTCTGGAAAATCTCCCAACTCCTGCCCCAAACATCTTACTACTAGGAGATTTCAACTTGAGATACCTAAAATGGAGGAGTATAGCAAACAATGCTTTAGCAGAGATCACCCCAGGAGGCAGCTCAGATGAAAACTCACACACACACGAACTATTGAATCTCTGCATCAGTTTCACCTTGAACCATCAAATATTAGAGCCTACAAGAATAGAAAATATTCTGGACTTCATCTTCACTAACAATGACGATCTGATACATAATATAACCGTATCTAAGACAATACACTCAGATCACTACATAATAGAGGTACAGACATGTATGCACAGGGCTCCGGACCAGCAAAATGTGATCAGTCATGAAGGTCTCTTCACAAAACTCAATTTTAATAAAAACATACAGGGGGATCAAGTCAACCATGTCCTAAATGAAACAAACTGGGAAGATATCCTAAACAACATGGATCTAAGCATTTGCCTAGAAAAAATGAACTCTGTGGTTCTTGAGATCTGCTCAAGACACATTCCCTTAACCCTTTCAGGGTCCAAAGGCCAAATTTCAAAGTGCGCACAAGTGTCCAGAATTTTCAAAAAATAATTTTGTTATTTTTTCTTATGAAATGGTAGAGAATCTTTTTCTGATGGTAATAAAACAAAAAGTACGAAATTTGATGGAAAATTGACGAAATTATGCTCACGAATTTTGATGTGTCAGCGATATTTATGCATCGGCAATTTTGCTGACTTTGACTCCCATTTTAGGCCATTTATTTTATTCCAGTTGACCAAATTCTTAGCTATTTCACTAGTATTACTTCTATTCTATTGATTGAGCACAAGAAATTGCCAAGTCAACTGTTTCAACTACAAAATAAAGTGATTGGAAATTGGTAATTTGTCCAATTTAGTGCAAAGTTCAAAATATTCCAATTTCAAAATAGGGTCCAGAATAAACAATGCAGGCATTCCTGGCACTAAACTAACATTTCCTTTGTTCATTAGTTACATTTTCAGGTTTTACAAATGAATTCCATTTTCATTTTTAATTCACATAATGAATTTTTATTCAAACCAAAAAATGGAAGATTTACTGTTATGCAATATCGTAATAATTGTATAAATAATATCAGCACATTTGTGAATGTATATTAGACCCACCAGCTGGCGTGTATTAGACGTGTGAGGTCATTTGTTTACTCTTGAACATCGGCAAAAATTTAACATTTCCGTTACTTTGAGCTCAGTTTCAAGCCATTTTCAGTACTAAAACCAATCAAAATCATCTCTATTTCTGTAATATATCTTCATTCTATCAAATGAGACCAAGAAATCGCAAATACAACTATAAAAACATACGGAAAAACACTGCAAAGTGCTGTTTTAATAAAAAATTACAGCCACAGTTTTTTTCTCTCATGCACTGTGTGCTGCAGGATTTGTTTTGTGTGGTGCACACATACCACATAGATGTATTCTCTCATATCTAGGTCCAAATTTACCGCTCACAGCTTATCAGAGTGAACTGAGCTCACAACCTAGATCTATGGTTTGGACCCTCAATGTAAAGCTGTAGATCTACGGCACGGACCCTCAAGGGGTTAAGAAAAAGAAAGAGAAGATGTAAACTAGAAAGAGAGAGATGCTCTCTATACAGACGAAGGCGAAGAGTCATGGAGATGCTGAGAGGGGCCAATATATCTGAAATACTAAGGGTAATTGCAAATATCGAACTTAAGCTGAAGGAATCTTACAGGAGACATACACAGATGACAGCCAAGAAATGAGTGAGATATTAAAGTCCCAATACGACTCATTGTTCAGCGAGCCGCTGCCGCCCAGACTAAGTGTCGACAAGCCAAATGAAATCTTTATGAATGAAACCCAAAATTTGGTCATCTCAAAAATATCGGACATTATTTTAACTCCACAAGACTTTGCAAAGGCAATAAATGACATGCCCATGCACTCTGCCCCAGGCCCAGATTCATGGAACTCCATGTTCATCGAGAATTGCAAGAAGCCCCTATCACGTGCCTTCAGCATTCTATGGAGAGGGAGCATGGACACAGGGGTCATCCCACACACACTAACAGCAATAGACATAGCCCCACTTCACAAAGGTGGCAGTAAAAGAGGTGCAAAGAACTACAGACCGATAGCACTAACATCCCATATCATAAAAATCTTTTATTTATTTATTTATTTGTTTATTTAGTAATTTGAGCATACATACAGAGGTACAAAAAAATACAGGTAAGAGCAGCATGCCAAAGCCACTTGTATGCATAGCAAGAAGCAAGATCACCAACCATCTAGATACCTATCAGCTACACAACCCAGAGCAACACAGGTTTAGAGCAGGTTGCTCCTGCCCGTTGCAGCTACTGGACCACTGTGACAAGGTCCTGGATGCTGTTGACAATAAACAAAATACAGATGTAGTATACACAGATTTTGCAAAAGCTTTCAGCAGGTGTGACCATGGTGTAATAGCACACAAAATGCGTGATAAGGGAAAAACAGGAAAAGTTGGTAGATAGAGCTATAACTTCCTGACAAACAGAACACAAGGAATAATAGTAAACAGAGTAAAGTCCCAGGCAGTTACAGTGAAAAACTCTGTTCCACAAGGCATGTACTCGCTCCCATTCTATTCTTCATCCTCATTTTGGACATAGACAGATGTAAGCCATAGCTCTGTGTCTTCCTTTGTGGATGACACCCGGATTGCCATGGCAGTGACCTCCGTCAAAGACACAGCAAGACTACAAGTGGAAATCAACCAAATCTTCGAGTGGGCCACTCAAAATAATATGAATTTCAACGAGGAGAAATTTCAACTACAGTGGAACCTCAGATTTCAAATGTATTGCTTATCAAACTCTTCGAAAATCGACCACTTTCTTCGAACCAACTTTGTCCCTATTATCAAACTCGCCCCTATTTACGAACTGCTGGGTACTGGACCTGTCCACCAGCCTACTCTGTCCATGTCCCCGCGTAGGTGTCATGAGCCAGTCTGGCTTTGTTGATGCTTGAGTGAACATTTTATGATTAATTCATTGTGTTTAGTGCTTGTGGGACTGTGAAATAAGCTACCATGGGCCCAAAGAAACTTGCTAGTGGTACCCCTGTGGTAAAGAAAGTGAGAAACACCATAGATATGTAGAAGGAAATAATACAGAAGTATGAGAGTGGTGTGAGACTTGTTGAGCTTGCTAGGATGTATGTGGACAGTTATTTTGTGAGACAGGGGTCCAGTGGCTCTCAAGCTGGTCCTAGTGGCATTACAAGACAGAGATGGGAAGTAACCCCAGAGAGGGCTTTGATAACTAAAGTCCTTATGGAGGGGGATTCCCCTTCCAAACACTAACCCCAACTCCCTCTCTCCTCCCTATCTTCCAGATGCCATCACCAATCTTCAATAAAGGTAAGTAAAAATGTTATTTTATATGTTTATTTAAATTTATTAATAATTGTACACTATATTTGTTGTATGTAAAACTATATTGTAATACTACCTATAAAATGCATATTTTTGTGAATATTTTTGGGTTTCTGGAACGGATTAATTGTTTTTATTATTATTAACACACTAGCCGATTCCCACCAAGGCAGGGTGGCCCGAAAAAAGAAAAACTTTCACCATCATTCACTCCATCACTGTCTTGCCAGAAGGGTGCTTTACACTACAGTTTTTAAACTGCAACATTAACACCCCTCCTTTAGAGTGCAGGCACTGTACTTCCATCTCCAGTCCGGTCTGCCGGTTTCCCTGAATCCATTCATAAATGTTACTTTGCTCACACTTCAACAGCACGTCAAGTATTAAAAACCATTTGTCTCCATTCACTCCTATCAAACACGCTCACGCATGCCTGCTGGAAGTTCAAGCCCCTTGCACACTAAACCTCCTTTACCCCCTCCCTCCAACCTTTTCTAGGCCGACCCCTACCCCGCCTTCCTTCCACTACAGACTGATACACTCTTGAAGTCATACTATTTCGCTCCATTCTCTCTACATATCCGAACCACCTCAACAACCCTTCCTCAGCCCTCTGGACAACAGTTTTGGTAATCCCGCACCTCCTCCTAACTTCCAAACTACGAATTCTCTGCATTATATTCACACCACACATTGCCCTCAGACATGACATCTCCACTGCCTCCAGCCTTCTCCTCGCTGCAACATTCATCACCCATGCTTCACACCCATATAAGAGCGTTGGTAAAACTATACTCTCATACATTCCCCTCTTTGCCTCCAAGGACAAAGTTCTTCGTCTCCACAGACTCCTAAGTGCACCGCTCACCTTTTTCCCCTCATCAATTCTATGATTCACCTCATCTTTCATAGACCCATCCGGTGACACGTCCACTCCCAAATATCTGAATACATTCACCTCCTCCATACTCTCTCCCTCCAATCTGATATCCAATCTTTCATCACCTAATCTTTCTGTTATCCTCATAACCTTACTCTTTCTTGTATTCACTTTTAATTTTCTTCTTTTGCATACCCTACCAAATTCATCCACCAATCTCTGCAACTTCTCTTCAGAATCTCCCAAGAGCACAGTGTCATCAGCAAAGAGCAACTGTGACAACTCCCACTTTATGTGTGATTCTTTATCTTTTAACTCCACGCCTCTTGCCAAGACCCTCGCATTTACTTCTCTTACAACCCCATCTATAAATATATTAAACAACCACGGTGACATCACACATCCTTGTCTAAGGCCTACTTTTACTGGGAAATAATCTCCCTCTTTCCTACATACTCTAACTTGAGCCTCACTATCCTCGTAAAAACTCTTCACTGCTTTCAGTAACCTACCTCCTACACCATACACCTGCAACATCTGCCACATTGCCCCCCTATCCTCCCTGTCATACGCCTTTTCCAAATCCATAAATGCCACAAAGACCTCTTTAGCCTTATCTAAATACTGTTCACTTATATGTTTCACTGTAAACACCTGGTCCACACACCCCCTACCTTTCCTAAAGCCTCCTTGTTCATCTGCTATCCTATTCTCCGTTTTACTCTTAATTCTTTCAATAATAACTCTTCCATACACTTTACCAGGTATACTCAACAGACTTATCCCCCTATAATTTTTGCACTCTCTTTTGTCCCCTTTGCCTTTATACAAAGGAATTATGTATGCTCTCTGCCAATCCCTAGGTACCTTACCCTCATCCATACATTTATTAAATTATTGCACCAACCACTCCAAAACTATATCCCCACCTGCTTTTAACATTTCTATCTTTATCCCATCAATCCCGGCTGCCTTACCCCCTTTCATTTTACCTACTGCCTCACGAACTTCCCCCACACTCACAACTGGCTCTTCCTCACTCCTACAAGATGTTATTCCTCTTTGCCCTTTACACGAAATCACAGCTTCCCTATCTTCATCAACATTTAACAATTCCTCAAAATATTCCCTCCATCTTCCCAATACCTCTAACTCTCCATTTAATAACTCTCCTCTCCTATTTTTAACTGACAAATCCATTTGTTCTCTAGGCTTCCTTAACTTGTTAATCTCACCCCAAAACTTTTTCTTATTTTAACAAAATTTGTTGATAACATCTCACCCACTCTCTCATTTGCTCTCTTTTTACATTGCTTCACCACTCTCTTAACCTCTCTCATTTTCTCCATATACTCTTCCCTCCTTGCATCACTTCTACTTTGTAAAAACTTCTCATATGCTAACTTTTTCTCCCTTACTACTCTCTTTACATGATCATTCCACCAATCGCTCCTCTTCCCTCCCGCACCCACTTTCCTGTAACCACAAACTTCTGCTGAACACTCTAACACTACATTTATAAACCTATCCCATGCCTCTTCGACCCCATTGCCTATGCTCTCATTTGCCCATCTGTCCTCCAATAGCTGTTTATATGTTACCCTAACTGCCTCCTCTTTTAGTTTATAAACCTTCACCTCTCTCTTCCCTGATGCTTCTATTCTCCTTGTATCCCATCTACCTTTTACTCTCAGTGTAGCTACAGCTAAAAAGTGATCTGATATATCTGTGGCCCCTCTATAAACATGTACATCCTGAAGTCTACTCAACAGTCTTTTATCTACCAATACATAATCCAAGAAACTACTGTCATTTTGCCCTACATCATATCTTGTATACTTATTTATCCTCTTTTTCTTAAAATATGTATTACCTATAACTAAACCCCTTTCTATACAAAGCTCAATCAATGGGCTCATTATCATTTATTTCTTATGGGAAATATTGCTTTGCCTTTCAAACTTTTCGAATTTTGAACTAGCTCCTGGAATGGATTGAGTTTGAAATTTGAGGTTCCACTGTACTCAGATATGGAAAACTTGAGGAAATTAAAAATGTATCAGGGTATACAACAAATTCTAACCATGCAATAGAGCAAAAAAGAAAGTGAAGGACCTGGGAGTGATAATGTCAGAGGATCTGGCCTTCAAAGACCACAATAATGTATCTACCTCATCTGTTAGGAAAATGATAGGATGGATAATGAGAACCTTCAGAACTTGGGATGCCAAGCCCATGATGATCCTCTTCAAATCACTTGTTCTCTCTAGGCTGGAATACTGCTGTACACTAATGGCCCCCTTCAAGGCTGGAGATATTGCAGTCCTGGAGGGCATACAAAGAACTTTCACAGCACACATAAGTATAAGGCACCTAAATTACTGGGAACGGTTGAAGGTCCTTGATCTGTATTCTTGGAATGCAGGCAAAAGAGATACATGATAATATACACCTGGAAGGTTCTGGAGGGATTGGTACCAAACCTGCACACGAAAATCACTCCCTATGACAGCAGAAGACTCAGCAGGAGATGTAACATTCCCCCGATGAAAAGCAGGGGCGCTATGAGTACATTGAGAGACAACACAGTAAGTGTTTGGGTCCCAAGACTGTTCAGCTGCATCTCAGGATACATAAGGGGGATTACCCTGGCTGCCTTCAAGAGGGCATTGGACAGGCACCTAAGTCAGTACCTGACCAACTGGATTGTGGTTCGTATGTCAGTTTGCTTGCAGCCAGCAGTAACAGCCTGGTTGATCAGACCCTGATCCACCGTGAGGCCTGGTCTCAGGTCGAGCCACAGGGGCATTGACCCCCTAAACCCTCTCCAGGTAAACTCCAGGTAAACATCCACCTCAAAGCCACTAAGCTCAGGGTCAGCATCACTTTTCTCTTAAAAGGGGAGTGTTAATATGACATGACATCAGTGAATCCCTGGTGTTTGCCATGCTGTTTGCTCTAGCTGGCACTCAATTGAACTGGCACTCCCACTAGGTACTAAGTGGTCCCAGATTTTTTTAATACTGTGCACACCAAGTATTAAGACCTATTCTATGCTGACCAGACATCTCAGGCCAGTCTTGCCAAATTTGGAGGCAGGAAAAATGAAACGTTGACTTACGTTTGGACAGTTAGGGGGGTAATTTTGCTTTTGTAAATCCTCATACATTCTATTGTGTGCTCGTAGCATTTTATTGTCGGTTTGCTATTATCACACTTTATTTTCTAACACTTGCCATCTCCCGCTGAGGTAGCATGACCCAGAAAAAAGAGGATACGCATTTACCATCATTCTGTCAATCACTGTCTTTTCAGAAATGTGCTGCCATCAAGGTTCATATGACTCTCCCAGTTGCAACATCCTCATGCCTCCTTCAGAATGCAGGCACTGTACATCCTTCCTCCAGATCTCGTATATAGCTAACTGGTTTCCCTTCAGTCCATTTCAACAGCACAAGTCATATAAACCACTTCTCTCCTCTTACTCTTATCTAGCAAGCTTATTTAAGCCTGTTGGATGTTCAAGCCTCTAGCAGACAAAACCTCCTTTAGCCCTCCCCCTGTTCCCTTCAACCCTTCCTTCCCTCCCAAATTTATATACTGTACTCTCCTTATTGTCCTATCCTGCTCAGCCCTAATCTAAACTAACCACCTCAACAACTCCTCAGACCTTTTAATTATCACTTTTTTATTGTATTAAGAGTACATTTAATTTAAAGTGGTCATAAGTATTTTGCAACAAACTAGTTAAATAATAAAGTGCAATTCTGTACATTGCTAATTCATTCAGGTGAAAGAATTTACTATAGTTTCTCAGTGTACATTGAAATACAGGTGTAATTACCTATTGTTAGCTATCCATTTGTAGCTACAGAAACCAAGCTATGTTCATGGTATCTCATTTTCAGTAATTAATTCGTCACATACATATGATGTCCATATTATGCATAGTGTTTTGGCCAGGGTTAAATCTGCAGTTTTTCATTGAGAATATTGTGTAAACAAGAGAGTAAGCATTATTGTACAGAAAATTTAATAACAAGTGTAAAATAAAATATCTTTATGATAACACTGTATATGATAGTGAGGTTTGGGCATCAGAATTCAAATGTGATTTTTACATTGAATGTTAAAACTTATTGGAAGCATGTAATATTTTTATTTTTAACACCCTGGCTATCTCCCACTGAGGCAGGGTGACCTAAAAAAGAATAAACAAAAGTTTTTCTTTTTCCATTTAGTAATTTGTACAGGAGAAGGGGCTACTAGCCCCTTGTTCCTGACATTTTAGTCACCGTTTACGACATGCATGGCTTACAGAGGAAGGATTCTTTTCCATTTCCCCCTGGAGAAGCATGTTATAGTTGCATATAATGTATTTAGTTGCAAGAAAATGTAAAACAAGGAATTTAAAGTAAGCATGGAAAAAAGCAAGGTGATGAGAGTAACAACCATTATATTCTTTGTACAACTATGTATCATGTCAAAATAAAAATTATTATTATTATTATTATTATTATTATTATTATTATTATTATTATTATTATTATTATTATTATTATTATTATTATAAAGGCCTAGGCAATGACTGGAGGGAATATGGAGGAAATGAACATAGATATTTGGGAGTGGACATGTAGACATAGGGGTCAGTGAAACACGAGGTGAACCATGGAATAAACTAGGAGAAAAAATGGTAGATGATGTACTGATATATCCAAGAAGAAAAGTTTATTTATGAAGGCAAAAAGAGGAATGTACCAGAGTATAGTACAGTGGCATCAAAACTTGTATGTAAGTGTGAGGCGTGGACTTCGACCGGAGCAAGGAGGTGTCTTGAGGCATCGGAGAAGTTATGTTTGAGAGCAATGTGTGGTGTGAATATCATTTAGAGAATTTGAATTAGAAGATGTGGGGTTACCAAGGGTTTAGGTAATGAAGCTGTTGAATTGGTCTGGGTATTTAGAGAGGATGGAGCAGAATAAGATGACCAAGAGTCTATAAATTGGGGTGGATGGAAGTTGATGTAGGGTCATCCCAGTACTGGTTAGAAACGAGATAAGGGAGGTTTTGATTGTTAGGGGCATGAGCATCCTGCAGGCTTGTGTGTGCGTGTTAGATCAGAGTGAGTGGAGACAAGAGTGTTTTAATGTTTGATATACTGTTGGTGTGTCATCAAGTTAACATTTTTGAGGGGATCCAAGACTTGCGAGTCCTGGAAGTGGGAAATACAGTGCCTGCATTCTGAAGAACTTGTGAGGATGCTGCAAGTGGAGCTTCATCTGAATTGAGGAAGACAGTGATTGAGTGAATGATGGTGAATGTGTTTCCTTTTTTTTTTTTTTGTCGCTCTATCATGATGAAAGATGGTGATGAGGTAAAAAAAAATATACTTTATATAGAATCTCTTTTCATTACAGGAGATCAGTTATAGTCAAACATTTTAGAAATTATGTATGTACATGTTTGGACTTGTCTTGTTTAGCTGAGAGAATAAATGCTTGGATGTTATAAATAATACCAGCATGCTTGACAAATATATTGGTTTGTTGTATTTCAGGGTGCTCAAGAGTTTGTGGTACCTAGTAGACATCCTGGAAAATTTTATTCTCTGGTCCAAAGTCCACAGACGTACAAACAGTTAGCTATGATTGGAGGATTTGACAAATATTTCCAGTTTGCTGTTTGTTACAGAGATGAAGGAGCTAAACATGATAGACAGCCAGAATTTATGCAGGTGAGTAATGCACAGGGTTTATATTTTATATATTTATCATATTTGTAGCTGTTTAATATCTAGAGTACAATACATTTGACTTTAGATGTTATCTGTAAATTCTGTTTTAACGCACTGCCTGTCTTCCACCGAGGTAGGGTGACCTGAAAAGAAACACTTTCACCATCATTTACACTATC
Organism: Cherax quadricarinatus; assembly: GCF_038502225.1. Lineage (NCBI taxonomy): Eukaryota > Metazoa > Arthropoda > Malacostraca > Decapoda > Parastacidae > Cherax > Cherax quadricarinatus. Next base: position 38,383,123 of record NC_091314.1, on the reverse strand, counting down.
ACTGTCTTGCCACAGGTGAGCAGATACAGGTGCACATCCCTTTATCCGAAACCCTTGGGACCTGTATTGTTTCGAATTTCAGACTTTTTTGAATTTCAGAATGATTCTAAATGCCGCCACATGGCTGCGTGACCCAGCACGGAGATGACTGATGCTCCACACTCCACGAAAAAACTTCGGTTTTCAGAACTTTTCGAATTTCAGAATTTCGGATGAAGGGATTGGACTGGTACGACAGTTTAGATTTCCCTCTAAATAGCAAATATCCCAAACACCCTCCTTTAGTGTGCAGGCATTGTACTTCCCACCTCCAGCGCTCAAGTCCGGTTAACCAGTTTCCCTGAATACCTTCGCAGATTATTATCTTGCTCATACTCCAACAGCTTGTCAAGTCCCAAAAACCATTTATCTCGACTCCTGTCTAACATGCTCACACATGTTGTACATGAATGGTAGACAGTACCAACAAGATAAAAAATTAGATGCGTGTGCAACATCTGGGTATCTTTATTGTAGATGTTTCGCCATCCAGTGGCTTTATCAATACAAATTCAAGGGCATAATTGGAAGACAAGAACTACAGTGGAAACTCAAATATTGAACTGCTCCCAACTCAACCAATTATGTAAGTGTGTTTTTGTAAGTCCTTTTACAATAAGTGTATTTTTGAGGGTCTCAAATGAACTAATCTAATTTACATTATTCCTGATGGGAATAAATTTGTTCGGTAATGGCACTCGAACAGCCGTCTGGAACGAAGAAAGTTCGATATTTGAGGTTCCACTGTACAGTGGACCCCCGCCTTATGAACACATCATGTTACGTTAAATCAGCCATATGAAGCGTTTGAGCGCAAAAATTTTGCCTCGCCTCACGATAAAAAACTCGCCTTACGTGATTCATCTGGGACGTTTCCCACGCGTGGCCTCAGCGCCAGTGTTTACAAGCCAGCCAGTGCAGTCGAATCTATGCATACATTCAGTACATTTCACATTATTCCAGTGTTTTTAGTGCTTGCAACTGCAAAATAAGTCACCATGGACCCCAAGAAAGCTTCTAGTGCCATCCCTGTGGTAAAAAGGGCGAGAATTAGTATGGAATTGAAAAAAGAGATTAAGGAAATGTGTGCAAAGTGGGTTGAACTGCAAACCTTTACGGATGAAAATCACCCTGACACAGCTACTGCAAGCCGTGTTGGCAACCTGTACAATGACAATGTTATGGCCCATTTTAGGAAAGTCTTAAAGGAACAGGAGGTACAGAGCTCTATGGACAGATTTGTTGTGTGACAGAGGTCCAGTGACTCTCAAGCTGGTTCTAGTGGCATTAAAAGAAGAAGGGAAGTAACCTCAAAAAAGGACTTGCTGCCTCAAGTCCTAATGGAAGGGGATTTCCCTTCTAAACAGTAACTTCCACACTCTCCCCTCCTCCCATCCCATCAATCATCACCAAATCTTCATTAAAGGTAAGTGTCATGTATTCTTTTCTTAGTAGAGTAGTAATTGTGCATGTCTTCTTCAGTTTGTGTGTATTAAAATTAATATTTCATGTGGTAAAAAAAATTTTTGTTTCATACTTTGGGGTGTCAGGAACAGATTAATTTGATTTCCATTATTTCTTATGGGGAAAATTAATTCGGTTAACGATAATTTTGGCTTACAATGAGGGTGTTAATGTTGCAGTTTAAAAACTGTAGTGTAAAGCACCCTTCTGGCAAGACAGTGATGGAGTGAATGATGGTGAAGGTTTTTCTTTTTCGGGCCACCCTGCCTTGGTGGGAATCGGCCAGTGTGATAATAAAAAAAAAAAAAATGAGCTCTCAGGAACAGATTAATATCGTAAGGCGGGGGTCCACTGTATATACAAAAGATGAGGTAATCAGTCCCTCAGCCTTGGAGTTGGTTTGAAGAGCACCATAGTTGTGAAGATTCTGGAGCACAGGGAAGGAGAGTGACGCTTACTATGCTTGTCTTCCAATTATGTCCTTGAATTTGTATTGATAAAGCCACTGCATGACAAAACATCTACAGTGAAGATACCCAGATGTTGCACGTGCGTCTAATTTTTCATCTTGTCGGTATTTTATATCATTCATGTACAACTTGTCAGACACTACAACATCATGGAATCTTGGTTCAGAGGACATTTACATAACCTTCTTCACGGCTACTACTACTGTACTACCACCAATAACCCATGCCTTGGGTATGACCTACTTCCACTGGGGAATCCTGCCTACCAGTGACCATGCCCTCGTCTGCTACCCACCCCCTTTCCACCTGTCACCAGTATAATAAGTGCCAGCCTTCTTGCCTGTGCTCCAGAATTTTCACAACTACAGTGCTCTTCACACCAACTCTAAGGCTGAGGGACTGATTACCTCATCTTTTGTCTTCCAATTATGTCCTTCAATTTGTATTGCTAAAGCCACTGGATGGCAAAACGTCTACAATACAGATACCCAGATGTTGCACATATGTCTAATTTTTCATGCTAACACATGCCTGCTGTAATTTCTTTTTTAAACTCACTGGCCATCTCCCACCAAGACAGGGTAACCCAAAAAAAGAAGCACTTTCACCATCATTCACGCTATCACTGTCTTTGCAGAGGCATGCACATACAACAGTTTAGACGTACCCTGTGTTATTAGCCATGAGTTGGGTTTTCTTTTAACCAAAATCTGTGCCCCAGATTGTACCCCATAACTTACAGTTGCTGTTTTATTTTATTTTTTTCATTAGCTCTTCAAGGTTTATGTTTCAGTGAAGTACTATATTAAACTGAGCATTGTTCTGTGGTTGAATGTTAAGTTGGGGAGCAAGGTATGCTCTTCACTTTACTGTTGAGGTAGACTCAGCAAAGAGTAATATATGATAATCCTAGAATAATTTTTATTTGAATGTTTTATCATTTATTTCTTCATTATTTGTTAATTTCTTGTTGTGCAGGTGGACCTGGAGATGACGGATGTAACCATGAGAGAAGTACAGCACCTGACAGAAAACCTTCTAGTCTTTTCATGGCCTACTCATCTGGCTGCTATTTGCTCTCCATTTCCTGTTTTAACTTATAATGAGGCTATGAGCTCCTATGGAGTTGATAAGCCAGACACCAGGTTTGATTGGAAGGTTAATATTTTATGCCATATACAGTGTTTAGTTTTATCTTCTTTTAGGTGAAAATCTGGCAATAAATTGGGATATAATGGCATATTACTAAAAGGCATTAGAACAAAGACTTGAGTTGCAAAAAAAAAACATTTATTTATTAGCTCTGCAGAGAGTGAAAATGTTGCTCTAATAATATCTTATTCTTCAAAGAATAAAAAGGCACAATTCTCTAATTGGAACAATCAGGAAATTGTTCCAGTCAGGAGAAAGAAACTTATGATGACATTTTGGTTCGACATGGACAGTTAACTAGTCACAGTAGTTAATGGTCCACTTCGGACCGAAACATCGTCAAAAGTTTTTTCTCCTGTGTGCTGGTTATTTGTATAGCTTATTCTTCAATTTGTGTCTTTGTTTTTATACAAGTGGTTGTTGCAGATGATCCATTATTGCAGTTCTAAAAGTCAAAGTCAAGTGATTTTAATTAATTGCATAATTAGTAGTACAGTGGTACCTTGGGATACAAACTTATTTCGTTCCAGAAGGCTGCTCAAGTACTGATACTGAACGAATTTGTTCCCATGAGGAATAATGTAAATTAGATTAATTCATTTCAGATCCCCAAAAATACATTTACAAAAGCACATACATAAATACACTTACAGAATTGTTCGAGTTTTGAGCTGTTCATATCCCTAGGTACCACTGTATTTATAATATTAATCTTCAAGGTACAGCACTTCGTGTCTGCCATCTCACAGATAAATTTACCCATTCCTTTTCTTATTATCTCTGATCTAGCTAAATCCATTCCTCTAACCATTTTAAGTCTCTCTTAAATATAAATAGTGAGGTCTTTAATTGTTAGGCAAGTGCAAGTAAAAATTTGTTGATGTCACGATCTGTCGTAAGCTTAAAGAGAGAGAAAGAGAGAAAGAAAGAGAGAGAAAGACAGTGAGAAAGAAAAAGAGAAAGGGAGAGAGAAAGGGAGCAAGAGAGAGAGCAAGCAAGCAAGCAAGCAATAAATGTAGAATGTGTTATAACAAAAATGAAACCTAATTTATTCTAGTCCAGACAAAACCTAAGGGCAAGGTTACCTGGAAAATACTATCCTGCACAGAAAAAATGAAACAGTCCTTATTTTTTCACATTGGCTAAGCGCTGTTTACAATGATGACAGGAGCTGACATCACCCTGTCAACAACCATGAAAATTATTGCTTGTTGAAATGGTTGCAGGTTTGGTGTAAGCAGTGTCCATAGGTTCAAGGTGGTACATTTACTATCTGTGAGATGGTGTTTCAATAACTGAAGGTAAATTGAAGTTATCTGTTTAAATAATTAAAATTTGCATAAATTAATTTAGCCAAACACAGTAAATAAATTTTAAAGAATTTCTTTTTAAGGGAACGAGAAAAATATTTCCATTGATGAAGAATTAATTTCATTCTGTCTAACCTAGAGTGCTTGCTGAAGTAAACAGATCTGATGACAAAGTCAGTTTTATGAAAGGGACAACAACAAAGTACATAAAGGAAAAAATAATTGAATAAGGTAATGCAGGTGTATTAGATGAACTAATTAAAATACAGTGGAACCTCAAAAATCGAACGTATCACATATCAAACGTTTCGAAAATAGGACCATTTTTTCGGACAAACTGTGTCCCTATTATTGAACGCGCCCCTATTTTTGGACCACCGGGTACGGGACCTGTCTGCCGCCCGCTCTGTCCATGTCCCCGCGCAGGCGCCGTGAGCAGTCCTAGCTTTGTTTATGCTTGAGTGAACACTAACCAGCGCTCTCATTCACGCATTTTACGATTATTTCGTTGCGTTTAGTACTTGTGGGACTGTAAAATAAGCTGCCATGGGCCCAAAGAAACTTGCTAGTGGTACCCCTGTGGTAAAGAAAGTGAGAAACACCATAGATGTGAAGAAGGAAATAATACAGAAGTATGAGAGTGGCATGAGACTTGTTGAGCTTGCCAGGATGTATGGGAAAAACAAGTTGACCATCGGTTCTATCCTGTCAAAGAAAGAACAAATCAAGGAAGCTGATGTTGCAAAAGGTGTTAATATAGGGAGTGGATGAGGTGCCTTCTTCAAAGATTAAGGAGATTTGTGCCAAGTGGAATGATGTCCAAATGTTTGTGCAGAAGTATCACCCTGAGCAAACTGAAACAAGCCATCTTTGCAACAAGTTCAGTGACAGAACCATGTCCCATTTTAGGGAAATGTTAAAGAGGTGCCAGAAACAGAGGACTGTGGACAGTTATTTTGTGAGACAGGGGTCCAGTGACTCTCAAGCTGGTCCTAGTGGCATTAAAAGACAGAGAAGGGAAGTAACCCCAGAGAGGGCTTTACCTGAAGTCCTCATGGAGGGGGATTCTCCTTCCAAACACTAACCCCAACTCCCTCTCTCCTCCTCCCTATCTTCCAGATGCCATCACCAATCTTCAATAAAGGTAACTAAAAATGTTATTTTATATGTATTACTATACATAATTAAAAACTATAGTATTTGTTGCATGTAAAACTGTAATTAATCTCTATAAAATGTATTTTTTGTGTGAATATTTTTGGGTTTCTGGAACGGATAAATTGTATTTCCATTATTTCTTATGGGAAATATTGCTTCGAATTTCAGACTTTTCGAATTTAGAACTGGAACGGATTAAGTTCGATTTTTGAGGTTCCACTGTAAATGCAGAACTAGGAATTAAAAACGAGCAATGGATAATAGATAAGAATGCAGCATAATAAAGCAAGAGGTGGTAGAAATAAACCAAATGAAGGTGATATCTAACAGCATAAAAATCTATGAAAAAATGCTTGTAGTCACATCTAAGTAGAGTGTTAGGTAAGACACATATGCAACAGTTAGGTATCTTTATTTTGAAACGTTTCGCCTGCACAGTAGGCTTCTTCAGTCGAGTACAGAAAAGTTGATAGAAGCAGAAGAGACTTGAAGACGATGTAATCAGTCCATCACCCTTAAAGTTTTGAGGTGGTCAGTCCCTCAGTCTGGAGAAGAGCATTGTTCAGTAGTCTGAAACAATATGGAGTTGAAGTGACAGGATGGAGCCTTATATAGCGCCAGAAGGTGAGATGTAGGTCACTTTGGGAGGTCAGGTCCCTCTCAAATCCAGCCGTTCTCACTAGTAGAGGTTGTCGAAGTTGATTTCAGGTCTGTACCAAGATTCCCTTGTGTTGCAGTGTCTGACAGATTGAACATTAAAATGGTATAAAATACCGACAGGTTGTTAGGTAAGACACATATGCAACATTTTAATGTTCAATCTGTCAGACACTGCAACACAAGGGTATCTTGGTACAGACCTGAAATCAACTTCGACAACCTCTACTAGTGAAAACGGCTGGATTTGAGAGGGACCTGACCTCCCAAAGTGACCTACGTCTCACCTTCTGGCGCTATATAAGGCTCCATCCTGTCACTTCAACTCCATATTGTTTCAGACTACTGAACAATGCTCTTCTCCAGACTGAGGGACTGACCACCTCTAAACTTTAAGGGTGATGGACTGATTACATCGTCTTCAAGTCTCTTCTGCTTCTATCAACTTTTCTGTACTCGACTGAAGAAGCCTACTGTGTAGGTGAAACGTTTCGAAATAAAGATACCTAACTGTTGCATATGTGTCTTACCTAACAACCTGTCGGTATTTTATACCATTTTAATGTTCAATCTAAGTAGAGTGTAGAATTGGAATGATGGGTAGAAAAGGTAAATTAAATCACAACCAGGGCAAACTTAAGAACAAGACTATCATACAGCATTTAATTATGCTTAGCAATATTTCAGTGGAATGTTTCTTCATTGTTAGGCGAGGAAAAAAGGATTACTGTTTGGGCACACCTCTGTTATGGGTCGATTTCAAAAAAAGACTGCAGTAGGGCTCCCACTTATATGGTAGGTTAGGTTCCAGGCTACTGCCGGAAAGCGGACATTGCCAGAAAGCAGAATGCTATTTTTTCCTCTTATAAATGCATATAAATGCCAGATAACAAGTTTATACTAACATATACAGTGGAACCTCTACTTGCGAGCGTGTCCATGTGCGAGTTTTTCCAAATACGAGCAGTCGATGGGTCGATTTTTTGCTTCCATACGCGAGCAAAATTTCCACAAGCGAGCAGACCTCAAGGCAGGTTCCTTGACACTGGTGAAGGGCTCTTGCTCTTGATCTCGGGAATTGTATCTCGTTTGTTTGTTGGACTATCTTATTGAAACTTGGGCAATATATGATGGAAAGATGCTTCTTAACATACACCAAAAATGAAAGAAATCTAAGCATAAATAATGGAGTTCACTTCTCAGCAATTAGCCACTCCTTAGTGGTAATTTCGAATAGTTTTTATGGTTGTATTTTTGTTTTTTTGGTCTCATTTGATAGAATGGTAGATATATTACAGAAATAGATATGATTTTGATTGCTTTCACGACGAAAAGTACCTTGAAATAGAGCTCAAACTAGGAGAAATGGTCCATTGCTTGGCTGTTTCAGTGTAAACAAATGACATCACAGTAAATCTTATATTTTTTGTGTGAATAAAAATTACAAATTATTTATATAATAATAATAATAATAATTAATAATAATAATAATAATAATAATAATAATAATAATAATAATGAAAGAAATCTAAGCATAAATAATGGAGTTAACTTCTCAGCAACTAGCCACCCCTTAGCCACCCATACCACTACACGAATGACATATTTTATTCATTCTAGAGTATATATCATGTTTCTATGTTATTCATATTATTTGTTATGTCATACTAGATGAACTGTGATAGATAAATAAGCCATATAGATGATAATAGCGAAATTATTCATGAAGTATTTTGCCCGGTGTCCAGACAAACTCTCGTCCACCGCCGACACCACCTATACCACTACATGAATGACATATTTTATTCATTTTAGAGTATATATCAGGTTTCTATGTTATTTATATTATTTATTATGTCATATTAGATGAAGTGAGATAGATAAATAAGCCATAGAGTTGATATTAGCGAAATTATTGAAGTAGAGAATTCCACTGGAACGGATTAATTGCATTTCAGTTAATTTAAATGAGGAAAATTGACTCTGTAAACGAGCAAATCCAGTTGCGAGCAAGGTCATGGAACGGATTAAACTCGCAAGTAGAGGTTCCACTGTATTAAGTTAGCAATAGAACTAGGCATTGAAAAACAATAAAATATTAAATACACACACAGTACACTCATTACTTACCTTAAAATATTTGTAGTTTTAATGTAAGGTGAGAGGTGAGTAGAATTTATTGTAAGAACTCAAGTATGGGAGGTATGGTAGCCAGCCAGGCTAACCCCCCTCCATGCGTATACTGTGACATTTAAAGCGCCCTAGAGTGATAAAATGCATATACAGTACATTCATTACTTACCTTAAAATATTTGTGGTCTTAATGTAGGGTGAGAGGTGAGTAGTATTTATTTGTAGGAAGTCAGGTATGGTAATTATAGTAGCCCTCCTAGCCAGCCCACTCACACATAATGTACTACGACATTTAATGCCCCCTAGAGCGATAAATTGCATATACAGTGGACCCTCTGTTTTCGTCGATCTCCGTTATCGCCAATTTTGGTTTTGGCCGACTTTTTTCATGGATTTTTGGCTTCCGTTTTTGTCGATTGTACAGAACCTGTTCAGTGCCCAGCGTGCAGGCAAAGCTGCCTCCCACACGCATTCTCAGCCAGTGTAGCGTTGTTTCTCGGTGAGTGAACATGTCCTACCAGGTCATATGAAACATTTCATAATACAGTGGGCCCCCGCCTAAAGTTGGCATCACATGACGTTAAATCCGCCTAGCGTTACATTTTATTGCTAAAATTTTGCCTCGCATAGCGCTAAAAAACTCCCTCAACGTGATTCGTCCGGGATGCGTCTATGTGCAGCCTGAGCCAGCCTCACATGTTCCGCCAGTGGCATTGTTTACAAGCCAGCCTCCGCGGTAACATCCAAGCATACAATCGGAACATTTCGTATTATTACAGCATTTTTAGTGATTTTACCTGCAAAATAAGTGACCATGGGCCCCAAGAAAGCTTCTAGTGCCAACCCTATAGGAATAAGGGTGAGAATTACTATGGAGATGAAGAAAGAGATCATTGCTAAGTATGAAAGTGGAGTATGTGTCTCTGAGCTGGCCAGGTTGTATAGTAAACCCCAATCAACCATCGCTACTATTGTGTCCAAGAAAACGGCAATCAAGGAAGCTGTTCTTGCCAAAGGTGCAACTTTGTTTTTGAAACAGAGATCGCAAGTGATAGATGTTGAGAGACTGTTATTGGTGTGGATAAACGAAAAACAGATAGCAGGAGATAGCATCTCTCAAGCGATCATAAGTGAAAAGGCTAGGAAGTTGCATCAGGATTTAATTAAGAACATAAGAACATAAGAATGTAGGAACACTGCAGAAGGCCTACTGGCCCATGCGAGGCAGGTCCTTATCAAAACGACCTCTACCTAAAGCTACCCAAGAAATAACTCCCGTACCCCATGACACCAATCAAACCCAGCCCCTCCCACTCATATATTTGTCCAGTCTCTTCTTAAAGCTACCCAAGGTCCTAGCCTCTATCACCCCACTGGGAAGACTGTTCCACGCATCTACAACTCTGTTAGAAAACCAGTACTTACCTATGTCCTTTCTGAATCTAAATTTATCCAACTTATATCCATTATTTCTGGTTCTTACCTGGTTCGACACCCTCAGTACTTTATTAATATCTCCCTTGTTTATGCCTGTCATGGTATAAACCTTGGTAATAAATACCGACAAGTTGGTTTAGAAAGACACGTAAGCAAACACTACGACATATTTATTAGAAAACGTTTCGGTCCTGGGACCTTGATCACTTGATCACTAGCCTGCAACTAGTGATGATTGCAAGTACTCGAAGATGTTGAGAGACTGTTATTGGTGTGGATAAACGTAAAACAGATAGCAGGAAATACCATCTCTCAAGCGATCATATGTAAAAAGGGTGGGAAATACATACTATCGTACCACGGTCAGCTGTTGCTGCACCACTGTCAGCTGTTGCTGCACCACAGTCAGCTGCTGCTGCACCATGTCAGGTGCTGCTGCACCACAGTCAGCTGCTGCTGCACCACAGTCAGCTGCTGCTGCACCATAGTCAGTTGCTGCTGCACCAAAATTCTAGGATTAAATAGTTACACTCAACTAATTAATACTCCAACCCGGATCACACAGTTCTCAGCCACCCTAATTGACCACATACTTTGTAACCGCTCTGAGAACATTAGTCAGTCAGGCGTCATTACCACAGGTCTTAGTGATCATTTCATCATTTACTGCACCAGGAAAATCACTAGGGATAGGATAGGCCTACACAGGACAATAAAAATGAGGTCAACTAGAAACTACAGTAAAGAAACACTGGTAAATAGGCTACACAATTGTGACTGGACAGAGATAACAAGTTGCACGGACGTAAACGATGTCTGGGAAAAATTCAAAATAATGTTCACTACCATCCTTGATAATATTGCACCAGTTAAAGAGGTTAGGATTAAACAAAGAACTGAACCCTGGATGAATACTGAGATATTAGATAATATGAAATTCAGAGACCAGCTGCTAAAAAGATTTAAAGCAAACAGACAGGATATTGCAGCACTAAATGAATTCCAAAGGGTGAGGAACAGAGTACAGAGACTTATAAAAGGAGCAAAGGCAAAGCACTACTGCTCAAAAATTGAAGAGTATAAGCATAACCCCAGAAAGCTCTGGCAACAACTAAAACAGTTGGGGTATAGCCATAAGCCAGTAGATAGGTCTAACATAGTACTCACTATCGATAATGAAGTATGCCATGAAACATCTAAGGTGGCAAATTGCTTTAATTCATACTACACATCTGTTGCATCAACACTAGTAAGTAAACTACCAGCTGCATCAAATACCTTTAACACAGACTCTGATAAGTTTCAAACATACTATACCAATAAAGGGGTAACCCCAAACAGTTGTCAACTATTAAGTGTATCTTATGACTTTATTCAAAAAGAACTAAGCAGGTTAAACCCAACTAAGAGTACAGGCCCTGATAGCATCCCATCTAAGTTCCTAAAAGATGGTGCTTCTGAACTGTCAATCCCTATTGCTTACATAATAAATCTATCAATCACCACTAATACCGTACCGGAGGGGTTCAAGGAGGCCAGAGTTACTCCTATCTTCGAGAAAAATAGTAGGTCTGATGTAAGCAACTATAGGCCTGTTAGTATACTCAGTATAATATCTAAAATTCTAGAGAGGGCAGTGTATTCTCAAGTAGTTAAGTATCTTAATGACAACAACATTCTCCATAGCTATCAATCGGGCTTTAGAAGATCCTACTCAACCGACACCTCCCTTATTAATCTGATGGATTACCTGAGAACTGAAATGTCAAAGGGGAACCTCATAGGTATGGTAACCTTAGACCTGCAAAAGGCCTTCGATACTGTCAACCACAATATATTATGTAATAAACTTCAAGCTATCGGTATAGGTTCTGTAGACTGGTTTAAGTCCTACCTTAGCAACAGGAGACAAATAGTCAAAATCAACAAAACAGAATCAGAACCCCTGCCGATAACATGTGGAGTTCCCCAAGGTAGTATTCTGGGTCCCTTATTATTCTTATGTTATGTCAATGATATGCCTATCAGTGTCAAGTGCAAACTCCTACTGTATGCAGATGACAGTGCTCTGTTAGTGTCAGGTAAAGACCCACAAGATATTGCTAATGTTTTAACACTGGAACTGGAGTCCTGCAGCAAATGGTTAGTAGACAACAAACTATCATTACACCTAGGGAAAACTGAAGCCATTCTCTTTGGCATGAAACATAAACTGAGAAGGGTAAATAATTTTAATGTTCAATGTAATGGGGAGCCCATCACTTTGGTTTCATCAGTAAAATATTTGGGAATCCCCTTTGACCCATGCATGTCAGGAGAATTGATAGGGAACAGTGTAGTAAAGAAAGCGAATGCCAGAGTGAAGTTCCTGTATAGACAAGCACAGTGTCTACCTACTGAGGCTTGCAGGACCCTATGTCTAGCCCTTATACAATGCCATATGGATTACGCTTGCTCTTCTTGGTACTCTGCCTTGACAAAAAAACTGAAAGATAGACTGCAAATCACCCAGAACAAAATCGTAAGATTCATCCTGGGGCTGGGACCAAGAGAACATGTAGGCCAGGATGAATTACAGCAGTTGGATATGCTGAATGTTGAAGACAGAGTAAAACAACTGAAGCTAAATCATGTTTATAAAATTGCTCACAAACAATGTCCAGAATATCTTGCTGTCAATTTTGTCAAGGTTGGGAACCAAAGCAATCATAGTACTAGGGGGAGAGAGCACAACTTTGTAGTACCCACAGTCAGTGGCCAGGCTTCAAACACCTTTTATTGTACAACAATAAAGGAATGGAACAGACTGCCCGCACATGTCAAAGCCAGTCATAGCATGAACCAGTTCAAGAAGAGTGCCAAAAGGTGTCTGATGAATGTAGTTACAGAAAGGGAGGGGAATGATTTTCTATTTTTTAGCTAACATACGTGTAAATTTTACCTTATTCCTAGTAATGACCCTCGTATTGTAGATAGTCTTAATGACCTTGGTGTAGTAAATAGTCTTTTTAGTATGATAATAAGATGTTATCTTCATTGTAGAATAATAAGAAAATATTATAACCTTTATATTATAATAATAAGGTAAAAGGACCCCAATGGAAATAAGTCACTCTGTCTGACTTTTTTGGGTTATCCTAGGTTCTCTACACATATGCTGCTATGTATTATAATTCTATGTAACTGTATTTGTGTATACATGAATAAACTTACTTACTTACTTACTTACCACAGTCAGCTGTTGCTGAACCACAGTCAGCTGTTGCTGCACCAGTCAGCTGTTGCTGAACCACGGTGAGCTGCTGTTGCACCATGGTCAGCTGCTGCTGCACCACAGTCAGCTGCTGCTACACCACCGTCAGCTGTTGCTGCACCATGGTCAGCTGTTGTTGCACCAGTCATCTGTTGTTGAACCACGGTGAGCTGCTGCTGCACCACAGTGAGCTGCTGCTGCACCACGGTCAGCTGCTGCTGCACCACAGTCAGCTGCTGCTGCACCACCATCAGCTGTTTCTGACCAACATGACTCATCCCGAACCTGTCCAACCACCCCTGCCGTCATTGTTTACAAGCCAGGGTGGCCGGTTGCATGCATACATTTGATACATTTTGTATTATTCCATTGTTTATAGTGCTTGTAACTGCTAAATAAGCCACCATGGGCCCAAAGAAAGCTTCTAGTGCCAACCCTGTGGTAAAAAGGGTGAGAAATATGTACTATTGTACCACGGTCAGCTGCTGCTGCACCACCGTCAGCTGTTGCTGCACCACAGTCGGCTGTTGCTGCACCATGGTCAGCTGTTGCTGCACCACGGTCAGCTGTTGCTGCACCAGTCAGCTGTTGCAGAACCACGGTCAGCTGCTGCTGCACCACGGTCAGCTGCTGCTGCACCACGGTCAACTGCTGCTGCACCACAGTCAGTTGCTGCTACACCACTGTTAGCTGTTGCTGCACTACGGTCAGCTGTTGCTGCACCAGTCAGCTGTTGCTGAACCACGGTGAGCTGCTGTTGCACCATAGTCAGCTGCTGCTGCACCACAGTCAGCTGCTGCTGCACCACAGTCAGCTTCTGCTACACCACCGTCATCTGTTCTTGCACCACGGTCAGCTGCTGCTGCACCAAAGTCAGCTGTTGCTGTACCTCGGTCAGCTGGTCCTAGTGGCATTAAAAGAAGAAGGGAAGTAATCCTGGAAAAGGACGTGCTACCTAAAGTCCTAATGGAAGGGGATTCCCCTTCTAAACATTAACAACTTCCACACTCTCCCCTCCTCCCAGCTCATCAATCATCACCAGATCTTCAGTAAAGGTAAGTGTCAGTTTGTGTGTATTAAAATTAATATTTCATGTGGTAAAAAAAAAATTTGTTCATACTTTGTGGTGTCTTGCACAGATTAATTTGATTTCCATTATTTCTTAAGGGGAATTCAGTTAACGATAATTTCAGCATACGATGAGCTTTCAGGAACGGATTAATATCGTTAGCTGAGGGTCCACTGTGTGTGTCATGTTTCTATGCTATTAATATTGTTTAATATGTCATATTAGTTGAATTGTGATAGATAAATAAGCTGTAGAGTTGATATTAGTGTCACATTCTCCAACAATAAACTCGCCTCCTCCTCCCTCTGCCCCGTCTGCCATACACCAACAAGAGTCTTCAATAAAGGTAGGTGTGATGTTAAATGTTCATTTATACATTTTATTAGTGCTTTACAGTTATTTGTCATTCTTTTCTGCATGTAAATCTATATTTAAGCTAGGGAAGTGGCTAGGGAAGTGACCCCTGAAGTGACCTAGAGTCCTTATGGAGGGGGGATTCCCCTTCCAAACAATAACCTCTCTTCCCTCTCTCCTCCTCCCTGTCTTTCATTCATCAACAACAGCCTTCAATAAAGGTAACTGTCATGTTGAATGTTCATTCTTTTGTGCATGTAAATCTATCTTTAAAGTAAAAAAAAAATTTCTTGTTGATACTTCTGGGTGTCTGGAACGAATTAATTCGATTTACATTATTTATTTTTGGGAAAATGGTTTCGGTTTTGGCTGGTTTCAGTTTTGGCCGATCGCTCTGGAACGGATTAAACACGAAAACCGAGGGTCCACTGTACAGTACACTCATTACTTGCTTTAAAATATTTGTAGTCTTAATGTAGGGTGAGAGGTGACTAAACAAGGTAAAAATGAATAAATGAGAGAGAAAACGAGTAAATGAGAGAGGAGAGAGACGCTGAGTTGTGTAAACAAGCAGACAAATGCATCTGGTTTTGGTTCATACATGTAACATCTCATATTTATGTTAATTTATTTTACTGTGGGGTGTATTTATCATGTTTATATGTTACGTAGCATATATATTATATAATTGTGAAAAAATATCATAGATGGATTAATGAAAATATTTATATTAACATAATATACGACATTTAATGCACCTCAGAGTGATCATTATTGTGTATTATTATTATCATTATCAATATGGTGTCCTCAAGACTAATAAGACACGTGGTGATTTTAATGTGTACCTGCACACCAGCACAGAAAGTTTATTTAGGCACAGGTACACAAAAGTATAATTATTAGAGTATATACAGTGGACCCTCAACTAACGGCGGCATTAACCCTTTGGGGGTCGACAGGTCCTCTCAGAGACTTGTTCTCAGGGTCGGCCAAATTTCAAGAAAAAAAATTATTTTTTCTTATGAAAAGATAGAGAATCTTTTCCCGATCATAATGACACCAAAAATATGAAATTTGATGGTAAACTTAGGAATTATGGTATTGCAAAGTTAGCGGTCTCGACGATGTTTACGCATCGGCGATTTTGTCCACGTTGAGCCCTTTTTTCGGTCAATTCCAGTGTTCTAGTCGACAAAAATCATAACTATTTTGCTAGAACTCCATTTTTTCTATCGAATGAGTACAAGAAACCACCCATTTACCGATTGCAACTATCCAGTAAAGTGGTCAGAATTTAGCAATTTTGCCAATTTCACACAAATTTCAAAAGATGCCAATTTCTGAATAGGGTCCAGAATAAACAAGAAAGACATTCCTGGCACTAAAATAACAAGTTCTCTGTTCGTTAGTCACATCCCCAGGCCCCTCTTATATTTCTTTGGCTTTCCACTTTGAATTTTTATTCTTACAAAAAAAATAAGATTTACTGTTATACAGACTGCTGCATTAGTGTAGAAATGGTATAAATAATATCAGCGCACTTGTGAAAGAATATTAGACTCACCAGTTGACGTGTATTGGACGCTTGGCATGATTTGTTTACTTTTGAACTTTGGTAAAAATCAAACATTTCTGCTACTTTGAGCTCAATTTCAAGGTACTTTTCATTGTAAAATCAGTCAAAATCATCTCAATTTCTGTAATATGTCTTCCATTCTATAAAATGAGACCAAGAAAATAAATACCATTCGAAAATACAGTGCAAAGTTGCTGTTTTAATCCAAAAACACGGTCAAAGTTTTTTTTTTCTCATTACGCACTGTGTGCTGCAGGAATTTTTTTTATACTGCGTACACTGACCACATAGACCCATTTTTACATATGTAGGCCTACCAGCTTTCTCTCACTAGATTTGAGGGCACTAGAATTTAGGCGTACTAGTACGTCAAAAACCCTGGGTCGTAAGACATACTAGTACGTCCGAAACCCCCAAAGGGTTAAGTAACGGCAATTTCGTCTAACGGCGCTTTTTGCCGTAAAAATGTTTCTAACAATGGCAAAAAACTCTACCAACGACGTTCGTCCAGAACATGTCCATGTGCTGGGAGTGCGGCCTGAGCGGGCCCAGCCACTCCAAGACTCAGTGTGCCATTGTTTACAAGCTGTTGCAGTCAGTTTCCACATGTGCCATCCACATATTTTGGATTATTCCACTGTTTTTAGTGATTGTAACTGCTAAATAAGCCATCATGGGCCCCAAGAAAGCTTCTAGTGCCAAGCCTGTGTTAAAGAGGGTGAGAATTATGATGGAAATGAAGATCATTGAAAAATATGAGAGTGGAGTCCGTATGGGTGAGTTGGAAAGGCAACACGTACAACAAATCACACTCAACCATCAGTACTATCTTGGCGAACAGACAGGCAATCAAGGAAGCTGTTGTTGCAAAAGGTTCAAGTATGTTTTCAAAATGGAGACAGCAAATAAATGAAGAGGTAGAGAGACTGTTATTGGTATGGATAAACAAAAACAATTATCAGGTGATAGTGTTTCTCAGTCTATAATTTGTGAAAAGGCAAGGAAGTTGCATGATGATCTCGTTAAGAAAATGCCTCAAAATAGTGCTGCTGCTGATGAATTTAAGGCCAGCAAAGGCTGCTTTGAGAGATTTAAGATTCATAGTGGCATACACAGTGTGGTAAGGCATGGTGAGGCAGCCAGTTCAGACAAAAATGCAGCTGAAAAATATGTGAAGGACTTTAAGGAATACATAGGGACTCAAAACTTAAAAACTGAATAAGTGTTTAATTGTGACGAAACAGGCTGACATTAATGTTGTGTAGTAATGCTAGTGGTGATTGCAAAGTGAAGCCTTTATTGGTGTATCACTGAAACTCCCAGAGTGTAATAGTAATAGTAAGGCATGGGTCACTAGGGAATTTTTCTTGGATTGGTTTTATGGTGTCTTTGGCCCCACTGTGAAAAATTACCTCCAGGAAAAGAAATTGTCACTCAAGTGTCTCCTGGTAATGGACAATGCTCCTGGTCATCCTCACGACTTGCAAGAGGAAATTGCAGGGAAGTTTGGTTTTGTTAAGGTGAAGTTTTTGCCTCCTAATACAACTCCTCTCCTCCAGCCCATGGACCAGCAAGTCATTTCAGACCTCAAAAAACTCTCCACAAAAGCAGTGTTTCAAAAGTGCTTTGAAGTGACCTCAGACACTCACTTGACCCTAAGAGAGTTTTGGAAAGGTCACTTCAATATCCTCAGTTGTGTAAACCTTAGAGGTAAGGCTTGGGAGGGAGTGACTAAGAGGACCTTGAACTCTGCTTGGAGGAAACTGGCCAGAATGTGTAGAACAGAGAGATTTTAAAGGGTTTGGGGCTAACCCTCATGAGGCTATGCCAGTAGTGGAAGCTAATGTATCATTGGGGAAGTCCTTGGGGTTGGAGGTTTGTGACGAGGATGTGGAAGAGTTGGTGCAGAACGACGAGGAAGAACTAACCACTGCAGACCTGCAAGAGTTTCAGGTGCAACAGCAACAGATCACATCTCAGGATTGTTCTTCAGAGCAGGATGAAGAGAGAGGAAGATGACTTTGTCAAGGATTAGGGAAATGTATTCAATGTTTACAAAAGTGCAAGCATTTATCAATGAATTTTATCCTGTCACAGAAGTTGCAAGCCGCATTGGCAACATGTACAATGGCACTCTTGTGTCCCATTTTAGGGAAATCGTAAGGGCACGTGAGAAACAGAACTCTCTGGACAGATATTTTGTGCAACAGGGGTCCAGTGACTCTCAAGCTGGTCCTAGTGGCATTAAAAAACCAAGAAGTGAGGTAATCCCACCAAAGGACTTGGTACCTGAAGTCTTTATGGAAGGGGATTCTCCTTCCAAGCAATAGACAATCCTGAATCTCCCCTGCTGCACATCACTCATCAACAACGCCACAATAAAGGTAAGTGGCCTTTAATTATTGTTTATTTTGCATGTCTCATTCCTTTTGGAGTAAGGAAATGTATATTTCATGTGAAAAAAAAAAAATTCAGACTTCGGAGTGTCAGGAACGGATTAATTCTATTTCCATTATTTCTTATGGGGAAAATTAATTCAACCAACTGCAAATTCGACTAATGGCAAGCTCTCTGGAACGGATTAATGCTGTTGGTTGAGGGTCCACTGTATATTGTATATATATTGTAGGTAATAGGTTGGTAGACAGCAACCACCCAGGGAGGTACTACCGTCCTACCAATTGAGTGTAAAACGAGAGCCTGTAATTGTTTTACATGATGGTAGGATTGGTAGTGTCTTTTGTCTGTCTCATAAACATGCAAGATTGCAGGTACATCTTGCTACTTCTACTTACACTTATGTCACACTACACATACATTTACACATTTATTTATACACACTTGTCTAAGTTTTCTTTGATTTTATCTTAATAGTTCTTATTCTAATTACTTTTCCTTTTATATCCATGGGGAAGTGGAGTAAGAATCTTTCCTCCGTAAGCCATGCATGTTGTAAAAGTCAACTAAAATGCCGGGAACAATGGGCTAGTAACCCCTTTTCCTGTATAGCCTACTAAAAAGAAAAAGAAGAAAATTGTCAAAGTGGGATGTTTGAATGTGCGTGGATGTTGTGCGAATGACAAGAAAGAGATGATTGTGCATGTTATGAATGAGATGTCCTGGCTTTAAGTGAAACAAAGCTGAAGGGGGTGGGAGAGTTTCACTGGAGAGAAGTAAATGTGATTAGGTCAGGGGTTTCAAATAGAGTTAGAGCTAAAGAATGAATAGCAATAATGTTGAAGGATAAGTTATGGCAGGAAGAGAAGGAGTATAAATGTATTAATTTAAGGATTATGTAGATTGAAATAAAGGTTGGATATGAAAAGTGGGTTATAATAAGTGTATATGCACCTAGAGAAGAGGGAAGTGTAGAGGAGAGAGGGAGATTTGGGGAAATGTTGAGTGAGTGCATGGGGAATTTTGAACCAAGTGTGAGAGTACTTGTGGTTGGGGATTTCAGTGCTAAAGTGGGCAAAAATGTTGTGGAGGGAGTAGTAGGTAAATTTGGGGTGCCAGGGGTAAATGAAAATGGAGAGCTTTTAATTGAGCAATATGTAGAAAGAGATTTGGTAATAAGTAATAAATATTTTATGAAAAAGAGGATAAATAAATATACAAGGTATGATATAGCACATAATGAAAGTTTGTTAGATTATGTATTGGTGGATCAAAGGATGATGGATAGGCTTCAGGATGTACACATTTATAGAGGGGGCAACTGATATATCGGATCATTATTTAATTATAGCTACAGTTAGAGTAATAGGTAGATGGGACAAAAGGAAAATGGCAACAACAAGTAAGAGAGAGGTGAAAGTGTATAAACTAAGGGAGGAGGAAGTTAGGGTGAGATATAAGCGACTATTGGCAGAAAGATGGGCTGGTGCAAGTATGAGTAGTGGGGGGGTTGAAGAGGGTTGGAATATTTTTAAAAATGCAGTATTAGAATGTGGGGCAGAAGTTTGTGGTTGCAAAGGAAAGAGGAGTGATTGGTGGAATGATGAAGTAAAGGGTGTGATAAATGAGAAAAAGGTAGCTTATGAGAGATTTTTACAAAGCAGAAGTGTTATAAGAAGAGCAGAGTATATGGAGAGTAAAATAAAGGTGAAGAGAGTGGTGAGAGAGTGCAAAAGGAGGGCAGATGATAGAGTGGGAGAGGCACTGTCAAGAAATTTTAATGAAAATATGAAAAAAATTTGGAGTGAGATAAACAAGTTAAGAAAGCGTAGGAAACAAATGGATTTGTTAGTTAAAAACAGAGTAGGGGAGTTAGTAGATGGGGAGATAGGGGTATTGGGTAGATGGCGGGAATATTTTGAGGAACTTTTAAATGTCAATGAAGAAAGGGAGGCGGTAATTTCGTGCACTGGCCAGGGAGGTATACCATCTTTTAGGAGTGAAGAAGAGCAGGATGTGAGTGTGGGGGAGGTGTGTGAGGCATTATGTAGAATGAAAGGGGGTAAAGCAGCTGGAATGGATGGGATCATAACAGAAATGTTAAAAGCAGGGGGAAATATAGTGATGGAGTGGTTGATATTTTTGCTTAATTGTTTAATTGTTGATATTTTTGTTTAATTGTTAAATTTTTGTATAATTTTGTATAGTAATTGTTTAATTTTTGTATAGTTCCTTTATATAATGGGAAGGGGGACAAAAGAGATTGTAAAAATTATAGAGGAATAATTTTATTGAGTATACCAGGAAAAGTGTACGGTAGGGTTATTATTGAAAGAATTAGTGGTAAGACAGAATGTAGGGTTGCGGATGAGCAAGGAGGTTTTAGAGTGGGTAGAGGATGTGTAGATCAAATGTTTACATTGAAGCATATAGGATAGCAGATGAGCAAGGAGGCTTTAGGAAAGGTAGGGGGTGTGTGGACCAGGTGTTTACAGTGAAACATATAAGTGAACAGTATTTAGATAAGGCTAAAGAGGTCTTTGTGGCATTTATGGATTTGGAAAAGGCGTATGACAGGGTGGATAGGGGGGCAGTGTGGCAGATGTTGCAGGTGTATGGTGTAGGAGGTAGGTTACTGAAAGCAGTGAAGAGTTTTTACGAGGATAGTGAGGCTCAAGTTAGAGTATGTAGGAAAGAGGGAAATTATTTCCCAGTAAAAGTAGGCCTTAGACAACGATGTGTGATGTCACCGTGGTTGTTTAATATATTTATAGATGGGGTTGTAAGAGAAGTAAATGCGAGGGTCTTGGCAAGAGGCATGGAGTTAAAAGATAAAGAATCACATATAAAGTGGGAGTTGTCACAGTTGCTCTTTGCTGATGACACTGTGCTCTTGGGAGATTCTGAAGAGAAGTTGCAGAGATTGGTGGATGAATTTGGTAGGGTGTGCAAAAGAAGAAAATTAAAACTGAATACAGGAAAGAGTAAGGTTATGAGGATAACAAAAAGATTAGGTGATGAAAGATTGGATATCAGATTGGAGGGAGAGAGTATGGAGGAGGTGAATGTATTCAGATATTTGGGAGTGGATGTGTCAGCGGATGGGTCTATGAAAGATGAGGTGAATCATAGAATTGATGAGGGGAAAAGGGTGAGTGGTGCACTTAGGAGTCTGTGGAGACTAAGAACTTTGTCCTTGGAGGCAAAGAGGGGAATGTATGAGAGTATAGTTTTACTAATGCTCTTATATGGGTGTGAAGCATGGGTGATGAATGTTGCAGCAAGGAGAAGGCTGGAGGCAGTGGAGATGTCATGTCTAAGGGCAATGTGTGGTGTGAATATAATGCAGAGAATTCGTAGTTTGGAAGTTAGGAAGAGGTGCGGGATTACCAAAACTGTTGTCCAGAGGGCTGAGGAAGGGTTGTTGAGGTGGTTCGGACATGTAGAGAGAATGGAGCGAAACAGAGTGACTTCAAGAATGTATCAGTCTGTAGCGGGAGGAAGGCGGGGTAGGGGTCGGCCTAGGAAAGGTTGGAGAGAGGGGGTAAAGGAGGTTTTGAGTGCGAGGGGCTTGGACTTCCAGCAGGCATGCGTGAGCGTGTTTGATAGAGTAAATGGAGACAAATGGTTTTTAATACTTGACGTGCTGTTGGAGTGTGAGCAAAGTAACATTTATGAAGGGGTTCAGGGAAACCGGCAGGCCGGACTTGAGTCCTGGAGATGGGAAGTACAGTGCCTGCACTCTGAAGTAGGGGTGTTAATGTTGCAGTTTAAAAACTGTAGTGTAAAGCACCCTTCTGGCAAGACAGTGATGGAGTGAATGATGGTGAAAGTTTTTCTTTTTCGGGCCACCCTGCCTTGGTGGGAATCGGCCAGTGTGATAATAAAAAAAAATAAAAAAAATATAGGTGAACAGTATTTAGATAAAGCTAGGGAAGTTTTCATTGCATTTATGCAATTAGAAAAGGCATATGATAGTGGATAGGGGAGCAATGTGGCAGATGTTACAAGTATATGGAATAGGTGGTAAGTTACTAAATGCTGTAGAGTTTTTATGAGGATAGTGAGGCCCAGGTTAGGGTGTGTAGAAGAGAGGGAAACTACTTCCCAGTAAAAGTAGGTCTTAGACAGGGATGTGTAATGTCACCATGGTTGTTTAATATATTTATAGATGGGGGTAGATGGGGTTGTAAAAGAAGTAAATGCTAGAGTGTTTGGGAGAGAGGTGGGATTAAAATATGGGGGATCAAATATAAAATGGAAGTTGACAGTTACTTTTTGCTGATGATATTGTGCTTATGGGAGATTCTAAAGAAAAGTTGCAAAGGTTAGTGGATGAGTTTGGGAGTGTGTGTAAAGGTAGAAAGTTGAAAGTGAACATAGAAAAGAGTAAGGTGATGAGGGTATCAAATGATTTAGATAAAGAAAAATTGGATATCAAATTGGATAAAAGGAGTATGGAACAAGTGAATATTTTCAGATATTTGGGAGTTGACGTTTCAGCGGATGGATTTATGAAGGATGAAGTTAACCACAGAATTGATGAAGGAAAAAAAGTGAGTGGTACGTTGAGGTATATGTGGAGACAAAAAATGTTATCCATGGAGGCAAAGAAGGGAATGTATGAAAGTATAGTGGTACCAACACACTTATATGAGTGTGATGCTTGGGTTGTAAATGCTGCAGTGAGGAGGCGGTTGGAGGTGGTGGAGATGTCCTGTCTAAGGGCAATGTGTGGTGTAAATATTATGCAGAGAATTCGGAGTGTGGAAATTAGGAGAAGGTGTGGAGTTAATGAAAGTATTAGTCAGAGGGCTAAAGAGGGGTTGTTGAGGTGGTTTGATCATTTAAAGAGAATGGATCAAAGTAGAATGATATGGAGAGTGTATAAATCTGTAGGGGAAGGAAGGCGGGGTAGGGGTTGTCCTTGAAAAGGTTGGAGGGAGGGGGTAGAGGAGGTTTTGTGGGCAAGGGGCTTGGACTTCCAGCAAGCATACGTGAGTGTGTTAGATAGGAGTGAATGGAGATGGATGGTATTTGGGACCTGACGAGCTGTTGGAGTGTGAGCATGGTAATATTTAGTGAAGGGATTCAGGGAAACCAGTTATTTTTATATAGCCGGACTTGAGTACTGGAAATAGGAAGTACAATGCTTGCACTTTAAAGAAGGGGTTTGGGATATTGGCAGTTTGGAGGGATATGTTGTATATCTTTATATGTACGTATATGCTTCTAAACTGTTGTATTTCTGGGCACCTCTGCAAAAACAGTGATTATGTATGAGTAAGGTGAAAGTGTTGAATGATGGTGAAAGTATTTTCTTTCTTTTTGGGTCACCCTGCCTCGATGGGAGATGGCCGACTTGTTGGAAAAAAAAAAATAAAACATGAAATAACTTTAAAACACTTGAAATTTTGGAAAGTTTCCAGACATGCTCGAGAGACGTGGTGCTCACGGAGAATGTGAACAAACTGGGTGGGGCACGGTGACCTTATTAGAAAGTCAGGTGGGTGGAGCCGTGTAGAGAGCTTGGTCATAATTTGAAATGTCTGTAGTAGTGGAATGCCGTAAAGTGGGGCCCTACTGTACTTAAAAAAAAAAATAGACTCCTTTAACCCTTTGGGGGTTGGCAGGTCCTCTCAGAGACTTGTTCTCAGGGTTGGCCAAATTTAAAAAAAAAAAAAATTATTTTTTCTTATGAAAGGATAGAGAATATTTTCCCGATCATAATGACACCAAACGTATGATGTTTGATGGAAAACTTATGGAATTATGCTCTTGCGAAGTTAGTGGTCTCGACGATGTTTACGCGTCGGCGATTTTGCCCACTTTGAGCCCTATTTTCGGCCAATTCCAATGTACTAGTCGACAGAAATCATAACTATTTCGCTAGCACTCCATTTTTTCTATCGAATGAGTACAAGAAACCACCCATTTACCGATTTCAACTATCCAATAAAGTGGTCAGAATTTAGCAATTTTGCCAATTTCACACAAATTTCAAAAGATGCCAATTTCTGAATAGGGTCCAGAATAAACAAGTAAGACATTCTTGGCACTAAAATAACAAGTTCCCTGTTCGTTTGTCACATCCCCAGGCCCTTCTTATATTTCTTTGGCTTTCCACTTTGAATTTTTATTCTTGCAAAAAAAAAAAAATAAAATTTACTGTTATGCAGACTACTGCATTAGTGTAGAAACGGTATAAATAATATCAGTGCACGTTTCAAAGAATATTAGACTCACCAGTTGATGTGTATTGGATGCTTGGCATGATTTGTTTACTTTTGAACTTTGGTAAAAATCGAACATTTCTGCTACTTTGAGATCAATTTCAAGGTGTTTTTCATTGTAAAACCAGTCAAAATCATCTCAATTTCTGTAATATGTCTTCCATTTTATAAAATGAGACCAAGAAAACTAGAATACAACAATAAATACCATATGAAAATACAGCGCAAATTCGTTGTTTTAATCCAAAAACACAGTGAAAGTTTTTTTTTTCTCATTACGCACTGTGTGCTGCAGAATTTTTTTATACTGCACACACTGACCACATAGACCCATTCTATCATATGTAGGCCTACCAGCTTTCTCTCACTAGATTTGAGGGCGCTAGAATTTAGGCGTACTAGTGCGTCAAAAACCCTTGGTCGTAAGCCGTACTAGTATATCCGAAACCCCCAAAGGGTTAAAAATGCTCATGGTTCCTTGTAAAATCTAATTCTGTCAAATGTTGGTTAACCCACTTTGTGTTTGTAATTCTGTGTACTTCACTCATGGACCTTCTGCAGCTCTCTGAATTTTGTACTTTGCAGTTCAATTCTGTTATGTTGGATTTTAATTCCAGATATCCATGTGGGGCACCTGGAACTTAGTAAGTCCAGTAAACAAGAGTGTTTTGCTAATACTTTGAAGCAAATTCCTGAAAATTTACATGCTTTCTTAATTTTTTATCTTGACCCTCAACATTCTGCTAAGAATTTAGAAATTAGCCACTTGTGAGTTGTTCTGGGTAATCACATTGCAGCATTTGACAAGTATCTCCAAAACTTTGGGCCTTTACTTCAAGTTCTGAACTTCAGAGATGAAACTTGATGAGGTTTCTGTTTGTCTGTATCATTATCATTTGTGAAAAATATTGAGAGAAAGCCAAAGGTTAAGTTAGGTGAAGAGAGGTTACTACTACTACTACAGGTCGGCCATCACTAATCCGGCAATCAGTTATCTGGTTCTATCAGTAATCTGGCACTAATTTTTGCTAGCATAATTTCAAATTTCATCATTATACTGATTCAGAAAGTGTGCAGATGGTTGTAAATCCACAGTAACAAGCCAGTGAAGGAGAAAACTGTGATGAAAATGAGGAAGATGTAGCAGAAAGAGTCTCTATTGATAGGTTAATTAAGTGTATTCTAACCTAACCACTCTGTAGTCCAGTAAACTCTATAATCCGGCACACTACAGGTCCCATTGATGCCGGATTAGTGATGGCCAACCTGTACATTGGCAAGGTCAGATCATCTAATATCTGTTCTGGATATTAAAGCATTTGATGATATACTGAGAGATGAAAGCAGCTGAAGAAACAGTCAAAACTGATATTCATATTAAGAATATTGTATCTAAGGAGCAGTACAACAGGATGGCATCTTTGAAGAATAGAAGGGGATAGATGATTTTGTCTTGTTCACCTTTGTCTGTAGTGTTGACTGTATTGTGTTTACACTTAAAAAAATTTCCTCTACAAGGGTTCTATATATAATTCTGGGGAAAGGCTTTACATCTCATCAGCTCATCTGATCTTGAATTATTAATCTTCAGTTTCAGTTTCATATTTCTTTTTTGTTATTAATTCTAAGGCATTTACTTTCAAGATCTTGAGCTGTATAATCTTTCATACTGATTATAAAATACTCTCACCACATTCTCCTCTCACAAATGTTTCTCTCTCAACAGTAGGTACTGTACTGTCTCACTTTTCCATTTCACAACTATTAGGAATTTTTATTATATTAAAAAGGGAGCTAAACCCATATGGGTTATTCAGCCTACCATCCTGTGGAACCAACTACTGCGCCAGTCTATTTTCCCTAAATGTACTTTTTACCTGTATTTCTTTAAGAAAGTATCTGTGAAGTTATCTTCTGGACATTGCTGATATTAAAGAATGTCAATTAACTAAGCATTAATGAGTATGCAACATTGCCTCTGTTGTAACCTATTCCATATAGATTACTAATATTGATTGTTATTAGTTGCAAGACGTTACGCATCATCTTCATAAATGTGGAGCCACTGTGCTGGAAAATATTCTCACATTACCAGGGAACTCTGCTCATGCCTTTGTTATTCCTGGTGGGCAGGTAAGTGGAAGAAGTCTATAGTTCTCTCTCTCTCTCTCTCTCTCTCTCTCTCTCTCTCTCTCTCTCTCTCTCTCTCTCTCTCTCTCTCTCTCGCTCTCTCTCGCTCTGTCTCTCTCTCTCTCTCTCTCTCTCTCTCTCTCTCTCTCTCTCTCTCTCTCTCTCTCTCTCTCTCTCTCTCTCTCTCTCTCTCTCTCTCTCTCTCTCTCTCTCTCTCTCTCTCTCTCTCTCTCTCTCTCTCTCTCTCTCTCTCTCTCTCTCTCTCTCTCTCTCTCTCTCTCTCTCTCTCTCTCTCTCTCTCTCTCTCTCTCTCTCTCTCTCTCTCTCTCTCTCTCTCTCTCTCTCTCTCTCTCTTTCTCTATCTCTCTCTCTCTCGCTCTCTCTGTCTCTCTCTCTCTGACTCTCTCTCTTTTTCTCTCTCTCTCCCTCTGTCTCCCTCTCTCTCCCTATCTCTCTCTCTCTCTTTCTCTCTCTCTCTCTCTCTCTCATATATATATATATATATATATATATATATATATATATATATATATATATATATATATATATATATATATATAATTGGCTTTGTATGCTCTGATTATAAAATGATTTTTGTTCACCAAGGCAGTGTGACCCGAAAAGAAAGAAAACTGTAAATTAAAATGAAATGTATTGATAACAATTTTTGTTTTATGATTAAAGTGCAGTGATGATTTTTTCTTCCATAGCTGCAAGTCACTAAGAAGGTTGTAGCATCCTGGGAAAATTTAGCCAGAACACAACATAACCTGCTTGGAGTATCAGTGTTTTACATCTGTGAGGACCTCACATTAAAGGGAGCGGTGTCCAAGAAAATGAGTGCTATAAGCCAAAGGGAATTAATTCAAACACTCGGGGCTGTAATGGGAGACATACTAGTCATGGCAGTGGGCCCAACTAATGATGTGGTCAGTTGATTAAGTTATTTTATATAGTATACATATATTGTGATATAGTACCTGTGTATATGCATTTTTTATAATTTTAACTTTTATATACTGCACTTTAAATTCCAGCTTTGTTAAAGTGTATGTTAATACTGTAGCTCAGTTTGAAGACTGCTTAAAACTATCAACTTGTTTTGAAAAGCTTGAAGTATAGGAGATATAATTTAGCAAGTAACTACAGTGGACCCCGGCCGTTCGGCGGCTGCGACTTACGTGAAATCCGACTTTTGGTAAGTTTTTTTGGCAAAATTTAGCTTCGTGGTTCGTGATTGGACTCGTGATTCGGCGACTTTCTTGTACGCATCTGCCTGTCAGCACGCACACAAAGCCAGTCTCCCCCACTATTCACACTCAGTGTGCCATTGTATACCAGCATGTGACCATCACCCCACAGGTTCATACAACTCATTTCATAATAATTCATTGATTTTGTGCTTGCAACTGCTAAATAAGCCACCATGGGCCCAAAGAATGCTCCTAGTGCCAGCCCTTTGGTAAAGAAGGTGAGAAACACGATAGAATTCAAGAAAAAACTCATAGCAAAGTACTAAAGTAGAGGAGGGAGAAAGAGAGGAGAATGTGCCTTCTGCAGTGATTCAGTGATTCTACGATAAGTATGATACTAAAGCAGCAGGTATCAATAAAGGCTATAGCTCCAGCCAGCGATAAAGTGTAGAATTAACAGTGTAGCAAGTAAGTTAAGCGAGTAAGCGATAGAAAAACATGAGAGTAACTCTCCAATGTTGTTGGATGTGTATAGGACCGCTGAACATACACCGCCCTGCTATCTTCCACCACCCTAAACCTCTGCCAACATCTCCTTCATCAAACTAATTAAACTAACATCTCCTCCAAGGTAAGTGTAAATATAAAAATGTAAGTATAGAAGTAAATATAAGTGTAAATATAAAAGGACACCAATGGAAATATGTCACTCATGAATTTTTTGGGTTATCCTGGGTCCTTTACACATATGCTGCTATGTATGATAATCTATGTATGTAACTGTATTTGTGTATACCTGAATAAACTTACTTATTTATAAATTAAAATGTAAATATTTCTTATTTATAAATTAAAATGTAAATATTTCTTATTTATAAATTACAGTACATACATTGTTTAAGTGTGATGGGGCTCTGGTGGTCTGGTGGTTAACGCTCTCGCTTCACACAGTGAGGGCCTGGGTTCGATTCCCAGTCAGAGTAGAAACATTGGGCGTGTTTCTTTCCACCTGTTGTCTATGTTCCCCATCAGTAAAATGGGTACCTGGGTGTCAGTCGACTGGTGTGGGTCGCATCCTGGGACAATGACCTAATTTGCCCGACATGCGGAGCATAACAAGGGGCTTTCTATATAGTAGTATGTCATTGTTGTTAGCTAGGACTGCATACCATGTACATGTACTTGTAGTAAATAAAGATATTATTATATTATTATGGTGGTGGTGGCCAAAGCCTCCACCGCCACCAACACGGCTTCTCTCAGTGGCAGCCCTTAAACCCAACAACAACACTTAAACCATTTACTCCTCTCATACAGTATGACATATTTTATGTATTCTAGAGTATATATCATGTTTCTTTGTTATTAATATTGTTTATAATGTCATATTAGATGAATTATGATAGATAAATAAGCTGTAGAGATGATATTAGCATCATATTGAAGCATAATAAACTCGCCTTCCTCTTGCCTCCTACCTACCTCCTACACCAACAAGAACCAATAAAGGTTAAGTGTGATGTTAAATGTTCATTTATCCATTTTATTAGTGCTTTATATTTATTTGTCATTGTTTTCTGTATGTAAATCTATATTTAATCTTTAAAAAAATAATTTTTTGTTAATACTTTTGGCTGTCTGAAACGGATTAATTGGATTTCCATTATTTCTTATGGGGAAAATAGATTCGCCAATAGTGAATTTCGCCAGTCGGCAGACTCTCTGGAACGGATTAATCACGAAACTCGGGAGTCCACTGTACTTGATAATTTTTATATTATTTGATTGACTTTACAGTTGGGTTTGCTTGGTAAATTACGATTGCTAGCAGCTAAAACCATGGAGGAAAGTGGAATTATTGTGAGGCACCCAGAACACTTCAACTTCCTGTGGGTGGTAGACTTTCCTCTCTTTACCAAAGACGATAAAGGAAATGTTTTACCTGCCCATCATCCCTTCACACTGCCCAGGGAAGATGATACTCATTATCTTTACACTGATCCTTTTAAGGTGTGTTGTTTTATGTTGTTCGATATTAATATTTCATGAAATCTGCAAAAATGAACACAGATACATCATATATTTGTTTATATTCATTATTAAAATATATTTATAATATGTTAAGTGAATGTTGAAGCTAAGCTTCAATTTATGCCAACATACAATATGAAGTATGACTTACATTATTGATACCTTTATCTGTTAATTACATATTTTCTGAGTTTCTGTTCTAGGCAAAATCACAGCATTATGACCTGGTGTTGAATGGATGTGAAGTTGGCGGTGGATCTATACGAATCCATGACCCAGAGATGCAGCGGTTTGTCCTGCAGGATATTATGGGTGTTGAACCATCAACTCTTGGTTTCCTTATTGAAGCACTGGAGTCTGGGGCTCCACCTCATGGTGGGATTGCCCTTGGTAAATGTTGCTTCTTACAGTTTTCTGGCTTTATAATTCTAGTTAAACAAATGAATAATCTGCCTTCTACCTCTTGGCATTTTAGTTGTCTTCAGTGACTTGCATTTGTTGACCAGGAGGGATTTCATCTCACTTTGCATAAGGTGGGAATGCAAGTAAATAAAAAATATAGTGGTACAGGTTTTAGGAGCTAATTCAAGGAACACACACTCACTAGAAATATGCAGGTGATAGTGTAGTGAATAGAAGTGAAATTGATTAATATTAGCTTGATATATTTATGTTTGTGAGACAGAAAGTCAAAACTGGCAATCCTGGCAGAGTGTAATGTGTTAATCGGGTTTCCTTGTATCGTACTCTTTCAGAATTTTGAAAGTTGGCCTGCTGACTAAATGAACGTGGATATATCTATGATATGCTTTATCTGGTCTGTTAATGAAATCCTTGATGACTTTCTAACCATATTAAATAGATATGTTACCTCCATTAAATTAAATGCTGAAAGTGAGAAGATGGAGCCCTCCCATTTTTTAATACATGTAGGCATAGACTGGACAGGGTTTCTAGGTTTAACACATGGAGAAAGCCTATTACTATGTGTACCTATATAAACTAAAATACAGTAATTTAATTATTAGAATTGTGCCAGAGAGAGCATTTTCAACATTTTAGAGCTTTTCTTGTGTGCAGCTCTTTAGATTCTGGATGGTGAGGTTAACAAAATTTGTGATATGCATAGCTATGAGTTTACAGTACAATACAGTACTTATCCAGTTGGTGGGTTGATAGTAACCTCGAAAATAAAAAAAAAAAAAAAAAGCTTACATGGAGGTCAACAAAAATGTTGAGCATAAACGTGAGAATGTGCTATATCATATCCTTTCATCTCTTCACTGTCAGAAGGTGTAAAGTTGAAGGTCGATGACCCACTGATGGCAACATTGGCATTAGCTGAACACTCTGCATTATATTAGTATTTTGTTTTTTGTACTTTTGGGTTTTTCAAATTTTTTACATTTTTCAGTAACTTTTGTGGCCTTTAACCCTTTGACTGTTTTCGACGTATAAATACGTCTTACGAGCCAGTGTTTCTGACGTATATATACTCAATAATTCTACCGGCTTCAAATCAAGCAGGAGAAAGCTGGTAGGCCCACATGTGAGAGAATGGGTCTGTGTGGTCAGTGTGCACCACATAAAAAAAATCCTGCAGCACACATTGCGTAATGAGAAAAAAAAACTGATCGGTTTTTTGGAATAAAACGCCGACTTTGAGGTGTATTTTCGTATAGTATTTATCGTTGTATTCGCTTTTTCATGATCTTAGGTGATAAAATGGAAAACATATTACAGAAATAGAGATGATTTTCATTACTTAGACGATGAAAACGACCTTGAAACTGAGCTCAAATTAGCGGAAATGTTCGATTTTTACCAATGTTCAGGAGTAAACAAATCACACCACACATCCAATACACGTCAACTGGGGAGTCTAATATTCTTTCACTAGTGCACTGATATTATTTATACCATTTTTACAATAATGCAGTAGTCTGCATAACAGTAAATTTTGTATTTTTTTGTATGAATAAAAAATCAAAATAGAAAGCAATAATAATATAAGAGGGGCCTAGAGATGTGACTAATGAACAGAGGATATGCTATTTTAGTGCCAAGAATGTCTACCTTGTTTATTCTGGACCCTATTTTGAAATTGGCATCTTTTTTAATTTGCGTGAAATTGGCCAAATTGCCAATTTCTGACCACTATATTGGGTAGTTCAAATTGGTAAATGGGCAGTTTCTTGTACTCAGCTGATAGATAAAATGGAGTTCTAAAGAAATAGCTATGAGTTTGGTCAACTGGAACAACGAAATTGGCTGAAAACAGGGCTCAAAGTTGGCGAAATCGCCGATACACATATGTCGCCGATTCCGCTAACTTCGCGGGAGCGTAATTCCGTGAGTTTTCGGCCAAATTTCGAACTCTTGGTGTCATTACCATCGGGAAAAGATTCTCTATCATTTCATAAGAAAAAATAATTTTTTTTTGAATATTTGGCGACATAGAATGACAGTTTCAGAAAGGGGCCTGAAACAGTCAAAGGGTTAAGACTCATATCATACACGATGTACATATGGCCACCCATTGTATGTAACACAATACCTGCACTGATAATGTCAGCAGTACATTATTTACAAAAATGTATACACAACAGCATACACACATGGTGGTGTGGTGGTTGTGTGTGGGTAGTGGAGGCAGCCATGGGTCATTGCAGTGTTGGGTATGGGCCATGCCTCCCAACCTGGGCTGATACTGGTGCTCAATGCCTCTTTGTGCCACCACTTGCTGGTGCATGTGGTACCAGTTTTGCCCAGAGCCTATGACCTTTCCCAAGCAATGCACCATCTTTCTCACTATCACTTGTGTTGCTGGCGTTGGGTCCTGGGATGTACTCTTTTCCCTGGGGATAGCAGTGGGCACACTACCAAACCATGTGTGGCATCATATATATTGATGGTAGTAGGTTGGTAGACAGCAACCACCCAGGGAGGTACTAGCGTCCTGCCAAGTGAATGTAAAACAAAAGCCTGTAATTGTTTTACATGATGGTAGGATTGCTGGTGTTTTTTTGTCTGTCTCATAAATATGCAAGATTACAGGTATGTCTTGCTACTTCTACTTACACTTAGGTAACACTACACATACATGTACACATTTATTTATACACACTCATCTGAGTTTTCTTTGATTTTATCTTAATAGTTCTTGGTCTTATTACTTTTCCTTTTATATCCATGGGGAAGTGGAATAAGAATCTTTCCTCCGTAAGCCATGCATGTTGTGAAAGTCAACTAAAATGCCGGGAACAATGTGCTAGTAACCCCTTTTCCTGTAAAGATTACTAAAAAGAATAAGAAGAAGAAAATTGTCAAAGTGGGAAGTCTGAATGTGCGTGGATGTTGTGCAAATGATAAAGAGATGATTGTGGATGTTATGAATGAGAAGCTGGATGTCCTGACTTTAAGTGAAACAAAGCTGAAGGGGGTGGGAGAGTTTCAATGGAGAAGAATAAATGGGATTAGGTCAGGGGTTTCAAAGAATGAGTAGTAATAATGTTGAAGGATAAGATATGGCAGGAAAAGAGGGACTATAAATGTATTAATTCAAGGATTATGTGGAGTAAAATAAAGGTTGGATGTGAAAAGTGGGTTATAGTAAGTGTATATGCACCTGGAGAAGAGAGAAGTGTAGAGGAGAGAGATTTTGGGAAATGTTGAGTGAAAGCGTGGGGAGTTGTGAACCAAGTGTGAGAGTACTTGTGGTTGGGGATTTCAATGCTAAAGTGGGTAAAAATGTTGTGGAGGGAGTAGTAGGTAAATTTGGGGTGCCAGGGGTAAATGTAAATGGGGAACCTTTAATTGAGCTATGTGTAGAAAGAGATTGGTAACAAGTAATACATATTTTATGAAAAAGAGGATAAATAAATATACAAGGTATGATGTAGCACGTAATGAAAGTAGTTTGTTAGATTATGTATTGGTGGATAAAAGGTTAATTGGTAGGCTCCAGGATGTACATGTTTATAGAGGGGCAACTGATATATCGGATCATTATTTAGTTGTAGCTACAGTTAGAGTAAGAGGTAGATGGGACAAGAGGAAGGTGGCAACAACAAGTAGGAGGGAAGTGAAAGTGTATAAACTAAGGGAGGAGGAAGTTCGGGTGAGATATAAGCGACTATTGGCGGAAAGGTGGGCTAGTGCAAAGATGAGTAGTGGGGGGATTGAAGACGGTTGGATGAGTTTTAAAAATGCAGTATTAGAATGTGGGGCAGAAGTTTGTGGTTATAGGAGGGTGGGTGCAGGAGGAAAGAGGAGTGATTGGTGGAATGATGAAGTAAAGGGTGTGATAAAAGAGAAAAAGTTAGCTTATGAGAGGTTTTTACAAAGCACAAGTGCTATAAGAACAGCAGAGTATATGGAGAGTAAAAGAAAGGTGAAGAGAGTGGTGAGAGAGTGTAAAAAGAGAGCAAATGATAGAGTGGGAGAGGCACTGTCAAGAAATTTTAATGAAAATAAGAAAAAATTTTGGAGTGAGTTAAACAAGTTAAGAAAGCCTAGGGAACGTATGGATTTGTCAGTTAAAAACAGAGTAGGGGAGTTAGTAGATGGGGAGAGGGAGGTATTAGGTAGATGGCGAGAATATTTTGAGGAACTTTTAAATGTTGAGGAAGAAAGGGAGGTGGTAATTTCATGCACTGGCCAGGGAGGTATACCATCTTTTAGGAGTGAAGAAGAGCAGAATGTAAGTGTGGGGGAGGTACGTGAGACATTACGGAGAATGAAAGGGGTTAAAGCAGCTGGAACTGATAGGATCATGACAGAAATGTTAAAAGCAGGGGGGGATGTAGTGTTGGAGTGGTTGGTACTTTTGTTTAATAAACGTTTGAAAGAGGGGAAGGTACCTAGGGATTGGCGGAGAGCATGTATGGTCCCTTTATATAAAGGGAAGGGGAACAAAAGAGATTGTAGAAATTATACACCTGCAGATGTTGCAGGTGTATGGTGTAGGAGGTAGGTTACTGAAAGCAGTGAAGAGTTTTTACGAGGATAGTGAGGCTCAAGTTAGATTATGTAGGAAAGAGGGAGATTATTTCCCAGTAAAAGTAGGCCTTAGACAAAGATGTGTGATGTCACCATGGTTGTTTAATATATTTATAGATGGGGTTGTAAGAGAAGTAAATGCGAGGGTCTTGGCAAGAGGCGTGGAGTTAAAAGATAAAGAATCACACATAAAGTGGGAGTTGTCACAGTTGCTCTTTGCTGATGACACTGTGCTCTTGGAAGATTCTAAAGAGAAGTTGCAGAGGTTGGTGGATGAATTTGGTAGGGTATGCAAAAGAAGAAAATTAAAAGTGAATACAGGAAAGAGTAAGGTTATGAGGATAACCAAAAGATTAGGTGATTAAAGATTGGATATCAGATTGGAGGGAGAGAGTATGGAGGAGGTGAATGTATTCAGATATTTGGGAGTGGACATGTCAGCGGATGGGTCTATGAAAGATGAGGTGAATCATAGAACTGATGAGGGGAAAAGGGTGAGCGGTGCACTTAGGAGTCTGTGGAGACAAAGAACTTTGTTCTTGGAGGCAAAGAGGGGAATGTATGAGAGTATAGTTTTACCAATGCTCTTATATGGGTGTGAAGCATGGGTGATGAATGTTGCAGCGAGGAGAAGGCTGGAGGCAGTAGAGATGTCATGTCTGAGGGTAATGTGTGGTGTGAATATAATGCAGAGAATTCGTAGTTTGGAAGTTAAGAGGAGGTGCGGGATTACCAAAACTGTTGTCCAGAGGGCTGAGGAAGGGTTGTTGAGGTGGTTCGGACATGTAGAGAGAATGGAGCGAAACAGAATGACTTCAAGAGTGTATCAGTCTGTAGTGGAAGGAAGGCGGGGTAGGGGTCAGCCTAGGAAAGGTTGGAGGGAGGGGGTAAAGGAGGTTTTGTGTGCGAGGGGCTTGGACTTCCAGCAGACATGCATGAACGTGTTTGATAGGAGTGAATGGAGACAAATGGTTTTTAACCCTTTGACTGCTTACGCCGTATAAATACGTCTTACGCGCTACTGTTTCTGACGTATATATACTCATAAATTCTAGTGGCTTCAAATCAAGGAGGAGAAACCTGGTAGGCCCACATGTGAGAGAATGGGTCGGTGTGGTCAGTGTGCACCACATAAAAAAAATCCTCCAGGACACAGTGTGTAATGAGAAAAAAAAAACTGACCGTTTTTTTGGATTAAAACGCCGACTTTGAGGTGTATTTTCGTATAGTATTTATCGTTGTACTGTATTCTCGTTTTCATAGTCTTAGGTGATAAAATGGAAAACATATTACAGAAACGGAGATGGTTTTCATTACTTTCGCGATGAAGTAGCGGAAATGTTCGATTTTTACCAATGTTCAGGAGTAAGCAAATCACACCACACGTCCAATACACCCTTCTCTTGTATATATTACTAAATGTAAAATGAGAAACTTTTGTTTTTCCTTTTGGGCCACCCTGCCTCAATGGGATACGGCCAGTCTGTTGAAAGAAAGAAAGATATGACTGGCAGGTTTGTTTTATTTACAAAGTATTAGTACACTCTACTTATTTAGCAGTTTAAACACTATCATCATCATCTTACAGTACTACTATGACTGTTGTGACCAATTCACTCTCATATTATGTAAACATAATAACAAAGCAAGTTCAACTATTTAAAGCATTTTTCGCATTCTACAATCCACATCCTCTTCAAGGGGGGCTCCTTGGCGTGGTGAAGAGGCTCTTGGTCTGAGGAATTAGACCTGTCGGTCTACTTCCTCAGACCGAACCTAATTACCCCCCAATCCCCCGTTCCCTATCCCATCCTCCCCATCCTCCCCTTTTTCCTTTCCTCCTCCTCCTCCCCACCCCTCCCTTTTGCCCTTCCTTTTTGGCCTTTGGTTTTTTTTTTTTTTTTTCCACAGGCACGCTAGTTCCTAGGTAGGGAAAAGGGTACCGGGGTCCATCCCATTCTGTTGAGGTTTTGGCGGTGGCGTAGTTTGCCGTGGAATCTGGATTGCCTGGGGATGTCCTGATCCCTCTCCGGTATCCCGGAGGGTGGCTTTTGGTGTCTCTCGGGCGACGGGTGTATCTCTGGAAGCCACCTTTTGGATTCTGAGGGTGGTGGCCGAAGGAGGTATGCTTTGTGGCGGATTTCCGGCCGCCCTCTCTTTTGTCCACCGAGGTAGCTCGGCAGATGTGAGGTTGCTATCCCGGATTGCTGGTTTACTGGCATGACGGGTAGGGTATGGCACGGGTTCCATGCTGCATCTGCGCTACTTGCGGTGCTGAGGTCCTCTTGGGCGTGGAGGGAGATTTCTGGCCCTTTCATTCCTCCTAGGAACTATCCCTCCCCGGTCCCCCCTTTTTTTATTCTTTTTTTTATTTTTCTTTTCTTTTCTTCTTTCTTTTTTTTCTTAAAAACAAAAAGAAAGAAGTAACCTAACCATGGCAGCCCTAGTCCATGAACCTGCTACTCCCGGGCCCCTTCTTGATACCGCACCCCGTTCTGACCCCGCCTCGTCTTTGGACCACTGTTCGGACACTCCTCATGCCTCTGTACCTCTCGCCAGTGCTGTTTCCTCACCCGCTTCAGGTACTGAGGCCTCGACTGACTCCTTCGATTTATCTGACCTTCGCTCTCCTCTGACTATGCTTCCGGCCTCTCCCTCTCCGGTGCGGCAATTTTCGAATCGCCGGCCTGTTCCACGTCGGACCAACTCTGGTCCCACGCCTAAACGCCAACGACAATTACCTGCTGATGATACTTCTCCACCTTCTCGTGCTTCTCAGAAAAGATCGACACGTCCTTCACTACCTTTCCACGCTCAGTTTCAGACTGCACAATGGAATAAATTCTTCACTTTATGACCGACTTCCTCTACTGCCTATCTTTCTGACCACAGTATTGGCAAGGCACTCCTACGCCATGTTGGTAAAGATATTTCTTTTCATGCTCTCAAGAGCGGTACGCGCATCGTCACCGTACAGAATGCTACCCAGGCTCATGAGCTTTCTCGTCTTTCCCATATCGATACTGTTCCTGTAACTATTGAAAAGCATCATTCCCTCAATTCTTGTAGTGGTACCGTCATTCTGCCCCATACCATAGCTCAACAAAATTTCCAGACATGTGGCACTGACATTCTAGAACAGCTGGAACTCCAAGATCTCCCAATCCTCAAGGTAGACACTTATGTTCTTTCTGCCCGCGGGCGGAGACGATACCCTAGCAATGTGGCTCGTTTAACTTTTGACAGCCGTGAACTCCCATCCTCAGTTTATATAGCAGGACATCGGTTACAAGTTCGAAAGGTGATCCCTAAACCGCAACAGTGTAGAAATTGCTGGCGATTTGGCCATCCAGCGAAATATTGCAGATCTATCGCCGAATGCCCAGTCTGTGGTGCCGATGACCATTCTAATATGTCTTGCAATCGACCTCCCTCTTGCCTTAATTGTCATGAGGCTCACCCTTCATACTCTCGCCGTTGTCAAGTCTACTTAAACGAGCGGGAAATCCGTTACCTCAAAGGTCTCCCTTATGCCATGGCAGTTTCTCATCTCTGCCTCCAAGGGAGACTACCTCGTGTTTCTTATTCCCGTGTTTCAAAACGTCCCCCCACTTCTGGTATCCCATCTTCTGCACCCAC
This sequence comes from Cherax quadricarinatus, assembly GCF_038502225.1. Taxonomy (NCBI): domain Eukaryota; kingdom Metazoa; phylum Arthropoda; class Malacostraca; order Decapoda; family Parastacidae; genus Cherax; species Cherax quadricarinatus. The sequence continues at coordinate 38,344,424 of NC_091314.1, read as the reverse complement.
CTCTGTGGTTACCTCTCCCATAGTCACTCCTGTAGCTAATTCTTTTGCTGTCCTCGGCTCAGACATCCCTACTTCAACGTCTCAGTCTGATCTCGCTTCTTCGTGTTCTCTCTCACAAGCCTCAGTAGCGGCAAGATCTCGTATGACACCTCCTCCCAATCGTCCCTCTACTTCTCAAAAGTCAAAAAAAGGTCCGTTAACACTTCCTGCCCATCTTCCACCTCCTCATTTTCCCTTCCCTGTCTCTGTACCTGGTTCTCCCCCTCTCACTGGCTCTGTTACAAGTGTAGAGGTTCACCCTCCTCCTCATACTGTACCTTCCTCCCCTGTTCCCTCCCAAGTTTCTTCCTCTTCTGCCACCTCCCAGGTTTCTGCCTCTTCTGTCCCCTTCCACGCTTCTCCAGTTCCCTCCACCCTTTCGCCCCCCCCCCTACCTTGGTACAGTCTATTACAGTTCCAATCTTTACTCATCCTCCCCCTACCATTTCCAATATTGTCTCCCATATGACGTCTCTGAATTCTGAAACACTTGAAGCAATCTCTGAATATATTGCAGAGACCAAACCATCAATGGACACTGATCCACCCTCCGCTCCTTCTCTCTCCTCTACTCCATCTGCGCAACTCCTTTCTTCACAGCGCACCGTTCCTTCGCTGCTTGAACGTTTTCCACTGCCTCCGCATGTGGACTTTTCTAACCCCTCTAGTCCGTAGGGACCCTTACCTGCGGATTTCAGGTATCTTTATCATTGCCAATCATGGCCTATTTACAGTGGAATATACGCGGCCTCAGGGGTAATCGGGGTGAGCTTCAGATGTTACTCTCCCAGTTTTCCCCTGTTGGTGTTTGCTTACACGAACCAAAATTACACTCTGCTGTTATCTCTCCCATCTCAGGCTATAATTTTTGTATTCTTCAGATCCTTTTCCTGATGGGACCTTTAATGAAAGTGTCATTCTTCTACGCACTGATATTCCGTACCATCAGCTATTTGTTCGTACTTCGCTGCATTACACAGCAGCCCGTATCCACTTGCATAGGTGGTATACGCTCTGTTCTTTATATCTCTCTCCTTCTCGGGCATTATCTATTCCGGATATTGCCTTTCTTGTTTCGTCATTACCACCACCGATTCTGTTACTTGGTGATTTTAATGCCCACCATTTCCTCTGGGGGGGGGGTCTCACTGTGATTCCTGTGGCATTCAGTTAGAGGCTTTTCTTGCCACCCACCCCCTCCATGTTTTAAATACAGGTACTCACACCCATTTTCATCCTCGGACTCACACTCTCTCTTGCATCGATCTCTCAGTCTGCTCTTCCTCTGCCGCATTAGACTTCACTTGGTCTGTTCTTCCGGACTTACATGACAGCGATCATTTCCCAATCATTCTTACTTCCCCTTCATATTCACCACCTCTTTGCATCCCACGCTGGCAATTTGATCAGGCAAATTGGAACCTTTACTCACACCTACCTGTTTTTAGAGAGGTTCCTTCTTCGTCCTCCATCGATGAGCTTTTACACCTCTTCTCGTCCTCCGTTTTAACTGCAGCTTCTCATTCTATACCCTAAACTTCGGGCAGGCATTCTCAGAAATGCGTGCCTTGGTGGTCTCCTGCTTGTGCTCGTGCAGTACGTTTGAAACGCGCTGCATGGGGCAGGTACCGGTACAATAGAACCACAGAGAGACTTCTTGATTTTAAGCAGAAGCGTGCGATCGCTCGCCATGTCATCCGTGACGCTAAACGCATTTGCTGGCGAGATTATGTCTCCACCATCACCTCTGCTTCCTCTATGAGTGCAGTCTGGAAAAAAGTATGAAAACTGAGTGGTAAATATTCTCCTGACCCGGCTCCTGTTCTGCGGGTTGCCGGTGTTGATATAGCAAACCCACTAGATGTTGCCAATGAAATTGGCAATCATCTGGTCCATATTTCTCAGGGACTCCATCTATGCCCCTTATTTCTTTCCTCAAAGTCTGCCAGAGAGTTAGCACCCTTGGACTTTTCTTCTTTCAGAGAAGAACAGTATAATGTGCCTTTTACACTTCAAGAACTGGAGGCAACACTCTCAGCTTGCCGATCATCGGCAGCTGGGCCCGACGACATTCATATTCGTATGCTACAATATTTACATCAGTCAGCCCTTGCAGTCCTATTACGCCTTTACAATCTTATTTGGTCACAAGGAGTTCTTCCACAGCTGTGGAAATCCGCCATTGTTCTCCCTTTCCGCAAACCAGGCACTATGGGACATGAAACCTCCCACTATCGTCCCATTGCTCTTACCAGTGCAATTTGCAAAGTGATGGAACGCCTAGTAAATAGATGTTTAGTGTGGTATTTAGAGACACACAACAGTCTCTCCACTCATCAATATGGCTTTCGCAAGGGACGTTCTACCATAGACCCCTTACTACGCTTGGATACGTATGTTCGTAATGCCTTTGCGAATAACCACTCAGTTATTGCCATATTTTTTGACCTTGAGAAGGCATATGACACAACTTGGAGGTATAATATTTTAGCCCAAGCCCACTCCTTAGGCCTTTGAGGCAATCTACCATCCTTCCTTAAGAACTTTTTAACTGACAGGCATTTCCGTGTTTGGGTTAATAATGTGCTCTCCCCGGACTTTATCCAAGTTGAAGGTGCCCCCCAGGGATGTGTTCTGAGCACAACACTTTTTCTCCTTGCTATTAATGATTTGGCCTCTAGTCTTCCATCAAATATTTGGTCATCACTCTATGTTGATGACTTCGCTATTGCCTGTGCAGGCGCTGACTGTTGTGTTTCCAATTGGGCCACCACACGTGGGTTTAAATTTTTCAGCACTAAAACCCACCAAATTACTTTCACTAGACGCTCTGTCATCTCCGATCATCCTCTGTACCTCTATGGCTCCTGTATCCCTGAACGTGATACAGTCAAGTTTCTGGGCCTCCTCTTTGATCGTAGGTTATCCTGGAAACCTCACATTACCTCTCTGAAGGCAACTTGTCACAGCCGGCTGAACCTTCTTAAAACCCTTGCTCATCTTTCATGGGGAGCTGATCGTCGAACCCTCCTTCGCCTACATTCCACCCTTATTTTATCGAAACTTGATTATGGTGACCAGATCTATTCAGCGGCATCTCCTGCTACTCTCTCTAGCCTTAACCCCATTCATCACCAAGGATTACGTTTATGCCTTGGTGCTTTTCGCTCTAAATTTAAAAGGAGAAACTTTCGTTTTTCCTTTTGGGTCACTTCGCCTCGGTGGGATGCGACTGGTTTGTTGAAAGATGATGAAGTCTTTTTATTTTAATCAACTTCTGTTTTTTTTTTTTCAGGCTTTGACCGACTCATTGCTGAATTGTGTAGAGCAAATAGCATACGTGATGTTATTGCATTTCCTAAGACAATGGAGGGTCGATGCTTGATGTCAGGTGCTCCAGGTGACATTACACAGGAAGAAGAGCAACTATACCATATATCTGTTACCCAGAGAGACACTGATGACTCACCTAAGAATTGCTGATGTCTTTGCTAGTGTAATACAGTAGATTTATTTAATAAAATGCAACAGAAATTGAGAAGTTTACATAAATAACCTCTATTTGAGTTTCTTTTAATTTTATTTTGTTGATTTTCAAGCCACATTAGTTACTGTATGTCTGTTATTGTTTCATTAAGTTTAATTAAGAAGTTATCAGTTATTAATACTATACAACTACATAAACAACAGAAAAGACAATTTAGTTATTTCCTTCAGTAACAGTACTTCTTATCCAGTTCCTCATTTACTTTTCACATTAAGTATAAATGGATATTTTTAGGTCTTTGGCTAGACACTGCTTCAATATTATAACTATTCATCAGTGCTAATGTGCCAAGGTATTTCCTAATTACTGAATTCACATTCTTGAATCTTACCTAATTTTCATACTTATATTTTATTCCCTCCTTTTTTAGCTGCTTCATTGCTAATCATGGTTTTTCAGCATCTATTGATTAATATTTTTTTTTCATTATTTTTTATTAACACATCAGCCCTTGTCCACCTAGGCAGTATGGCTCGAAAAAAAGAAACACTTTCATCATCACTCACCTCATCAGTCTTGCTAAAGGCATGCTGATATTACAATTTAAAAACTGCAACATATCTCTACCCCTTCTTCAGAGCATAGGCAGTGTACTTCCCACCTCCAGGACTCATCTCTGGCTAACCAGTTTCCCTGAATCCTTTCATAAATGTCATTACTTTGCTCACACTCCAACAGTACATAAAGTCATTAAAACCACTTGCTCCTGTCTAACATGTTCATGCATGCTTACTGGAAGTCTAAGCCCTTTACACACAAAACCTCCTTTATCCCCCACCCTCAAAACCATTCCTAGGACAACCCCTACCCTGCCTTCTACTTCAGATTTATATATGTACTCCCTCCAAGTCATTCTACTTTGGCTAGCAGAGCTCTTCCTTCACATTCTGAGGGGTCCGGGTTCAATTACCAGCGGGGGTGGAAACACTGGTCGTGTTTCCTTACACCTGTTGTCTTGTTCACCTAGCAAGTAGGTACCTGGGTGTTAGTGAACTGGTGTGAGTTGCATCCTGGGGGACAAGACTGAGGACCCCAATTCAATTCAATTCAATTCAAAGTTTATTCTGATGGGATAAAGATAGAAATGTTAAAAGCAGGTGGGGATATAGTTTTGGAGTGGTTGGTGCAATTATTTAATAAATGTATGGAAGAGGGTAAGGTACCTAGGGATTGGCAGAGAGCATGCATAGTTCCTTTGTATAAAGGCAAAGGGGATAAAAGAGAGTGCAAAAATTATAGGGGGATAAGTCTGTTGAGTGTACCTGGTAAAGTGTATGGTAGAGTTATAATTGAAAGAATTAAGAGTAAGACGGAGAATAGGATAGCAGATGAACAAGGAGGCTTTAGGAAAGGTAGGGGGTGTGTGGACCAGGTGTTTACAGTGAAACATATAAGTGAACAGTATTTAGATAAGGCTAAAGAGGTCTTTGTGGCATTTATGGATTTGGAAAAGGCGTATGACAGGGTGGATAGGGGGGCAATGTGGCAGATGTTGCAAGTATATGGTGTAGGAGGTAGGTTACTGAAAGCAGTGAAGAGTTTTTACGAGGATAGTGAGGCTCAAGTTAGAGTATGTAGGAAAGAGGGAAATTTTTTCCCAGTAAAAGTAGGCCTTAGACAAGGATGTGTGATGTCACCTTGGTTGTTTAATATATTTATAGATGGGGTTGTAAGAGAAGTAAATGCGAGGGTCTTGGCAAGAGGCGTGGAGTTAAAAGATAAAGAATCACACACAAAGTGGGAGTTGTCACAGCTGCTCTTTGCTGATGACACTGTGCTCTTGGGAGATTCTGAAGAGAAGCTGCAGAGATTGGTGGACGAATTTGGTAGGGTGTGCAAAAGAAGAAAATTAAAGGTGAATACAGGAAAGAGTAAGGTTATGAGGATAACAAAAAGATTAGGTGATGAAAGATTGAATATCAGATTGGAGGGAGAGAGTATGGAGGAGGTGAACGTATTCAGATATTTGGGAGTGGACGTGTCAGCGGATGGGTCTATGAAAGATGAGGTGAATCATAGAATTGATGAGGGAAAAAGAGTGAGTGGTGCACTTAGGAGTCTGTGGAGACAAAGAACTTTGTCCTTGGAGGCAAAGAGGGGAATGTATGAGAGTATAGTTTTACCAACGCTCTTATATGGGTGTGAAGCATGGGTGATGAATGTTGCAGCGAGGAGAAGGCTGGAGGCAGTGGAGATGTCATGTCTGAGGGCAATGTGTGGTGTGAATATAATGCAGAGAATTCGTAGTTTGGAAGTTAGGAGGAGGTGCGGGATTACCAAAACTGTTGTCCAGAGGGCTGAGGAAGGGTTGTTGAGGTGGTTCGGACATGTAGAGAGAATGGAGCGAAACAGAATGACTTCAAGAGTGTATCAGTCTGTAGTGGAAGGAAGGCGGGGTAGGGGTCGGCCTAGGAAGGGTTGGAGGGAGGGGGTAAAGGAGGTTTTGTGTGCGAGGGGCTTGGACTTCCAGCAGGCATGCGTGAGCGTGTTTGATAGGAGTGAATGGAGACAAATGGTTTTTAATACTTGACGTGCTGTTGGAGTGTGAGCAAAGTAACATTTATGAAGGGATTCAGGGAAACCGGCAGGCCGTACTTGAGTCCTGGAGATGGGTAGTACAGTGCCTGCACTCTGAAGGAGGGGTGTTAATGTTGCAGTTTAAAAACTGTAGTGTAAGCACCCTTCTGGCAAGACAGTGATGGAGTGAATGATGGTGAAAGTTTTTCTTTTTCGGGTCACCCCTCCTTGGTGGGAATCGGCCAGTGTGATAATAAAAAAAAAAGGATTACAATGTTGATTTTACAGAAATTTGGTTATTGTGTGGTTTACATGTTGTAAAATAGTGATTACAGAGTGTACCACTAGAACACCTAGCATGGCTAGGCATTTCGGGCAGACTTAGTTTAATTCTTAATTTTAAAATATTACAAATTATGAGGTAAGTTGGTATTATAGCCAAGTGACTACTAGTTTGTGAGTTTAGCAATGCGAATGCTTTTGTTTTGGCACAGTACATAGTTTCAGTATTGGAGTATCACGGGGTTCATTATTTTAAGATTGAGATTAATATTTCTGTTTATGGTCAAATGGGTGAGTGAGTGTAAGTGTGAACCACCAGGTGGTATTCGTTTAGTTAGCTGATGGGGTGTATCAGGGAGATAAGATGTTTTCTAATGGTAGTTTTGAAGGTGATGAATGTGTCTGCAGTTCTAGAGTTCTCAGGTAGGGTGTTCCAGATTTTAGGGCCTTTGACATGCATTGAATTTTTGTAAAGGTTTAGTCGGACACGGGGAATGTCGTAGAGATGTTTGTCTGGTGTTATGCCTGTGGGTTCTGTCACAACTATCAAGAAAGCGTTTTAGGTCAAGGTTGATATTGGAGTTTAAGGTCCTGTAGATGTAGATTGCACAGTAGTAAGTGTGGATGTACTGAACAGGGAGTAAGTTTAGATCTATGAAGAGTGGGGGGGTGTGTTGCCAGGGATGGGATTTAGTGATTATTCTTACTGCAGCTTTTTGTTGGGTTATTATTGGCTTTAGGTGTGTTGCTGCAGTTGATCCCCAAGCACAAATAGCATAGGTGAGGTATGGATAAATAAGTGAGTGGTATAGTGTGAGAAGGGCATTTTGCGGCACGTAGTATCGTATCTTGGAGAGGATCCCAACCGTTTTGGATACTTTTTTGGTTATGTATTGGATATGGGTGCTGAAATTCAGGTTGTTGTCAAGGTATAGGCCTAGGAATTTGCCCTCATTATGTCTGGTAATTAGAGTGTTGTCGATCTTAATGTTAATTTGTGCATCTCCTGCTCTGCTACCAAACATAATGTAGTAGGTTTTGTCAGTGTTAAGCGTAAGTTTATTGGCTGTCATCCAAGTCGATATTTTGATCAGCTCCTCGTTAACAATGGTGTTGAGGGTGGCAAGATTAGGGTGAGAGATGACATAAATCGTGTCGTCAGCAAAGAGAATGGGTTTCAGGTGTTGGGATACGTTTGGAAGATCATTGATGTATATGAGGAAGAGCAGGGGACCAAGGACACTTCCCTGCGGAACTCCAGTATCAAGTGGCCGTGTTGTTGATGCTGTGTCTTTAATGGTGACATACTGATACCTATTAGTAAGGTAAGATTTGAAATAAGCAAGCGCATGGCCTCTTATACCGTAATGGTCAAGTTTGTGGAGTAGGATGTCATGGTCTACTGTGTCAAAAGCTTTTCTTGGGTCTATAAAAATTCCTAGTGGATATTCCTTATTTTCCAATGCTGTGTAAAGCAGATCTAGCATTTTTATGATTGCATCATTAGTGCTTTCATTTTTCCTGAATCCAAATTGGCAGGGGTTGAGTATGTTTTGTGCCGTTATAAATGAATATAGTCTCCTGTGCACGAGTTTCTCAAAGATTTTGGATAGCAATGGTAAGTTTGATATTGGCCTATAGTTGTTTAAGTTTGTAGGGTCACCACCTTTGTGTATTGGTGTAACCCTTGCCATCTTGAGTAGTTTCGGGAAGGTGCTAGTTTCTAGTGACTTGTTAAAAAGTAATGAAATAGCATGCGAGAGGACATGGGCCGCTCGCTGGTACAGTAATGGTGGGACATGAGACAGATTCCCTGAGTTATTTTTAAGTGACTTTATAATCTCGGTGACTTCCGTGGGCTCAGTTGGTGCAAGATAGAAGGAATTTGGGAAATTCCCATCTAGGTAGTCCCCGGCATGGACATTGGTATGTGGGATTTTATTGGCGAGATTAGATCCTATGGTTGAGAAGAAGTCGTTTATCTTGTTAGCTGTGTCAGTGGGATGTAGTGGTGTTTCATTAGGTTTAGTTAGGACAATATTCTTGGTTTTTTTCAGTTTGTGGATCCCTAGAATCTGAGAGAGTGTTTTCCAGGTCTTTTTTATATCTCCTCTAGTGTCTGTGAATCTACTGGAGTAGTATAGTTGTTTGGCTTTCTTTATTACTTTGGTGAGAACTGATGAATAGTGTTTAAGAATATCTTTGTGTATTAAGTGTTACGAGTATGACCATACCCGTTTTATTTTATAATTGGATAATCCCCTTTATTTTATAATACATGTATATATGTTAAGGCAAATATTAATGCTAATATTGTATGTATTATATTATGTTTTGTTACGCTTTAATATTATTTCCATGTAGTGGGAAACCACTAGATTTAAGTGCCGGTTAGCAGTTCAGGTACTGAGGTCTCCCTCAGTCACGTGACCAACCTGACATTGGCTTACCACTCAGTGGTACCGTCAGTAGGTTCACAGCACTCGCTGAGAGTAGGTTCACCGCCCTCGCTCAGAGCAGGTTCACTACTCTTACTGAGTAGGTTCTCAGCCCTTGCTCTGAGTAGGTTCACTACTCTTACTGAGTAGGTTTACAGCACCTGCTCAGAGAAGGTTCACAACCCTTGCTCTGAGTAGTTTTACAGCACTCGCTGATAGTATGTCCTTCACACTCACTCTGACTAGCCTTCCCACTTCTAGTCTGGGCTTGCATAGCCAAGGGAGCATACCTCACTCATTGACCTCTCATAAGAGACATGTCAAGTTCTCTCTTGTGGTCGTTTTTCTTTCATGACTGACTTCCTTTCTTAAGCTTGTCACTTTCGAGTTATTTATACTCTGGTAAATTAATCTTTCAGGTGACTGAATAAGCCTTGTCGGCCTTTATGTTAATTTGTGGTCTAAGCTATTCTTAGTCATGTTGGATGTAAGTCCGTCACTTACGAGTTCTTGTATACTCTGAATTGATAGTTCAGATAAGTCTTTATAAGCATTGTAAGTTACTTTGTGGCTAGGTCTTAATAACCCTTATAGGTGCATATTATTGGTGATTTTAGTACAAAGCTCAACCTCGAGAGGTTCATTTATTCATATCAGTATACTGGTACGTACCAAGAGAAATGTGAGAGTTAAACTCCGTATTTTATGTTAATCATAACATATCAAACTCCTTATTTTATGTTAATCATAACATAACATACATTAAGCTAAAACTCTACTAGTAAAGATTGTAAGTTTTAGTTATTTGTTTTGTAATCCTGAATTCTTAAGTTATTGTTGCAAAACCGTAAACAGGCCATATGTTCAATAAGAATGCCACCTTAACACTCTACCATACCATTGGAGAAGGTTAAGAAGACGAGTTTTGTAACATAAGACAGTCCCTCAATGAAGCACTGCCTCTCTTGGGTTATCCTGGGTGGCTAACCCTCTGAGGTTAAAAATCTTGTTACATTTAGTAACCCCACAATCTACAAATTCACATATTTACACCACACATTGCCCTGAGACGTGAATCACTGTCTCCAGCCTCCTCTCCACTGCAACATTCACATCTCAAGCTTCACACCATCCTTTTCTGTTAATAATAATATTAATTTATTCTCAAAAAAGTCATTAAATTTGTATGAAATAAAGCAGTTTACAATTAGGTTAAAGTACTGTATCTACAATGATGCTCATACTATGTATAGCATCTTGGGCAAACATAACATACTAATGCAAGGTTAATGTAGTTTAAGTAAAAGGCTCAACTAACATAGGTCATTCATTAGCATTGGAGGTTCAATCATCCATCTCTTAAGTGTGAGACACACATGCTGCTACTTGGTAAACGTTTGCTTAAGTACAATATAACTAAAGGTGGTGCAAAAGTTACTTTACAATGGGTCTGTCAGGTTGGGGTTGGAAACTAGTGTATTTGAACATGAGTAAGGGTTTTAAATTAGAAATTATTATTATTTTTATATGGATAATGTCTATAAAACACTGACACTAATTTAGGTTCTAAACAGAATTCCAAGTTTAAAATATCACAATTTACTATATATAGTTGACTTACATAGTTTGTTTGGTTGGTTGAAACGTCTCGCTTACCACAGTGTAAAGCTCAACTCAGGATTATAATTACAGTAGGGCCCCGCTTTATGGCGTTTCGTTTTACGGCATTCCGCTAATACGGACATTTCAAATTATGACCAAAACTCGCTATACGGCTCCCCCCACCTGTCTTTCTAATACGGTCACAGCGGCCCACCGAGTTTGTTTACATTCTCCCTGAGCACATCTCATTATGTCTGGAAACTTTCCAAAATTTCAAGTGTTTTAAAGTTATTGTATATTTTATATGTATTGTACTTGATAATTAAACTTGTGTACACCTGTACCTAAATAAACTTACACACTGTGCTGGCATGTAGGTACACATTAAAATCACTAAGAGTCTCTCTACTCTTGATGCAATAATAATAATAATAATAATAATAATAATAATAATAATAATAATAATAATAATAATAATCTCTTGGGCGCATTAATGTCGCATATTACATTAATATAGACATTTCCCTTAATCTATCTATGATATTTTTTTCAAAATTTTATAAGAAACACATTATGTAACACACAAACATGATACATGCACCCACAGTATAAAAATTTATACAAATATGAGATGTTTACCAAACGGTTTGTAGAAGTGTCGGAAGAATTAGGTTTTCTCTAGCCCGTCACCTGTTACTAGGGATAACTGTAGAAAAATATTCCTTTTGTATGCCTTCACTTTATAGCTATTCATGACCCTTGTGGGTCTAGCACTTCTTTTTTATTATGATTATAATAATAATAATAATATCATCATTCACTCTAAAAATGGTGTGTTCCATGAGAATAGGAGTGTTGCTGTTTATTATTCTGTACTAACTTGTACACTGTAAGAGTATTTGCTTCGTGATTTAATTACAGTGGACCCCCGCATAACGATTACCTCCGAATGCGACCAATTATGTAAGTGTATTTATGTGAGTGAGTTTGTGTGTGTATGTTTGGGGGTCTGAAATGGACTAATCTACTTCACAATATTTCTTATGGGAACAAATTCGGTCAGTACTGGCACCTGAACATACTTCTGGAGTGAAAAAATATCGTTAACCGGGGGTCCACTGTATTATAATAATAATAATAATATTATAAGGTAAAAGTTTCACAAACTCTTACATATGTACATGAATGAACTAAAACTGGACACGTATTAATACCGTCTATTTTGCCTGACCGAGTGATCGTCCACAACCTGTTCAGTTTGTTTTTTTATGCTGTCTGAGCTCGGTGTATCTCGTTCTCTCTCGTTTGCTCTTCGTTAACTAATTGGCTCTCGTTGACGATGGCATCTAAGCTTAGTTGTGATAAAAAGAAGAGTCGTAAGCCTCTTACTTTAAGTGCCAAGTTAGAAATGATTAAACTTAGTGAACAAGGTATGTCAATGGCTGAGATAGCACGTAAGCTTGGTTTGGCTTGTCAAACAGTTAGTACAGTTGTGAACAATAAGGAGAAAGTGTTGCAGGAAGTTAAAAGTGCTACACCAGTGACCACTAAAGTTATAAGAAAACGTGATAACCTTATTGCTGACATGGAAAAACTTTTAATGGTGTGGATTGATGATCAGACTAGTCACAATGTGCCTTTAAGCAGAGCCATTATCCAGTCCAAAGCCCTAAGTCTCTTCAATTCTATGAAGGCTGAGAGAGGGGAGGAAGCTGCTGAAGATAAATTCTCAGCTAGCAGAGGCTGGTTTAATAGGTTTAAGGAAAGAAGTCAACTTCACAACATCAGAGTGCAGGGTGAAGCTGCAAGCGCTGACAATTTAGCTGCAGAAAATTATCCACGTGAACTAGCCGAGATAATAGAATGTGGTGGATATACCAAGTAACAGATTTTTAATGTGGATGAGACTGCATTATTTTGGAAGAAGATGCCATCTAGGACAATTATTGCTAAGGAAGAGAAGTCAATGCCTGGCTTCAAAGCTGCAAAAGACAGGCTAACACTCTTGCTAGGAGCTAATGCAGCTGGTGACTGCAAGTTAAAACCTATGATGATTTATCACACAGAGAATCCTAGGGCCCTAAAGAACTATGCAAAAGGCAGCCTCCCAGTTTATTATAAATCTAATTCGAAAGCTTGGATGACTGCCAGTCTTTTCATAAGTTGGTTCACGGACTATTTTAAGCCTACAGTTGAGGCTTACTGCAAGGAAAAGAAAATTCCTTTTAATGTTTTACTTGTTTTTACTTGTTTTTGCCCACCCTACAGCTCTACATGGTATGTACGGAGATAAATGTTGCTTTTATACCTGCAAACACAACTTCATTACTGCAGCCGATGGACCAAGGTGTAATTGCAGCCTTTAAATCTTATTACCTAAGAAGAACTTTCATTAAGGCTGTAAATTTCCTAGACAGTGATAAAATGCCTGGGCCTAAACAAAATAAATTAAAAACCTTTTGGAAAGGTTTCACAATTTTGGATGGCATTAAAAATATTAGAGATGCATGGAATGAAGTTAAAGAAACTACACTCAAAGGTGTTTGGAAGAATCTGATTCCTGAACTTATGGATGATTTTGAAGGTTTTGAGAATCCAGTGGGGAAAGTGTGTGTAAATGTTGTGGATATGGCAAGGGAATTAGAACTGGAAGTGGAGCCCGAGGATGTGGAAGAACTGCTTCTCTCTCATGATAAGGCTCTGACAGACCAAGACCTTCTGATTGAAGAGCAAAGAAAGAAATTTCATGAAGAGGAGATCCATCCTGATGATTGTCCTGTTACCATTAAAGAAATGAAAACCCAGGATTTGGAAGAAGGCTGACCTCTTGGGGAGGGTCGATGGTGCTCGTGCAAGCAGCAGATCCCGGGGCAACTTGCTGCTGTTTGTAATGGCTGTCTGCCGAGGAGAGACAGGCACCTAGCAACATCTGTTGTTGGGGCAATGGATGAATTCCCTGCTATGTTTGTTAACTGCTCATTACTCTGTAATTTGTCTATGATTGTAATCATGTGATAACGTGTTTATCATTCATTACCTTTGAAACTTGTCATGATCTTGACCAGCTCTACCTGGAGCTCATTACCTTTGTAAATTCTCATGATTAATGTGTTTATGATTCATTACCTTTGCAATTATTCATGAGTGTGACCAGCTCTACCTGGAGCTCATTACCTTTGTAACTTGGTCATGATTATGACCAGATGTAGTTCATTACCTTTGTAACTTGCTCAGCTATCAAAACTTTGGAGTGCAGTCCCTGGACCAATTATGTACCTCTGTAATCTTTTGACTACCGCCCACAGGATGGGTACGGGTTGCATAATAAACATATTAAACTGAAACTGGAAGAAGCTATCAACCATATAGAAATAGCAATGGCAATTTTTGAGAAGATTGATCCAAATTTTGAACGAAGTTCAACAGTGAATACAACCCTTTCCCATGATGTTACATGCTATAAAGAAATTTTAAGGGAAAGGAAAAAAAAATCCATGAGGCAAAGTTCAATGCTTTCCTACTTTAAGAAAATATCATGGCAACCTTCAACATCAACAGCCAGCCTTCAACAGCCTTCAACATCAACAGCTAGCCTTCAACAGCCTTCAACATCAACAGCCAGCCTTCAACAGCCTTCAACATCAACAGCCAGCCTTCAACAGCCTTCAACATCAACAGCCAGCCTTCAACAGCCTTCAACATCAACAGCTAGCCTTCAACATCAACATACACCCCTTCAAAAGCTTCACACAAGTCTCCAAAACGAATCAAATTAGTTGAAGAATTAGAGGATGATGGTCTTCCATCTCATGATTTGATTCAATAACTACATTGCCACTCACCTCTTACACATTCATATTAAGTAATTAAAGGTATGTAATAAATGTACTGTGTGTGTAATTTTACTTTTCATTGTGTTTTTTAATGCTTAGTTCTATTGCTAATTTAATATATGTCAGTGTAAATACGTTATCTAGCATTTATATGCATTTACAAGGAAAATAAAAGGGTGTTCCACTTTACGGCGGTTTCCACTTTACGGCGGTAGCCTGGAACCTAACCAGCCGTATAAGTGGGGCCCTACTGTATGTACTTCTGGGAAATAATACAAATATAGCATTGCCATGCAAGGCTAGGCTTAATAAACCTGAAAATATTTTGTGTTGGAAGTTAACATACGGTAGTCATTGCAGTACAGGTTTAGTGTTTTTGATGAATACTCTGTATTAATTATAATTTTATTTAGTTCTAAATTATAATTAATTCAGATGTTTAATGGCTTTGTGACTGTAAGGTTCCCTTCTCTGATGACTGATCAGGAAATTCCCCAGTCTTAAACCCTATTGAGAACCTCTGGACTGTGATAATGAGAGATCTACAGGGGTAAGGACATCAGCTTACTCCCACAGCTGGAGGTTGTCATCTATGAGTCATGGGAAGAATTTACCCCAAAAAACCCTCAAGAATTTATGTGAATCACTTCTCAGATGATCGAAGGATGTCCAAATGAACAAAGGACGACTTACAAAATAATAAATCATTGGTAAAATCACCACACTATTTAATTTTTCTAAAGTTCATGATCGTGGTTTAAGAGAGGGCCAGCATAATTTAATGATAAACACTATATTTGTGAGTGAACCATAGAACCAACGAAGGACAAAAAGCGGACAGTGCAGTGAGGGGTCTGTGGAGAAAAAAAACTTTATCATGGAGGCAAAAAGGGGAATGTACCAGAGTATAGTGGCACCACCAATATTATAGGAGTACAGTGGACCCCCACCTTACGATATTAATCCATTCCTGAGAGCTCATCATAAGCCAAAATTATCGTAAGGCGAATTAATTTTCCCCATAAGAAATAATGGAAATCAAATTATTCTGTTCCTGACACCCCAAAGTATGAAAAAAAAATTTTTACCAAATGAAATATTAATTTTAATACACACAAACTGAAGAAGACATGCACAATTACTACTCTACTAAGAATAGAATACATGACACTTACCTTTATTAAGATCTGGTGATGATTGATGGGATGGGAGGAGGGGAAAGTGTGGAAGTTGTTATTGTTTAGAAGGGGAATCCCCTTCCATTAGGACTTGAGGTAGCAAGTCCTTTTCTGGGGTTACTTCCCTTCTTCTTTTAATGCCACTAGGACCAGCTTGAGAGTCACTGGACCTCCCATTCCTTTAAGACTTTCCTAAAATGGGCCATAACATTGTCACTGTACAGGTTGCCAACATGGCTTGCAGTAGCTGTGTCAGGGTGATTTTCATCCGTAAAGGTTTGCAGTTCAACCCACTTTGCACACATTTCCTTAATCTCTCTTTTCAATTCCATACTAATTCTCATCCTTTTTACCACAGGGATGGCACTAGAAGCTTTCTTGGGGCCCATGGTGACTTATTTTGCAGTTACAAGCACTAAAAACACTGGGATAATGTGAAAGGTACCGAACGTATGCATAGATGTGGCCGCACTGACTGGCTTGTAAACACTGGCGCTGAGGCCACACGTGGGGCGCGTTCCAGACGAATCACGTAAGGGGAGTTTTTATCGTGAGGTGCAAAATTTTTGCGTTCAAATGCTTCGTATGGCAGATTTAACTTAAAGCGATGCGTTCGTAAGGCGGGGGTCCACTGTATATAGTATGGGTTTTTAAATGTTGAAGCCTTGAGGAAGCTGGAGGCAGTGGAAATGTCTTTGGTAGAGTGTAATCTGTGGTGTGACCATTATGCAGAGAATTTGGAATTTTGCAATTAAGTGGTGTGGGGTAACTAAAAGTATTATTCAGATAACTGAGGAGGGGTTGTTGGGGAAGTTAGGACATTTAGAGAAGAATCAGGGGGTCTCTAGCTTGTATAGACTGTACAATATAAGTAAGTCTTGTTCTAGTTTGTGCATGGAGACAAGAATTTCTGGCAGGATAGGTAACTCTCAAAAGAAGTGTGGCCTAGGCATGCTTGTGAGAACAGGACTCAAGTAGTCCTGTGTTATCTATATTAGTAGTGACTGCTAGAGTGGGCATCTCACCATGTCCCTCCCCACTCCCATCCACACACAAAGAAACTGACTGGGAATCACAAATAAATTGACCAGGAAAACCTGGAGCCACATGAGTGCCCAGAAACTTAGAGGGCTAAGATGATGGAGGTTGTACTGGAAAACCTCATGCATCAATACATTAGGGGTACTACCAGAGAGAGAGAGAGAGAGAGAGAGAGAGAGAAGAAGAAAAGATGAATCAGCAAGACTGGACCTGGTATTCACTTTGAGTAGTGCAGATACTGAGGATATCACATATGAAAGGCCCCTCGGGGCTAGTGATCACGTGGTTCTGAGCTTTAAATACACAGAGTTATAAGTGGAGAGGGAAACAGGAAGGGCAGGACAAATGAAGCCAAACTACAAGAGAGGGGACTACACAGGCATGAGGGATTTTCTGCACGAAGTTCAGTGGGACAGAACTGGCAGAGAAATCAGTAAATGAGATGGAATATGTGACAACATATGTAATGAAGCAGAGGGGAGGTTTGTATCCATGGGCAACAGAAATAATGAGAAGGTCAGGATGAGCCCTTGGTTCACCCAAAGGTGTAGAGAGGCCAAAACCAATGTGCTAAAGAATGGAAGAAGTATAGAAAGCAAACGACAGAGTAAAATAAGGAGAGCAGTCACAGAGCCAGAAATGAATATGCTCAAGTTAGAAGAGAGGCCCAACCACAATACGAAAATGACATAGCAGCAAAAGCCAAATCTGACCCAAAGCTGTTGTACAACCACATGAGGAAAACAATAGTCAAGGACCAGGTAATCAGGCTGAGGAAGGAAGGAGGAGAGATCACAAGAAACGACCGAAAAGTATGTGAGGAGCTCAACATAAGATTCAAAGAAGTAGTCACAGAGGAGACAAAAGGGTCTCCAGAAAGATGGAGGTGGTATACACCATCAAGTGTTGGACACAATACATACAAACGAGGAGGAAGTGAAGAGGCTGCTAAGCGAGCTAGATACCTCAAAGGCAATGGGGCTGGATAACATCTCTCCATGGGTCCTGAGAGAGGGAGCAGAGGTGCTGTGTGTAGCATTGACACCAATCTTCAAAACATCTATCAAAACAGGACGACTACCTGAGGTATGGAAGACAGCAAGTATAGGCCCAGTTTTTTAAAAAAAGAGAGAGACATGAAACATTATACTACAGATCAATGTCACTAACATGTATAGTATGCAAAGTCATGGAGACGATTGTCAGAAGTGTGGTGGAGCACCTAGAAAGGAATGCTTATCAACGACAACAAGCACACTTTCACAAACCTACTGGAGTTCTATGACAGGGTAACAGCAGCAAGACAAGACAGAGAGGAGTGGGTGGATTGCATTTTCGTGGACTGTAAGAAGGCTTTTGAAACAGTTCCACAAAAGAGATTAGTGCAAAAGCTGGAGGACCAGGCAGGTATAACAGGGAATGCATCGGAATACCTGTCAGGAAGACATCAGAGAGTCATGGTATGTGATGAGGTGTCAGAGTGGGTACCTGTGATCAGGGATCAGTCCTAGGACCGGTGCTGTTTCTGGTATATGTTAACGATATGACAGAAGGAATAGACTCAGAAGTGTCCTTGTTGGCGGATGATGTGAAGTTAATGAGAATAATTCAGTTGGGGAGGACCAGGCAGGACTACAATGAGCTGGTCCAGAAACTGGCTCAAGGAGTTCATCCGCACCAAGTGCAAGGTCATTAAGATCAGGGAAGGGCAAAGAAGACCACTGATGGAGTACAGTCTAAGGGGCCAGAGACTACAAACCTCACTCAAGGAAAAGGATCTTGGGGCAAGTATAACACCGGACACATCTGAGATACACATTAGCCAAATAACTGCTGCATCATATGGGCGCCTAGCAAACCTAAGAACAGCATTCCAACATGTCGATAAGGGACTGTGTAGGACCCTGTACACTGTGTACGTCAGGCCTATATTGGAGCATGCAGCATCCATTTGGAGCCCACACCCCCCAAGGGAGGGTCCTTGATGCTGGTGAGGGGCTCTTGATCTAGGGAATTGCATCTGTGCTTCAGTTCCCTGAATTAAACCTGAATACTTTCCGGTTCCTCCCCACAGGCGCTGTATAATCCTACGGGTTTAGCACTTCCCCATGATTATACAAATAATTGGCACCCACACCTAGCCAAGTACGTAAGGAAATTAGAGTAAGTGCAAAGGTTTGCAACAAGATTAGTCCTGGAGCTAAGGGGCATTGTGAAAATTTGTCTGGACTGCCTCCAAGTGAGTTGCCTACCCTGGCAAGCTCTGTTGACATCGAGCTCTGAGGTCTGTACCTCAGCCTCACAAGTGGCTTATAGGACAGATTTTCATAAATGACTGATGTTGCAAGAAATCTTGCCTGCATGCACATTTAAAGGACTAACTTACTTGGTGATGTAGATTCTATTCTGGTCTTCAACCTCCC
The DNA here is from genome assembly GCF_038502225.1 of Cherax quadricarinatus. Lineage (NCBI taxonomy): Eukaryota > Metazoa > Arthropoda > Malacostraca > Decapoda > Parastacidae > Cherax > Cherax quadricarinatus. The sequence goes on along the minus strand of NC_091314.1, from coordinate 38,325,524 downwards.
TAAGCTTAGCCCCTTTGGACTTACCCTCAGAAACCACATGCAACCGGGAGCCTTAGTTCCTGCAATATTCAATCATTATTAGTGACCTGCCTGCACCTCAGAAATTCCTATTTCCAATGGGGGGTGAAACCCCTAGAATACTATGCAGAAAGTGACACTACTTCTAGGCTGACTAGAGATGCTGGTATGTACTGGGCATGCACTGCCAGCTGCACAAAGGCCTACAGCTCAACTCACTCGCAACTTTCCCCAGACACTGGCCAGAATCCTAAGAAAAAGTGGAGGTCTTGTCTTACTGTATGGGCCTGATGGAGGAGGTCATCTATGGTACATCGAGGTGCCTCCACCAGATTTCCCCAGGTCTAATATGTAAAGACACTTGGGGGGCGCCGCCTGCTGATCACGGCACGTGTTGTTCAGATGGTGTCTAGTCTTAGAAGGAAGCTCTGGAGTCTTTGAGACCCGTGCCTCGTCGTTCAAACTGGGGCTGCCAGTTCTCCCTAGCTAACATAACCTAGTGTTTGCCTACATTCGGCCTATTACTACCTATGCTAAGGTCTTAGGTCTACATTATTATTATCTACAGTTGCCTTAATAATCCTAATATTAGTGTACTAACAGTATAAACTACCTATTTCTTCCCTGAAGGGTAAATCTATCAATTAAGAAGTACCCTCCAACCACCTTCGCCAACCCGGGTGAGTGTGTTTGTGTTTTGGGTGGGTGTAAGGGCCCTCGAAGGGTGTGTTTTTCCCCATTGGGACTTCTCGGACCGAATAAGTTCCAACATCCTCCCACCGGCGAAGGTAGGTACTAAGTCTAGATCAGGTCTGCCTCCCGCAGGCCCTCCCAGTGGGCCCTGGACTTGAGTGCCATTCGATGGGTCGTCTGGCCGCTCAGTTCGGTCAGCCTCTGGTCTAACTTCTCATGCCCTGGTCCCACCGTGTGGACCTCGAGAGGCAAAAGCATGTTGATGGGTCTTACAGTCTTGACACCATTCATTCTCACCTTCACCATTCTCAACCGCCCAGCCTTATCTGGGTGGGTCGACACCACCAGGCCAAGAGGCCAGTATGCCCTGGGTGCCTTGGGTTCTACTAGCACCAGGTCCCCTTCACTTAGCATCATCTTATTTGCCTCAGGGTCTGCACCATAAAAATATTCCCGCAGGGCTGTCAAGTAATCCCTGTGCCACACCTGGTTCCATTTGTCCAGGATGTTCACCAGTCTGTTGTGACTCCTGTGCAGTTCTTCATTGATGTGGGGACCATGTGGCCCATAATAATCCAGCTCCTTGGAAGACTGGCTCAAAATTGCGGGGAAGGGCTCAATCCTCCTTCCAAACATCATGTGATTGGGGGTGAGAGCTTCCTGCTCGTCAATCCCATTTTGCACGTAGGTCAGAGGCCTGTTATTGACTCTTGCCTCTATCTCAGCTAACACTGTCCTCAGTTCATCAAAGCTCACTCTCCTGCCATGCAAGACCTTCCGAATGCACCTTTTGACTGTGCCCACCATGCGTTCATAGAATCCCCCTTGCCAAGGCGCTCTGGGAACTATGAACCTCCACTCACACTCTATTCTCTTCAGATACTCTCATACTTCTCCGTTGTCCCTAAGATTCCTGAAAACTTTATCGGCCACTCTGAAGCTCGTGCCATTGTCCGAGATAATCAATCGCGGGCACGAGAATTTGGCTGTAAACCTCCTGAACAACTTCATGAAAGTCTCTGTCGACATATCTTCCACCAACTCCAAATACACAGCTCGAATAGTGGCACAAGTAAACAGGCAGACATACTTTCTGAGGGCCCACCCTATCGTCTCCTGGGTTCTTCAACATGACAGCCCCAGTATAGTCTATTCCCACAGTCTCAAAGGGCCTGTCACTATGTACCCACTCCTGAGGCAGCGGTGGTGGACCTGGGTACGGTAGGGTCCTCCCATCGTACCGCCGGCAGACCGTGCAACTCTTTAGCACCCTTTTGACAGCAGCTCGGCCCTTCAGTACCCAGTAATTCTGACATAGGCAGGTAAGGGTATCTCCAAACCCCCCATGTAAGGTCCTCTGATGGGCATCTTGTATCAATAGCTCTGACGCCCATCCCTCCTTTCCCAGTAACACGGGATGTTTGGCCCCATAGCTGAGCTCAGAGTTTTGTATTCTTTCCCTGCATCTTATTAGCCCAGCATGATCTAGGAACAATCCCAATGAGTGGACCAATTTACTGTTCCCTGAGTCGTCATTGGACACACGTCCTGACGTCATAACCTGCTGCCCTGTCGCCAGTACTTCTAGCACTCCTGGAAACCTCTCCCTTTGGTACTGCCTTATCCAATATTCTCTGGGACCCATGAGAGACAACTGTCGACCTTGGCTTACCTTGTCATGCAGCTTCCTCACAAATCAAAATACCATTTCTGTGACTCCTATAAGTTTCCTCCAAGAGGAGTAGCGTCTGGGGTCAAATAATTCAGTGTCGGGTTCCCCCACAAAGTGTACTATGCTGCTGGTTATCTCCCCGAATTTCTGCTCCGGCCAGCAATCCTTTGCCGGTAACCAGTCTGGGCCTTTGAACCAAATCTCGCTTTTACTCAGCTTTTTGTGTGTCACCCCTCGGCTAATCAGGTCGGCTGGGTTTTGATCTGTAGGCACATACAGAATTGTTGACGTTGACTGTAGCTCCCGTATCTCCTTTACCCGATTCCTGACATAGGGGAGCTTAGACCTGTCGTTCTGGACCCACTGTAAGGCCACCTCCGAGTCTGTCCGTACATAGGTGTGTGTCACCCTCAGGTTACTCAACACCTCCTCTACATACTTCCCCAGTCTTGCTCCCAGCAACATCGCCGTGAGCTCTAGCTTTGGGATCGAGCAATCCTTCAGGGGTGTCACCCGCGCACGACTGGTGGCCAGATTGACCTGGTCCCCGGCCACCAAATACGCTACTTCCCCATAGGCCCTGGAGGAGGCATCACAGAAGACATGCAAGTCATAGTCCCGCCCGGTGCACCTGATGGACCTGGGGAATGTGAACTCATGCAATTCTGCTAGATCTCTGCTAACCAGATTCCACTCCTGGCAGACTGTTTCTGGCAGTGGGTCATCCCAACCTAGGTTCAGCTCCCAGGTCTGTTTCACTAGCATCCTCCCTCGAATGGTGATGGGTGTCAACAAACCCAAAGGATCGAAGGCAGTCTGCACTTTACTCAGCAAGGACCTCCTGGTCAGCTTCCCTTCCCCATCACATTTCCTCTTTAGCCTAAGTCTGTCTTCCTTGATTTCCCACTCCAGTCCCAACACTGACGTTACCTCAGGTACTGAGTAGCCAGCATAGTCACGTTCCACCGTGCCTGGCAACGTTGGATTGTTTGTCACCCATTCTCTCAATGGCATGTTAGCTGAGAGCATCTCCTGATTAGATTCTCGGTAAATATCCACCAACAGCCTTTCATCTGAGGTGGTACCTTGCACGTTGTCTACGTAAAATAGGGTCTTCAGTAATTCTTTAAGCGGGCTGTTACAGTTCGCAAGGTGGTAGTCTATTGTGGCCTGTAATAGGAATGGTGAACTAGTGGCACCAAACAACACCGCCCTGAATCTGTAGGTATCATACCCTTGCTCGGGGACCTCCCTGTTATCCAGCCACAAGAACCTTGTGTAGTCCCTGTCTTGTGGCTGCAACCCGATACGTAGGAAGGCTTTGCTGATTGCCGCATAGGCATACTGTTCTGTCCTGAATCTCAACAACACATCTGCTAATTTTTGCATCAGGGAGGGCACTGTGAGCAGGCAGTCATTCAACGATGGCTCTCGGGGACTCGCCTGCGAGCTGCAGTTGAAGACCACTCTGATGGGAGTGGTTACTGACTCCTTGGTGACTGCCATGTGTGGAAGATAATGGGTGTTTTCCCCAGGGCTGGCATTGGGCACTTTCTCAATGAACCCAAGGGCCAACTGTTCCTTAATAATATCATCATATTTCCCCACCAGACCCTTCTTGGTCAGGCTGTTCACCAATGAATTCAACTGACCCCGTGCCTTCCTGAAATTAGTGGGCAGCGTTGGGTGTACCGGTTTCCATGGGAGTTGCACCTAGGAATTTTTATTGACCTAAGAAAAGCTTTTGACACAGTAGACCACGGCATCCTACTCCACAAACTTGACCATTATGGTATAAGAGGCCATGCGCTTGCATATTTCAAATCTTACCTTACTAATAGGTATCAGTATGTCACCATTAAAGACACAGCATCAACAACACAGCCACTTGATACTGGAGTTCTGCAGGGAAGTGTCCTTGGTCCCCTGCTCTTCCTCATATACATCAATGATCTTCCAAACGTATCTCAACACCTGAGCCCTATTCTCTTTGCTGACGACACGACTTAGGTCATCTCTCACCCTAATCTTGCCACCCTCAACACCATTGTTAATGAGGAGCTGATCAAAATATCGACTTGGATGACAGCCAATAAACTTAGCCTTAACACTGACAAAACCTACTACATTATGTTTGGTAGTGTAGTGATACTGCTCCTGTGGGGAGCAGCAGCAGGATAATACTGCACCACCTCTCGGGGCCCTTAACAACAACAACAGTTTGGTGTGTGTCATGGGCGCCAACACATGGTGTGTGATTCTCTTCTCTTCTATCTATATATTAGTGATGCAGATTACATGGTGAGTTTAAATATGTGGCCTGTAGTTATAACTTTTCTCTTGACATATGCAAGACATCACCATCCCTGTAGAAGCCGTTATTAGATGTATTAGTCATTATATTTTGTTGCAGAAGTACTATGAAGATTCTATGTTCAATAAAGCCTAGAGATAAGGCCTGTGTTTCTATCACAACAATTTATTGAACATAGAATCCTGGGCTACCTGGTGGTGATCCTGCGCTAGACTACATCACAACATGGAGCGTTTACTGAAACCTGAGAGGCTAGACTGTGACCCCAGCTTATCAACGGCTGCTCAGGAATGGAAGCACTGGTTTAAGACTTTCGAAAACTTCTTGGGAGCCCTTCCTAAAGAAGATCTAGATAAACTAAGTCTGCTCATCAATTTTGTGTCACCTAAGATATATGAGGCTATTTCTGAGTGTAATACGAAGATGCTATCAAAACCCTCAAGTCTCAGTATATTAAACCTACAAATGAAATCTTTGCACGCTATCGCCTTGCAACTCGCCGCCAGCAGATTGATGAATCCTTAGAGGAATACCTTCAAGCACTGAAAATTTTAGGTAAGGACTGTCACTTCCAAGCAGTGACAGCTGCTCAGTATTGTGAAGAGTCCATCAGGGATGCTTTTATCAGTGGCCTGCAATCACCAATAATAGGCAGCGTTTATTGGAGAATAAAACTCTCGACTTAGCCGCTGCCTTTGACCAGGCAAGAGCTCTAGATTCAGCCCAGAAGAATTCTGAAGTATACAGTACCACTCAGCCTTCTCGAGTGGTAAGTGCTGCAATTCCTGACCAAGACTCTTGCAATGAAGTTACTGTGGAACCTGCCTCAGTGACAGCAGCAGCAGGTACGGTGTAGTGATACTGGTCCTGTGGGGAGCAGCAGCAGGATAATACTGCACCACCTCTAGGGGCCCTTAACAACAACAACAGTTTGGTGTGTGTCATGGGCACCAACACATGGTGTGTGATTCTCTCCTACTTTATCCATTTATCAGCGATGCAGATTACATGGTGAGTTTAAATATGTGGCCTGTAGTTATAACTTTTCTCTTGACATATGCAAGACATCACCATCCCTGTAGAAGCCATTATTAGATGTACTAGTCATTATATTTTGTTGTTGCAGAAGTACTATGAAGATTCTATGTTCAATAAAGCCTAGAGATAAGGCCTGTGTTTCTATCACAACATACGGTGTGTTTCTTTTGTGGTTTTTCAAGACTTCCACGTCCAAAGTGTCCTGCTCGTGAAGCAATGTGCCATAAATGCCACAAGAAAGGTCACTTTGATAAAGTATGTCGTGCTAATGCATCAACAAGAGCTATTTCCTCCACACATTCCAGTGATCATGCGATTCTAGCAACAGTGACTTCTGCAGCTACTCCAAATTCACTGTCAAAGGCAGTTGTGAAAGTATTCATCAAAGGAACAGAAGTAGATGGTCCTATTGATAGTGGCAGCTCAGAGAGTTTCATCAACCTTGACTTAGTTAAACGCCACTCCTTGACTGTACATCACTCATCAGGTACCGTTTCCATGGCATCAACATCTCTCTCTATTCAGACCTTAGGGTTTTGTAAGGTAAATCTCAGAGTTAATGGAAAGGATTATCAAGATGTACATTTAGCTATTCTGCCACAACTGTGCTCTGATGTTATCCTTGGTCAGGACTTTCAGAAGCTGCATGGTAGTGTCACCTTAACATATGGAGGTGAACTGCCTCCTCTTGTTGTCTGTGGACTTAGCACTTTAAGGGTAGACCCACCAAAGCTGTTTGCAAATCTTGCCGCAGATTGCCATCCTATATCAGCTAAGTCACGCCACTATTCTTATGAGGATCGGATGTTAATTGAGAAAGAAACTCAGAGGCTGCTGAAGGAGGGTATTATAGAACCGAGTAATTCCCCTTGGCGTGCACAGGTTGTTGTTGTTAAAGATGATTATAGGAAACGGAGACTGGCTATCGATTACTCTGAGACAATCAACAAATTTACACTTCTTGATGGGTACCCTCTACCTTGAATTGATGATACAGTGAACAAAATTGCTCAGTACTATGTGTTTAGCACAATTGATCTACAGAGTGCCTATCATCAAGTCCCTATAAGGAATGAAGATAAACCATACACAGCATTTCAGGCTAGTGATGGCCTGTATCAGTTTACCAGAGTCCCTTTTGGAGTCACAAATGGGGTAGCCTGCTTCCAACGAATTATGGATTCACTCATTCAGGAAGAGCAACTCATGGGAACTTACGCAAGTATTTAGATAATGTTACCATTTGTGGCAAGACCCAGGAGGAACATGATGCAAACCTTGATAAGTTTTTGGAAGCCGCCAAGAAGAAAAATATCAGTTACAATGAGGAAAAGTGCACTTTTTCAACTAAAAGGCTTAGCATCCTTGGTTATGTGGTGGAAGGAGGTTCAATATTCCCAGTCCCTGAACGACTACGACTTCTATGGGAACTTCCAATGGTCAAGACAAAAAGTCACTCCGAAGAACTCTTGGTCTCTTTGCTTATTACTCACAATGGATCTACAACTATTCAAGTAAAGTCCGCCCATTGAGTGCTACCACATTTCCTGTGACAAAGGAAGCAGAAGCCGCTTTCCATACTCTCAAACAGGACATTGAAAACTCAGTAGTTCAAGCCACTGATGAGTCCCTACCATTCGAAGTGGAAACTGATGCATCTGACATTGCCATTGCTGCAGTCTTATCTCAGGCAGGACGACCAGTAGCCTTCTTTTCGAGAACTTTTCGAGGATCAGAGAAATGTTACGCTGCTGTAGAAAAGGAAGCCCAGGCCATCATAGAAGCAGTTCGCCACTGGAGGCATTATTTAACTGGTAGACATTTCACCATAAGGACTGACCAACGGTCCGTGATGTATATGTTCGATAAGAAGCACAAAAGTAGGATAAAGAATGACAAGATATTACGCTGGAGGATGGAACTATCGTGTTATGACTTTGATATTCTGTACCGACCGGGTCAAGAGGACATCTCACCTGATTCATTCTCTAGGTCCTACTGTGGAGCAACATACCATGATTTGCAATCACTCTCAGCGCTCCACAAGGCTTTGTGTCACCCAGGAGTTACACGCCTGTACCATTTTGTCAAATCAAAGAACATGCCCTACTCAGTGGAAGATGTGTGACAAGTGATCAGAGCATGCAGAGTATGTGCAGAGTGCAAGCCAAACTTTCATCAGCCAGAGAAGACTCATCTCATAAAATCCACCCAGCCTTTCGAGAGACTGAATATAAATTTCAAAGGACCTCTACCAAGCACAAATCAGAATAGGTATTTCCTTAACATAGTAGATGAATATTCAAGGTTTCCCTTTGTATTCCCCTGTGCAAATATGACTGCTTCAACTGTTATTAGTTGTCTTTCACAGTTGTTCTCTATTTTTGGTATGCCAGCTTATATCCATTCAGACAGGGGATCCTCATTCATGAGTAACGAACTTCAGGAGTTTTTGGCTAGCAAAGGTATTGCCTGCAGCAGAACAACAAGCTACAACCCTCAAGGCAATGGTCAAGTGGAGCAGTTCAATGGTACTATATGGAAGGCAGTTACAATGACATTGAAGTCATGCAATCTACCTGTTCAACACTGGCAAACTGTCCTACCTGATGCTTTTCACTCTATTAGATCATTGCTGTGCACAGCTACTAATGCAACCCCTCATGAAAGACTCCTTAACTATTTACGTCGTTCCTCTACGGGAGCCTCCGTGCCCACTTGGTTATGTCATCCTGGACCCGTTCTCCTGAAGAGTCACCGTTGGATGAACAAGACTGATCCTTTAGTGGAAGAGGTAGAGCTCCTGCAAGCTAATCCACATTACGCCCACATTCGCTACCAAAATGGTGAAGAGACTACAGTATCTACAAGACATTTAGCCCCAGTTGAAATCCCCATTAGTGTGGAATCTCAAGATACACCAATAGATGTGAAAGATGCTTCGTTTACTCCTGGAAAGCCCCTTGAGACTACCTCTATGGAAATAGAGGATTCTGCTCCAGCAGTTAGTCAAACCCCACTGGAAAATATTGAACCTGGTGAAGAGGCTCAAGGGCTATGAAGGTCGGGACATGTACGTCGCCCACCTAACAGTTTGGGAGATTACTGTCTCTGATATTTTAGAAGGGGGAGATTGTAGTGAAACTGCTCCTGTGGGGAGCAGCAGCAGGATAATACTGCACCACCTCTCGGGGCCCTTAACAACAACAACAGTAGTTTGGTGTGTGTCATGGGTGCCAACACATGGTGTGTGATTCTCTTCTATCTATATATTAGTGATGCAGATTACATGGTGAGTTTAAATATGTGGCCTGTAGTTATAACTTTTCTCTTGACATATGCAAGACATCACCATCCCTGTAGAAGCCGTTATTAGATGTACTAGTCATTATATTTTGTTGCAGAAGTACTATGAAGATTCTATGTTCAATAAAGCCTAGAGATAAGGCCTGTGTTTCTATCACAACAGGTAGCAGAGCAGGAGATGTGCAAATTAACATTAAGATCGACAACGCTCTCATTGCCAGGCATAATGAGGGCAAATTCCTAGGGCTATACCTCGACAACAACCTGAACTTCAGCACCCATATCCAACACATAACCAAAAAAGTATCCAAAACGGTTGGGATCCTCTCCAAGATATGATACCACGTGCCGCAAACTGCCCTTCTCACACTATACCATTCACTTATATATCCATACCTCACCTATGCTATCTGTGCTTGGGGTTCAACTGCAACAACACACCTAAAGCCAATAATAACCCAACAAAAAGCCACAGTAAGAATCACTAAATTTCATCCCTGGCAACACACCCCCCCACTCTTCATAGATCTAAACTTACTCCCTGTTCAGTACACCCACAGTTACTACTGTGCAATCTACATCTACAGGACCTTAAATTCCAATATTAACCTTGACCTAAAATGCTTTCTTGATAGTTGTGACAGAACCCACAGGCACAACACCAGACACAAACATCTCTATGACATTCCCCGTGTCCGACTAAACCTTTACAAAAATTCAATGTATGTCAAAGGCCCTAAAATCTGGAACACCCTACCTGAAAATTCTAAAACTGCAGACACATTCATCACCTTCAAAACTACCATTAGAAAACATCTTATCTCCCTGATACACCCTGTCAACTAATTACACGAATACCACCTGGTGGTTAACATTTACACTCACCCATTTGACCATAAACAGAAATATCAATCTCAATCTCAAACTAATGAATCTTAACTAGTCATAAGTTGGCCTGTGATACTCCAATACTGAAACTATGTATAGTGTCAAAACAAAAGCATTCACATTGCTAAACTCACAAACTAGTATTTAGTCACTTAGCCATAATACCAACTTACCTCATAATTTTGTAATATTTTAAACTTAAGATTTAATTTAAGTCTGCCCGAAATGCCTAGCCATGCTGGGTGTTCTAGTGGTACACTCTGTAATTATTATTTTACTACATGTAAACCACACAATAACCAAATTCTGTAAACTCAGTGTAGTGATACTGGTCCTGTGGGGAGCAGCAGCAGGATAATACTGCACCACCTCTTGGGGCCCTTAACAACAACAACAGTTTGGTGTATGTCATGGGCGCCAACACATGGTGTGTGATTCTTTCCTACTATATCCATTTATCAGTGATGCAGATTACATGGTGAGTTTAAATATGTGGCCTGTAGTTATAACTTTTCTCTTGACATATGCAAGACATCACCATCCCTGTAGAAGCCATTATTAGATGTACTAGTCATTATATTTTGTTGTTGCAGAAGTACTATGAAGATTCTATGTTCAATAAAGCCTAGAGATAAGGCCTGTGTTTCTATCACAACAATTTATTGAACATAGAATCCTGGGCTACCTGGTGGTGATCCTGCGCTAGATTACATCACAACATGGAGCGTTTACTGAAACCTGAGAGGCTAGACTGTGACCCCAGCTTATCAACGGCTGCTCAGGAATGGAAGCACTGGTTTAAGACTTTCGAAAACTTCTTGGGAGCCCTTCCTAAAGAAGATCTAGATAAACTAAGTCTGCTCATCAATTTTGTGTCACCTAAGATATACGAGGCTATTTCTGAGTGTAATACCTACGAAGATGCTATCAAAACCCTCAAGTCTCAGTATATTAAACCTACAAATGAAATCTTTGCACGCTATCGCCTTGCAACTCGCCGCCAGCAGATTGATGAATCCTTAGAGGAATACTTTCAAGCACTGAAAATTTTAGGTAAGGACTGTCACTTCCAAGCAGTGACAGCTGCTCAGTATTGTGAAGAGTCCATCAGGGATGCTTTTATCAGTGGCCTGCAATCACCAATAATAAGGCAGCGTTTATTGGAGAATAAAACTCTCGACTTAGCCGCTGCCTTTGACCAGGCAAGAGCTCTAGATTCAGCCCAGAAGAATTCTGAAGTATACAGTACCACTCAGCCTTCTCGAGTGGTAAGTGCTGCAATTCCTCACGAAGACTCTTGCAATGAAGTTACTGTGGAACCTGCCTCAGTGACAGCAGCAGCAGGTACGGTGTGTTTCTTTTGTGGTTTTTCAAGACATCCACGTCCAAAGTGTCCTGCTCGTGAAGCAATGTGCCATAAATGCCACAAGAAAGGTCACTTTGCTAAAGTATGTCGTGCTAATGCATCAACAAGAGCTAGTGCCTCCACACATTCCAGTGATCATGCGACTCTAGCAACAGTGACTTCTGCGGCTACTCCAAATTCACTGTCAAAGGCAGTTGTGAAAGTATTCATCAAAGGAACAGAAGTAGATGGTCTTATTGATAGTGGCAGCTCAGAGAGTCTCATCAACCTTGACTTAGTTAAACGGCTCTCCTTGACTCTACATCACTCATCAGGTACCGTTTCCATGGCATCAACATCTCTCTCTATTCAGACCTTAGGGTTTTGTAAGGTAAATCTCAGAGTTAATGGAAAGGATTATCAAGATGTACATTTAGCTATTCTGCCACAACTGTGCTCTGATGTTATCCTTGGTCAGGACTTTCAGAAGCTGCATGGTAGTGTCACCTTAACATATGGAGGTGAACTGCCTCCTCTTGTTGTCTGTGGACTTAGCACTTTAAGGGTAGACCCACCAAAGCTGTTTGCAAATCTTACCGCGGATTGCCATCCTATATCAGCTAAGTCACGCCGCTATTCTTATGAGGATCGGATGTTCATTGAGAAAGAAACTCAGAGGCTGCTGAAGGAGGGTATTATAGAACCGAGTGATTCCCCTTGGCGTGCACAGGTTGTTGTTGTTAAAGATGGTTATAGGAAACGGAGACTGGCTATCGATTACTCTGAGACAATCAACAAATTTACACTTCTTGATGGGTACCCTCTACCTCGAATTGATGATACAGTGAACAAAATTGCTCAGTACTATGTGTTTAGCACAATTGATCTACAGAGTGCCTATCATCAAGTCCCTATAAGGAATGAAGATAAACCATACACAGCGTTTCAGGCTAGTGATGGCCTGTATCAGTTTACCAGAGTCCCTTTTGGAGTCACCAATGGGGTAGCCTGCTTCCAACGAATTATGGATTCACTCATTCAGGAAGAGCAACTCATGGGAACTTACGCGTATTTAGATAATGTTACCATTTGTGGCAAGACCCAGGAGGAACATGATGCAAACCTTGATAAGTTTTTGGAAGCCGCCAAGAAGAAAAATATCAGTTACAATGAGGAAAAGTGCACTTTTTCAACTAAAAGGCTTAGCATCCTTGGTTATGTAGTGGAAGGAGGTTCAATATTCCCAGACCCTGAACGACTACGACCTCTACGGGAACTTCCAATGCCTCAAGACAAAAAGTCACTCCGAAGAACTCTTGGTCTCTTTGCTTATTACTCACAATGGATCTACAACTATTCAAGTAAAGTCCGCCCATTGAGTGCTACCACATTTCCTGTGACAAAGGAAGCAGAAGCCGCTTTCCATACTCTCAAACAGGACATTGAAAACTCAGTAGTTCAAGCCATTGATGAGTCCCTACCATTCGAAGTGGAAACGGATGCATCTGACATTGCCATTGCTGCAGTCTTATCTCAGGCAGGACGACCAGTAGCCTTCTTTTCGAGAACTTTTCAAGGATCAGAGAAATGTTATGCTGCTGTAGAAAAGGAAGCCCAGGCCATCATAGAAGCAGTTCGCCACTGGAGGCATTATTTAACTGGTAGACATTTCACCATAAGGACTGACCAACGGTCCGTGATGTATATGTTCGACAAGAAGCACAAAAGTAGGATAAAGAATGACAAGATATTACGCTGGAGGATGGAACTATCGTGTTATGACTTTGATATTCTGTACCGACCGGGTCAAGAGAACATCTCACCTGATGCATTCTCTAGGTCCCACTGTGGAGCAGCATGTCATGATTTGCAATCACTCTCAGCTCTCCACAAGGCTTTGTGTCACCCAGGAGTTACACGCCTGTACCATTTTGTCAAATCAAAGAACATGCCCTACTCAGTGGAAGATGTGCGACAAGTGATCAGAGCATGCAGAGTATGTGCAGAGTGCAAGCCAAACTTTCATCAGCCAGAGAAGACTCATCTCATAAAATCCACCCAGCCTTTCGAAAGATTGAATATAGATTTCAAAGGACCTCTACCAAGCACAAATCAGAATAGGTATTTCCTTAACATAGTAGATGAATATTCAAGGTTTCCCTTTGTATTCCCCTGTGCAAATATGGCTGCTTCAACTGTTATTAGTTGTCTTTCACAGTTGTTCTCTATTTTTGGTATGCCAGCTTATATCCATTCAGACAGGGGATCCTCGTTCATGAGTAACGAACTTCAGGAGTTTTTGGCTAGCAAAGGTATTGCCTGCAGCAGAACAACAAGCTACAACCCTCAAGGCAATGGTCAAGTGGAGCGGTTCAATGGTACTATATGGAAGGCAGTTACAATGACATTGAAGTCGCGCAATCTACCTGTTCAACACTGGCAAACTGTCCTTCCTGATGCTCTTCACTCTATTAGATCACTGCTGTGCACAGCTACTAATGCAACCCCTCATGAAAGACTCCTCAACTATTCACGTCGTTCCTCTACGGGAGCCTCCGTGCCCACTTGGTTATGTCATCCTGGACCCGTTCTCCTGAAGAGTCACCGTAGGATGAACAAGACGGATCCTTTAGTGGAAGAGGTAGAGCTCCTGCAAGCTAATCCACATTACGCCCACATCCGCTACCAAAATGGTGAAGAGACTACAGTATCTACAAGACATTTAGCCCCAGTTGAAATCCCTATTAGTGTGGAATCTCAAGATACACCAATAGATGTGAAAGATGCTTCGTTTTCTCCTGGAAAGCCCCTTGAGACTACCCCTATGGAAATAGAGGATTCTGCTCCAGCAGTTAATCAAACCCCGCTGGAAAATATCGAACCTGGTGAAGAGGCTCAAGGGCTACGAAGGTCGGGACGTGTACGTCGCCCACCTAACAGTTTGGGAGATTACTGTCTCTGATATTTTAGAAGGGGGAGATTGTAGTGATACTGGTCCTGTGGGGAGCAGCAGCAGGATAATACTGCACCACCTCTTGGGGCCCTTAACAACAACAACAGTTTGGTGTATGTCATGGGCGCCAACACATGGTGTGTGATTCTTTCCTACTATATCCATTTATCAGTGATGCAGATTACATGGTGAGTTTAAATATGTGGCCTGTAGTTATAACTTTTCTCTTGACATATGCAAGACATCACCATCCCTGTAGAAGCCATTATTAGATGTACTAGTCATTATATTTTGTTGTTGCAGAAGTACTATGAAGATTCTATGTTCAATAAAGCCTAGAGATAAGGCCTGTGTTTCTATCACAACACTCAGCATTGTAATCCTTATAGAAAATAAACTTTGAATGAATGAGTACTGTCCGTCCTTGAACTGCACATGGTTCAAGTAATCTCGATATGTCTCTTCGTGTTCAGGGGGCGGCTGGTCACCCTTAATCCCTGCTACATCCAGGTCCCATAGTTTATGGACCAGCTCACTGTCGGATATGCCAACTTGCGTCTCTGACAGATCTTCGTGCACACCAATCCGCATCACCAGTACAGCCTCAGTCGCTGTAATACCAGAGCCCTCCTTTCCTGGGGTCGCAGGGAAATGAGCTGGTACCCTGCCTCCTACGATGTACCCCGCTGGAGTCCTGTACAGGCCAACACCCTCCTTGATAACCCTTCTCGTGGACACGAACTCGCCTATGTAATTTCCTCCTACCAAGATTCCTACATTAATAACGTTGTAGTAATGTCTGGTTCCGCTAGCTTCACACCCAACTCCCTCAAACGTTTGACTACTGCGGCCAGTCCCTTAGTGGTAATGATATTGGGCAGCCTCTTCACTATCAAGGCTGAAATTTCCCATCGATGCCCGTCTAACCTGACCGTCACATTGACTACTGGATAAGACCTGCGTGGGATTTGCCCACCAAACCCTTCCACCTTCATGTCAACTTTACCACCTGTCTTCAGCTTCAACCGAGTTGCTAGACTCTCTGTTATGAAGGTGTTGTGATAGAAACACAGGCCTTATCTCTAGGCTTTATTGAACATAGAATCTTCATAGTACTTCTGCAACAACAAAATATAATGACTAGTACATCTAATAATAGCTTCTACAGGGATGGTGATGTCTTGCATATGTCAAGAGAAAAGTTATAACTACAGGCCACATATTTAAACTCACCATGTAATCTGCATCGCTGATAAATGGATAAAGTAGGAGAGAATCACACACCATGTGTTGGTGCCCATGACACACACCAAACTGTTGTTGTTGTTAAGGGCCCCTAGAGGTGGTGCAGTATTATCCTGCTGCTGCTCCCCACAGGACCAGTATCACTACAGAAGGATCTCTGTGCCCCACTGTCGAAGAACAAACGGGTCATTTCATACTTCTTCCCATTCGTAACCACCGCCATTATTGTGGGCAAGGCCACCGAACCTTGAAACTGCTCGCCAGAACAAATTCCCGGTGCCGCACTCACCACACTCATCACTACTTCAGACTTGTCCTTGCTCTCCGCCCTTTCTTGCGGTTTGCTCTCCTTAGCTTGTGCTGATCTGGTGTCATTAGGACACAGTGCACTGTGGTGCTTACCTTTCTGGCAGCCCCGACACTCATTGAGTTGGGCGCTACAGTCCCTGGCAAAATGTTCTCCACAACACTTGAAACAAAGTCTCAACTCCCCTTAGTCGTTGAACCCTTTTGTTATAGGTGGTGAAGCTCGAGCACCCTGAACTAGCGTGTTCTTCACAAAACAAGCACTGTTTCATTCTGGCTGTTTTAGTGGCTTCTCCCTTGGCCCTGTGGGTGGAGGACTCGCCCTGGGCATAATACGTGTCGACCCTAGTAAGAGGTGGTTTAGGTCTATCTCTCAAATGTCTGGGGAAGTTGGCCGACTTCTCCTTGGTAGGTAATTTCTCCCCATGACCTACGCTCAGGTGAGATATGAGATCCCCCAACCCTTCAACAATTTGTTGTATCGTGAACCTATTCGTCCGATATTTTAAGTGTAACTCATGCACTGTAGTGCTAGCCAGTTTCCTCTGAATCACCTGGCTAAGGACCCATTCTGAATCATCCTCATCATGCAAATCTCTGAAACTATTTGTCAAGCTCATAATTTCAATACGGAACTTCTCTAGGCTTTGACGGTCATGTCGGCAAGCCTCTAGATCCAACAACCGATAAAGTATGGCCACTTTTATCTCTTCAGTGTTGCCAAACATGTCTTCTAATTGGTCTTTGGCATGTTGGTAATTAGTGTCAGTAATCTGTGTAGTGATACTGCTCCTGTGGGGAGCAGCAGCAGGATAATACTGCACCACCTCTCGGGGCCCTTAACAACAACAACAGTTTGGTTTGTGTCATGGGCGCCAACACTTGGTGTGTGATTCTCTTCTCTTCTACTATCCCTATATTAGTGATGCAGATTACATGGTGAGTTTAAATATGTGGCCTGTAGTTATAACTTTTCTCTTGACATATGCAAGACATCACCATCCCTGTAGAAGCCATTATTAGATGTACTAGTCATTATATTTTGTTGTTGCAGAAGTACTATGAAGATTCTATGTTCAATAAAGCCTAGAGATAAGGCCTGTGTTTCTATCACAACAATTTATTGAACATAGAATCCTGGGCTACCTGGTGGTGATCCTGCGCTAGACTACATCACAACATGGAGCGTTTACTGAAACCTGAGAGGCTAGACTGTGACCCCAGCTTATCAACGGCTGCTCAGGAATGGAAACACTGGTTTAAGACTTTCGAAAACTTCTTGGGAGCCCTTCCTAAAACAGATCTAGATAAACTAAGTCTGCTCATCAATTTTGTGTCACCTAAGATATATGAGGCTATTTCTGAGTGTAATACCTACGAAGATGCTATCAAAACCCTCAAGTCTCAGTATATTAAACCTACAAATGAAATCTTTGCACGCTATCGCCTTGCAACTCGCCGCCAGCAGATTGATGAATCCTTAGAGGAATACTTTCAAGCACTGAAAATTTTAGGTAAGGACTGTCACTTCCAAGCAGTGACAGCTGCTCAGTATTGTGAAGAGTCCATCAGGGATGCTTTTATCAGTGGCCTGCAATCACCAATAATAAGGCAGCGTTTATTGGAGAATAAAACTCTCGACTTAGCCGCTGCCTTTGACCAGGCAAGAGCTCTAGATTCAGCCCAGAAGAATTCTGAAGTATACAGTACCACTCAGCCTTCTCGAGTGGTAAGTGCTGCAATTCCTGACCAAGACTCTTACAATGAAGTTACTGTGGAACCTGCCTCAGTGACAGCAGCAGCAGGTACGGTGTGTTTCTTTTGTGGTTTTTCAAGACATCCACGTCCAAAGTGTCCTGCTCGTGAAGCAATGTGCCGTAAATGCCACAAGAAAGGTCACTTTGCTAAAGTATGTCGTGCTAATGCATCAACAAGAGCTAGTGCCTCCACACATTCCAGTGATCATGCGACACTAGCAACAGTGACTTCTGCGGCTACTCCAAATTCACTGTCAAAGGCAGTTGTGAAAGTATTCATCAAAGGAACAGAAGTAGATGGTCTTATTGATAGTGGCAGCTCAGAGAGTTTCATCAATCTTGACTTAGTTAAACGCCACTCCTTGACTGTACATCACTCATCAGGTACCGTTTCCATGGCATCAACATCTCTCTCTATTCAGACCTTAGGGTTTTGTAAGGTAAATCTCAGAGTTAATGGAAAGGATTATCAAGATGTACATTTAGCTATTCTGCCACAACTGTGCTCTGATGTTATCCTTGGTCAGGACTTTCAGAAGCTGCATGGTAGTGTCACCTTAACATATGGAGGTGAACTGCCTCCTCTTGTTGTCTGTGGACTTAGCACTTTAAGGGTAGACCCACCAAAGCTGTTTGCAAATCTTACCGCGGATTGCCATCCTATATCAGCTAAGTCACGCCGCTATTCTTATGAGGATCGGATGTTCATTGAGAAAGAAACTCAGAGGCTGCTGAAGGAGGGTATTATAGAACCGAGTAATTCCCCTTGGCGTGCACAGGTTGTTGTTGTTAAAGATGATTATAGGAAACGGAGACTGGCTATCGATTACTCTGAGACAATCAACAAATTTACACTTCTTGATGGGTACCCTCTACCTCGAATTGATGATACAGGCCATCATAGAAGCAGTTCGCCACTGGAGGCATTATTTAACTGGTAGACATTTCACCATAAGGACTGACCAACGGTCCGTGATGTACATGTTCGACAAGAAGCACAAAAGTAGGATAAAGAATGACAAAATATTACGCTGGAGGATGGAACTATCGTGTTATGACTTTGATATTCTGTACCGACCGGGTCAAGAGAACATCTCACCTGATGCATTCTCTAGGTCCCACTGTGGAGCAGCATGTCATGATTTACAATCACTCTCAGCTCTCCACAAGGCTTTGTGTCACCCAGGAGTTACACGCCTGTACCATTTTGTCAAATCAAAGAACATGCCCTACTCAGTGGAAGATGTGCGACAAGTGATCAGAGCATGCAGAGTATGTGCAGAGTGCAAGCCAAACTTTCATCAGCCAGAGAAGACTCATCTCATAAAATCCACCCAGCCTTTCGAGAGACTGAATATAGATTTCAAAGGACCTCTACCAAGCACAAATCAGAATAGGTATTTCCTTAACATAGTAGATGAATATTCAAGGTTTCCCTTTGTATTCCCCTGTGCAAATATGACTGCTTCAACTGTTATTAGTTGTCTTTCACAGTTGTTCTCTATTTTTGGTATGCCAGCTTATATCCATTCAGACAGGGGATCCTCGTTCATGAGTAACGAAGTTCAGGAGTTTTTGTCTAGCAAAGGTATTGCCTGCAGCAGAACAACAAGCTACAACCCTCAAGGCAATGGTCAAGTGGAGCGGTTCAATGGTACTATATGGAAGGCAGTTACAATGACATTGAAGTCGCGCAATCTACCTGTTCAACACTGGCAAACTGTCCTACCTGATGCTCTTCACTCTATTAGATCATTGCTGTGCACAGCTACTAATGCAACCCCTCATGAAAGACTCCTCAACTATTCACGTTGTTCTTCTACGGGAGCCTCCGTGCCCACTTGGTTATGTCATCCTGGACCCGTTCTCCTGAAGAGTCACCGTAGGATGAACAAGACGGATCCTTTAGTGGAAGAGGTAGAGCTCCTGCAAGCTAATCCACATTATGCCCACATTCGCTACCAAAATGGTGAAGAGACTACAGTATCTACAAGACATTTAGCCCCAGTTGAAATCCCCATTAGTGTGGAATCTCAAGATACACCAATAGATGTGAAAGATGCTTCGTTTTCTCCTGGAAAGCCCCTTGAGACTACCCCTACGGAAATAGAGGATTCTGCTCCAGCAGTTAGTCAAACCCCGCTGGAAAATATTGAACCTGGTGAAGAGGCTCAAGGGCTACGAAGGTCGGGACGTGTACGTCGCCCACCTAACAGTTTGGGAGATTACTGTCTCTGATATTTTAGAAGGGGGAGATTGTAGTGAAACTGCTCCTGTGGGGAGCAGCAGCAGGATAATACTGCACCACCTCTCGGGGCCCTTAACAACAACAACAGTTTGGTTTGTGTCATGGGCGCCAACACTTGGTGTGTGATTCTCTTCTCTTCTACTATCCCTATATTAGTGATGCAGATTACATGGTGAGTTTAAATATGTGGCCTGTAGTTATAACTTTTCTCTTGACATATGCAAGACATCACCATCCCTGTAGAAGCCATTATTAGATGTACTAGTCATTATATTTTGTTGTTGCAGAAGTACTATGAAGATTCTATGTTCAATAAAGCCTAGAGATAAGGCCTGTGTTTCTATCACAACAATCTGGTAGTGCCGGACCAAGTCTAAGGCTTTATTGAGCTGTGACTGCAAATACTGCAATTTGACGGCATCTGACAAATCGTTCCTGTCATCTATCTGGGCTTTAAACTGATCCCAGAAAGCAATGTACTCAGGGTTCCGTCAAATGTCGGTAAATTCAACTGGGGCAACCTGGGCAACATATTGACAGGTGTGTGGCTGTTTGTGGTACCTGCGGTGTTCGACACCACGCTTAGAATACTAGCCTTTAATGTACTTAACTTATCTTTGTACGTATTCATCTCCTGTTGACAATCTACATCATCCTTAGTGAATTCGTCCTGAGCCTGCCGAAGACTATCCTAGGATTCACCATCCTCAATAGCCTGTAGCTCATATGCTGAGAATGCTTGTTCGTAGGCTTCCCATTTTTCCCCCAAACGCTTCAAGCAGTCTTGCAAATCATCGCAGTCTACTTTACTGCTTTGGCAAGTATTATTATTATAATCAAAAAGAAGCGCTAAGCCACAAGGACTATACAGGCGTTGGCAAGTAGCCTTGCACCTGATGTGCGTTCTGTTCAGATGCCCTTTGTATACCGCCACTGATCGTTTTAATTTTGCTAACACTGAATCATACTCTTTTGAACTCCCATCTGCCATTGTCGAGGTTTAATTAGGAGTGTGACACTAATTGTACTTTACCCAGTCCACCCCACAGCACGTCACGGTGTTAGGCAAGAATGAACGAGTCTCAAGGCTCCTCAACAAGTTAACGATTCCCTTTGTTATATTGACTCTACTCTGACTTAAAATGTACACTGTTAGCTCTCAAATCCCAATCAAAATGTGTTATTTTTTTTTTTATTATCACACCGGCCGATTCCCACCAAGGCAGGGTGGCCCGAAAAAGAAAAACTTTCACCATCATTCACTCCATCACTGTCTTGCCAGAAGGGTGCTTTACACTACAGTTTTTAAACTGCAACATTAACACCCCTCCTTCAAAATGTGTATCGATGTGAAAGCTTAACCTAGCAATTTCCTGTACAATGTCAGCAAATAATTACAGGACTTAACCTAGTCTGTGGTACAAGTCACAAATCCCACATTAAAAATGAATCAAAGACAATGAAAATCACACAATAAAAATGCAGTACACAAATTAAAAATCACTTGGTTAGCACAAATAAATTCAACAATTCAACTTGTGAAACAGTAAATGAATAATGTTTGTAAACAGCTTGGCCTGTGCCCAGCTTACTCAGTCTAGCGTGGATGGTTGGATAAGATAAATCCTAACCTAATTAGTGTGTCATAGCTTAAACCTGGCTTTAGAACTCCCTGTAAATAATAACTAGGTTAAATCTGTCCTAGCTACTATAACTGTTGTAAATATTGCAAAAGCCTAGCCTAACTATGGCTACCTTGCAAATCCACTGTAAGTAATTAACGCACAGGTCTCCTACTCTGGATTACTTGTAATCACTGTAAATAATTAAATTCACAAGCTTCTCTAGCCTACCTGGCCTGCCTGTAAATTACTGCAAATAACAACTTCTGTGTATAGTCAGCTTGGCCTAGCCTCTGTGTAACTCTGGGCCTAGGTGTACTAACTTAACCTGTTAAACTGGTTCCTAACTGTGGCCTAGCTATCACAAGTGGCTTATAGGACAGATTTTCATAAATGACTGATGTTGGAAGAAATCTCACCTGCATGCACGTTTAAAGGACTAACTTACTTGGCGATGTAGATTCTATTTGGCCTTCAACCTCCCTAAGCTTAGCCACTTTGGACTTCCCCTCAGAAACCACGTGCAACCGGGAGCCTTAGTTCCTGCAGTATTCAATCGTTATTAGTGACCTGCCTGCACCTCAGAAATTCCTATTTCCAAGGGTGGTGAAACCCCTAGAATACTATGCAGAAAGTGACACTAGCTTCTAGGCTGACTAGAGACACTGGTACGTACTGGGCATGCACTGCCAGCTGCACAAAGGCCTACAGCTCAACTCACTCGCAACTTTCCCCAGACACTGGCCAGAATCCTAAGAAAAAGTGGAGGTCTTGTCTTACTGTATGGGCCTGATGGAGGAGGTCATCTACGGTACATCGAGGTGCCTCCACCAGATTTCCCCAGGTCTAATATGTGAAGACACTTGGGGGGCACCGCCTGCTGATCACTGCACGTGTTGTTCAGATGGTGTCTAGTCTTAGAAGGAAGCTCTGGCGTCTTTGAGACCCGTGCCTCGTCGTTCAAACTGGGGCTGCCAGTTCTCCCTAGCTAACATAACCTAGTGTTTGCCTACATTCGGCCTATTACTACCTATGTTAAGGTCTTAGGTCTACATTATTATTATATACAGTTGCCTTAATAATCCTAATATTAGCGTACTAACAGTATAAACTACCTACTTCTTCCCTGAAGGGTAAATCTATCAATTAAGAAGTACCCTCCAACCACCTTCACCAACCCGGGTGAGTGTGTTTGTGTTTTGGGTGGGTGTAAGGGCCCTCAAACGGTGTGTTTTTCCCCGTTGGGATTTCTCGGACTGAATAAGTTCCAACAGGCATGTCCTGCGAGGAGAGGTTAAGGGAAATCGACCTGATGACTGGAAGACAGGAGAGATGAGAGATATGATAACGATGTATAAAATTCTGAGAGGAATCGACAAGGTGGACCGAGATAGGATGTTACAAAGATGGGATACAGAAACAAGGGGTCACTGTTGGAAGTTGAAGATTCAGATGAATCACAGGGATGTTAGGAAGTATTTCTTCAGTCACAGAGTTGTCAGGAAATAGAATACTCTGGGAAGTGATGTAGTGAGGGCAAGATCCATATGTAGCTTTAAGTAGAGGTATGATAAGCTCATGGAGCACGGAGAGTGACCTAGTAGCTACCAGTGAAGAGGTAAGTCCAAGAGCTGTGTATCGACCCCTGCAACCAGAGCTAGGTGAGCACACTCGACTCACTCACACTCTCTTACTCACTTCTTTTATCCTCTTTACGTTGTCAGGTGGTTGCTGATGTTGCGATGAATATAATAGTGATGGTTTCTGGGTATATAGTGAATATAAGGAGAGTGAGCACAGTGGTAGGCATAATACTTCTCATTCCTTGTGAACGGGTGTGTCAGGTTGCCTCGAGCTAATACAGCCCCCAAGAAGCTGAAGGTACCATAGCTGGTGACAGTATGGTCACCCTGAGCCAGTATTGCCATGTCGAGCACTGGGTCTTTCCTGTTACCTGAAAAAGTGAGGGCGAAGAAGTATGTAGCAAGATCCCAAGAAATGCAGCTACCCCACCCTTCCTGACTGATGTTGTAGTGGCCAGGTTTAGGCTTGGTTACAAGTACTTCTGGCAGTTTGGGAGACACACAGATGATGATCAAACTAAATGCAAATTATGTGGTCAAGCATATGGTCACTGTCTTGAACACTATGTGCTTAATTGTCCTCTTATTGAGGAATACAGAGACAGACAGTATAATAACCTATGTGACATGTCAAGATATCTTATTAATGAAAATAAGATACCAGATGTGGAAAATTTTTAATTTTCCGAAACTATAGCGCCTAATAGGTGTTTTATGTGCCGATATGAGTCAAAAATGTATTTGAAAATAGAGTAGAACCAAGATTTCCCTTTATGCATGCGCGGATGTGCGGGGGGAAGTGGCGGGTTTGTTTTGAAGGTGGAGAGGAAGCGGGGAAAGCATGGAACCACGAAATTGGCATTCACAGCGGCCTAAGGATTAATATAGGCCTCAATTCGTAATAGGAAGTGTCGTAACTGTTCCTAGTGGAGAGTGAGGGAACGTGATTTACGGGACCTCGGTAATAGAGTGGTAAAATGAGTGAATAAGGGTAGGACCGATGGTGACTAGCGCGTCGTCATGGACTGTGTCCCGGGGAAAATTACCCTTGGTTTAATCATCACTCATCGGTCTCAGATCTTAATGGAGTGATCTCTGATGTGTATAATAATTATGAGCCATTAAATCGTCTTGTGAATTGTAATGTAATTAATGATAATAACGCTAAGTTAAGAGAATGCGTGAAGTGAAATAAGTCGTTTTGCTCCGAGTGAACACGTTAGACCTCGCTGTTCCCGAGACGAGGAAAGTGAAGCTCCTTGAGTCACGACCTTTAAAGCGGGACAAACCAACGGATACCTCGTCCTGCTGGAATGAGAACCGTGTCGGTGTAGCAGGACATCGAAATGAGATGGTGAATGGAGGAAATAAGGAGTATCAATCACCCACAGTTAAGTAACCCTTCTAGTTATAACAGACTTATGCTGGCCAGTTGTGTTATGTTGTAATTAGATAGGTTATGAGTGATCCAGCTACATCAAGTGACCACCAGAGAACATCTGGTAAGTGGTGGGATTATGTACAAATGTTTTCCTTGATGGATGTATCCAGGTGTATCCTACCCCCCCCCCTTCATTCAGCTAAACTAATATAATCTATACAGTCCACAATTAATTAGTAGCACCGTACTTGTGGGTGTTATCCAATCCATACTGGTCTCGGATAGATATGGATAAGATTGTGAGGTCGAAGGGACTACTTGCCGCGACCAGGGGTGGTTAAGTTTTCTCACATGTCTACACGGGGTGACTACGGTAAACAATATGATTGTCTCCCAATGAGTTTACTGGTATGTATATAATGTTGAGGTACATACAGGTAAGCACCCTAGAAAATTTTCCATATCTGCCCGTTGGTCCTTCGTGAACCGGATGCAATCAGTGAAAAAATTAATTGAATTAATTACTTAATAATTAAGTGACTGATTGAAGGAAGTGGGTGTAGGGTGCACGAGTTTAATCGATCGTGTGATGGATGATAATTAGCCCAATAAATTGCTAGCACATGGGTGGCTAGGATTTATACAAGAGTAAAGTGCAAGAATTACTCTTATAAGGCGTCTACTTAAGTAGTATAATGGGTGATTATTAATTCCCTAACCATGGCTGGGTCTGAGGAAGTTAGTGCGGCTGGCAAGTCCATGGATGCCAAAGCAAAGAAAGCGTCACTACAAGCTTGGAAGGGTCATGTTACTAAATCATACAAGAAGTGTATGGAGTTAATGAGACAAGACACGGTAAACCCTGATGAATTAAAGCTACACCTAGATGCCTTAGGAAATAGACATGAGTCATATAGATTGTGGTTTAAAGACTATGAAAAAGAGCTGCTAGAGAATTGTGCAGATGATGCTGAAAGGGAGCGGCTGCTGGATCAACATTATGAAGTGGAGGACAACATTGTGTCCTGCAAAACTAAGGCTTTGGAGAAGGTAAAGGGTGTAAACAATGTTGTTGGTCAACCTAGTAAGGAAAGTCAGAGGCGTCTACCAAAACTCCCAGAATTATGTATGCCTGTGTTTAATCCGGGAGAACACTGGGAGGAGTTTTGGTCTATCTTTAAAGCAGTCGTACATGATAGGAGTGATCTTGCAAGTGTTACCAAATTATGCTATTTAAAGGGACAAGTAAGGGGAGATGCGCGTGTTCTCATATAAGCATTCCCAAATGTAGATGACTCCTATAGTGAGGCAGTTGACTTGTTGGAGGTCACTTACGGTAACTTGGAGCAAAGTAGGCTGGACCTAGTAGCTAATTTGGCTAGTTTGAAGACTCCAGATCACAACCGCAACAGCTTACAGCAATTTAGGATCAAACTAGAAAGCACTCTTAAGACCTTGAGTAATAAATATGATCTGGAGGGAGCAGAGTGGTTGTTGAGTGCCTTGATTCAGAATAAATTGAACCACAAGACCATAGAGTGGTTATCTAACAGATATCACAAGGGTTACTTCAGGTTGGAAGAAATAAGAGTGGGACTGCAAGAGCTAATTGTCCAACTGCAGACCAGCCAACCCATTACCTCTAGGAATACCACGTCTACAGACCCCAGTGCACCTGCCAAGTTCCACAAAGGGAAACCTTATCCTAATATCAATAATCCTAAGCCACCTACTACACGGGGTTACGTAGGCACGTATCAAGTGACAGGTGCCAGTTATAGTGGTTCTCCACCTCCAAGCAAGAGGAGGAAGTACCACAATAAGGGTAGCCCATTTGATAAGAGGTCAGGCAAAGAAAGGAGAGATTGTATCTTCTGCAACGGTACTCATTTCTCTAAGAACTGTAATGCCTATAATTCATGGGATGTTAAAGTGGAAAGATTGGAAGAGCTTGCTAGATGTATCAGGTGTCTAGGAAATCATAATGTAAGGGATTGCCGTGCTAACTTGCACTATTGTTATCAGTGTAACAAGGGAAGACACCACATAGCTATGTGTAAGGGCAGATCTAATCGTAATGATGGTAACAATAGTACTGATAGTGATAATAACCCGGACACAACAGTAACGTCGGTAATGATGGCCTAGCTGAGGTAGCTTTGCCTGTGTTGGATGTGGTGATTAATGATAAACGGCGTAAATCCAAAACTGTAA
This sequence comes from Cherax quadricarinatus, assembly GCF_038502225.1. Classification (NCBI taxonomy): domain Eukaryota; kingdom Metazoa; phylum Arthropoda; class Malacostraca; order Decapoda; family Parastacidae; genus Cherax; species Cherax quadricarinatus. The sequence continues at coordinate 38,298,941 of NC_091314.1, read as the reverse complement.
CAGCATTACTGGATCAGGGATCACAACGTACCTTCATAAAACGTAACTGCCTTAATGGGATGAAGGTACAAATGGGAGATCCTGCTATACTCAAGCTATCTGGCTTTCTCTCGAATAAGAAGGCCCAGTCAAACAACACTGTTTATGTAACTGTCCGGCTGGGCAATGAGAGAAAACGTATTAATGCCGTAATTGTGGATAGGCTCCCAGAGAAAATATCTACAATAGGGCTTGGTGACGCTACTGAAAGGCTTTCGAGTAAGGTAAATTTGGCACCTTCTGGTATAAATAATGATTCTGTGGGGCCAATAGATATTTTGATAGGTAGTGACCATTATGCCACCTTTGTAAAGGGTATGACAAAGAAATGCGGAGTCACCCTTCTAAGGACCGCAGGAGGTCACATGATGTATGGCAGGCTTCCTCGTACTGATGATGAATGACTGGAGGAAGCCATAAATACAGTTACGGTGTGTCTTACTCATGAAGTATCACCCCAGTATAAATATACTTCAATAGAGGATGAAGTTGAACCTGTGTACAAATTATGGGAATTGGACAGCATAGGGATCAATGTAAATGAAGAAAGTCCAGATGATTCCTTTACTCAAGAACAATACCAGAAGGATGTTAAATTTGAATCTGGACAATACTGGGTGAGACTTCCGTGGAAGCTGAACCATCCAGACCTACCAACTAATTACCGGATGGCGTATGGACAATTAAAGGCTCAGCTCCACGAATTGAGCAAGACACCAGAACTGTTGACTGCTTACGATGATATAATTAATGAGCAGTTAAATAATAAATTCATAGAGGAGGTACCTCCCGAGCAAACCCAAATTTATGGTCAGTATTTGCCACACCACGGAGTGAAGAAGGATTCTAAGACCACTCCTCTGAGGATTGTGTTTAATTGTAGTGCCAGGAGTAATAAAAGTGTACCTAGTTTGAATGACTGTTTGATGACAGGTCCTTCATTGACGGAAAAACTGGGAGACATACTATTAAACTTCAGGGTTAAGAATTATGCCTTTACGGCAGACATAAGTAAAGCTTTCCTGAGAGTGGGTCTGCAGGAGGCTGACCGGGATTGCACTAGGTTCTTATGGCCCGAGAATCCTAGTGACCCACTTAGTCCCCTGAAGACTTTTCGCTTCAGGAGTGTATTGTTTGGTGCTACCTCCAGTCCGTTCCTACTCCAGGCAACGATAAATGCACACCTTAAGCGTACAGGTGGTCCACTGAGTTTACCTGGAGTTTACCTGGAGAGAGTTTCGGGGGTCAACGCCCCCGCGGCCCGGTCTGTGACCAGGCCTCCTGGTGGATCAGCGCCTGATCAACCAGGCTGTTGCTGCTGGCTGCACGCAAACCAACGTACGAGCCACAGCCCGGCTGATCAGGAACTGACTTTAGGTGCTTGTCCAGTGCCAGCTTGAAGACTGCCAGGGGTCTGTTGGTAATCCCCCTTATGTGTGCTGGGAGGCAGTTGAACAGTCTCGGGCCCCTGACACTTATTGTATGGTCTCTTAACGTGCTAGTGACACCCCTGCTTTTCATTGGGGGGATGGTGCATCGTCTGCCAAGTCTTTTGCTTTCGTAGTGAGTGATTTTCCTGTGCAAGTTCGGTACTAGTCCCTCTAGGATTTTCCAGGTGTATATAATCATGTATCTCTCCCTCCTGCGTTCCAGGGAATACAGGTTTAGAAACCTCAAGCGCTCCCAGTAATTGAGGTGTTTTATCTCCGTTATGCGTGCCGTGAAAGTTCTCTGTACATTTTCTAGGTCGGCAATTTCACCTGCCTTGAAAGGTGCTGTTAGAGTGCAGCAATATTCCAGCCTAGATAGAACAAGTGACCTGAAGAGTGTCATCATGGGCTTGGCCTGAGTGGAGTAATGGGTAAACAATTTTATGTGGACAATTTCCTGGGGGTGACGTCTACTGAAGAGGAACTAATGAGCATATACGCAGGGGCTAATGAAATAATGCAAGGTGCAAATATGCCCCTGAGGGAATGGAACAGTAATTCGTCCAGTTTAAGAGTTCAAATAAATAAAGACAACCCTGGAGTTGAAGTGTCCAAATATAGTAATGTGCTGGGACTGACTTGGGACACAGAGGGAGACTTGTTATCGTTAAAGTCTAATGACTACAGCATGCCCAATAAATTAACCAAGAGAGACTTGCTTGCAGAAGTTTCAAAATGCTTCGATCCACTAGGCTTAGTGTCCCCACTTACCATAAGAGGAAAATTGTTGATACAAGAAGCATGGAAGCTTAAGTGTGCTTGGGATGAAACCCTACCTGAGGAATTTGTTGAAAGGTGGGAAGAACTAATAGGGGAATATGTAAAATTACCAATGTTGAAGTTCCCCCGTAATGTGGCCAGTCAAGATGGAGAAAATGTACTCCACATTTTTTGCGATGCTTCGAAATTAGCATATGGAGCAGTCGCTTACCTTCAATGTAATAGTGCCATTTCTCTTGTTATGTCTAAGGCTAAGGTGGCTCCAATCAAATCACGCACCTTACCTCAGTTGGAATTAACGGCCATTTATGTAGGTGTCAAATTAGCCAATTATATAAGAAATAAATTGCGAGAGATAAATATCAGCGACACCGTAATTTGGTCTGATAACGAGGTATCCTTACAATGGATTCGTAATGGTAACAGTAAGATTGTGTATGTACAAAACAGAGTCGCTGAAATCAATCAAATGCAGGAGAAATATAACAGTTTGGGTCAGCATATGTTAACCTTTAATCACATTCCTGGTGACGAGAACCCAGCTGACTTCTTGTCTCGAGGCTTGACTTATGAAAAATTTGTGAGTGCTTTGTCGTGGTTTAAAGGGCCAAGTTGGCTGGTGGACAAAATTAACTGGCCGGTGCAAAAGGCACATATTGCTCCTGTCGAAATTACGGTGAGCACCGCTCCGGTCAGTAGTCCCTCCTTAGCCATTGATATGAACAGGTATTCTTCCTTACCTAACCTGATTAGTGTGACCAGGTTAGTGTTTAAATTTATAAGTAAGATGAATATCTCACATAATTTTCCCCATCCCCTGAAATACTGGCTACAGAGGGTACAAGAAGAAACCTACAGGGATGAGATTAAATTCATGATGGACGGAAAAATTGTGAAAGGCTCAATAATAGAAAAGCTGGGGCTGTATTTAGAGGATGATGTAATTAGGTGCAGAGGCAGGTTACAAAATGCTGAATTGGGGGAATATGCTAAGCACCCTATCTTGCTGCCCAAAACTCATCACCTGACAACCTTGATCGTCGTTAATGCCCATAATAACGTGATGCACGGTGGGGTACAGGATACCTTAAACTGTATTCGGGAAACCTTCTGGATTCCACAAGGACGGCAAAGTGTAAAAAGGGTTATCAAGTCGTGTGTAATATGTCGCCGGGTGGATGCCAGAACCTACATGTACCCAGGTCCTCCACCATTGCCCAAGGAACGCGTGCAGTTGGTAAAACCATTTGATGTGACCGGAGTGGACTATAGTGGGCCAATCATTTTAACAGGTACTTCAGATGGTGTCCCCTTGAAGGTGTATGTATGTCTATTTACTTGTACAGCTACTAGGGCTGTTCATCTAGAAGTGGCTCAGGACTTGTCTGCAGAACAGTTCATACGGCTGTTCTGGAAATTTGCAGCTAGACGATCCTGTCCAAGATTGATGATCTCAGATAATGCCACCAATTTTGTAGCGGGTGCTCAACACTTGATGAAATTAAATAAGAGTGATGATGTACAGTCTTTGTTGACCCAGCGAGGGTGTGTCTGGAAATTTATTACTCCCAGAGCCCCTTGGCAGGGAGGACTGTACGAAAGAATGATAGGTACAGTGAAAAGATGTCTTCGTAAGGTGCTACACAGGAAGAGAATTGATTTGGAGGAATTCCGGGCAGTGTTGGTGGAGGCAGAGAATCGAGTGAACAATCGCCCTCTGTCATACATGAGCGACACTCCTGACGCGGAGATACTGACTCCCTCTCACCTAATATGTGGACAAAGGTTAGAAGCTGCACCTATCTATAAAGATAATCCCGAGGGAAGTGATGAGGATTACAATAACGTGACTGTGTTGAGTGACAAGTTCAAGATGTTAAATAAGGTAATTATTCATTGGTCTGATGTGTGGCGTAAAGAATATCTTCTTACACTACGTGAACACTTTTATGGTGCGCCAGAGGCAGTAAACCGACAGAACATTCAACCAGGTGACATTGTGTTAATTGATACTGAACAACATCAAACATTGTGGCCTCTGGGCAAGGTAGTTACATTATACCCAGATGCACAAGGTGTTGTCAGAAACGTCAAAGTGTTGTGTCGTGGTCAGGAAAGTTTGCGTACCATTAATAAATTAATTCCCTTAGAATTAAATGGTGTTCTATCCAGTGCAGATGGAAACCTAAGGGAAAGTGACACGAGTGATATTGAAGACACTGACCGGGTAATGCAAGAAGAAACTGTAAGACCCACTAGGAAAACAGCAGCGCAATCTAGAGAGGGCTGGAATCGTCTCCTGGAGGAAGACGCAATTTAAGTCGTCTAACAACGACTTCCGCCCGGCCGCAGTGTGGAAAATTTTTAATTTTCCGAAACTATAGCGCCTAATAGGTGTTTTATGTGCTGATATGAGTCAAAAATGTATTTGAAAATAGAGTAGAACCAAGATTTCCCTTTACGCATGCGCGGATGTGCGGGGGGAAGTGGCGGGTTTGTTTTGAAGGTGGAGAGGAAGCGGGGAAAGCATGGAACCACGAAATTGGCATTCACGGCGGCCTAAGGATTAATATAGGCCTCAATTCGTAATAGGAAGTGTCGTAACTGTTCCTAGTGGAGAGTGAGGGAACGTGATTTACGGGACCTCGGTAATAGAGTGGTAAAATGAGTGAATAAGGGTAGGACCGATGGTGACTAGCGCGTCGTCATGGACTGTGTCCCGGGGAAAATTACCCTTGGTTTAATCATCACTCATCGGTCTCAGATCTTAATGGAGTGATCTCTGATGTGTATAATAATTATGAGCCATTAAATCGTCTTGTGAATTGTAATGTAATTAATGATAATAACGCTAAGTTAAGAGAATGCATGAAGTGAAATAAGTCGTTTTGCTCCGAGTGAACACGTTAGACCTCGCTGTTCCCGAGACGAGGAAAGTGAAGCTCCTTGAGTCACGACCTTTAAAGCGGGACAAACCAACGGATACCTCGTCCTGCTGGAATGAGAACCGTGTCGGTGTAGCAGGACATCGAAATGAGATGGTGAATGGAGGAAATAAGGAGTATGAATCACCCACAGTTAAGTAACCCTTCTAGTTATAACAGACTTATTCTGGCCAGTTGTGTTATGTTGTAATTAGATAGGTTATGAGTGATCCAGCTACATCAAGTGACCACCAGAGAACATCTGGTAAGTGGTGGGATTATGTACAAATGTTTTCCTTGATGGATGTATCCAGGTGTATCCTACCCCCCCCCCCTTCATTCAGCTAAACTAATATAATCTATACAGTCCACAATTAATTAGTAGCACCGTACTTGTGGGTGTTATCCAATCCATACTGGTCTCAGATAGATATGGATAAGATTGTGAGGTCGAAGGGACTACTTGCCGCGACCAGGGGTGGTTAAGTTTTCTCACATGTCTACACGGGGTGACTACGGTAAACAATATGATTGTCTCCCAATGAGTTTACTGGTATGTATATAATGTTGAGGTACATACAGGTAAGCACCCTAGAAAATTTTCCATACCAGATATACTATGCAAATTTCTTAAATTTGCTTGTAACAGATAAGTGAACTAGATATAAATCCACATGTACATCCGTTAACCCTTTTGGGGCCTAGTTCCTAGGCCTTTTGTGTATCCATATGCTCTTGCGCTACCGTCCACAGGATAGATATGGGGTGCACAATAAATTAGCCACTTCGGTGGCAGAATCTAATCTTCTCAGATCAAACTTGAATGTCTTCCATCCCCCAGGCACTGTAACTGTGGAAAATTTTTAATTTTCCTATATTCAGCATGAGTAAATATGAATAATATAATAATTGTGTATTAAAATGTGACGCTCATTTGACCCTTCAAAAAATTTTGTGAAGGAGAGTGTTCAGCAGCCGCAGAGCGATACAGGGGGAGGGGGACGCCATAGTGAATTAATGTGTGAGCACTGGTTGTGGTGAAATCGTCTAAAATCCTACATCATCGAGGCCATAATTGAGTGGATTGGCCTCAAACTATAATAAGTACTGGAATGTCCCCTGCTGAAGAATAGTAACAGTGAATTTGCGGGGCCTCCAGAATTAAGTGGTGATAGTGGAAATAATGAGGCAACATCACGCAACACATCCAATATGTACACCATTAGTCCTTTCATTTAGATTTCTCACTGGCCAGTAGGATTCTATTAGGCGTTGTGGGGCGATCCAACTACAATATAAATGGTAAGTGGTAATAAAAATTTCATAATTATCTAACTTTTGGAACGTATGTGCCTGGAGTTTACCTGGAGTCAATTAGAAAATTATTACCCTGTCTCTCTGTTTATTAGTGTTCCCATTAATCTTTCTGGAGATCGTTTCCTTTAATTTTCATACAGTCCACATTATTTTATAATTTACCATTATTGGTATTAATGCTTAATATTGTAATTATTAATTTAATGTCAGGCTAAGCTTTTTTTGAGAGTGGTGAAGGAGTGGGCATCGAAGAAGTGACAGTCCTGTGACTACCGTGACTAAGTCCCACTTACCTCACCCAAATTACTTAAATGTAAAAATTCAGGTAATACCCTGTAAACCTCATTCAAGTAATTTCTCACAGTAACCTTTATAGGTTACGGTGCCTGGAATAACCGTGAAATATAATATACCGTGAATATAATATACTGTGAATATAATATAACTGTGAATATAATATGAATGAATATAATATAACCGTGAAGATAATCATGCGGGAAATGACTTGCTAAAACATTTATATATGATAAGTAAGACCCATGCGTAACACTGCAGCTAAAACACAACGGTTTATTGGTACACAGGACATTTTCGACAACTTCACTGCCTGACACTAGTTATTAAATAATAACTACCTCATTTTGTGATTTTACTAGTAAGCATAAGTCACCTTATCTAATTTTCTTATTTACTATTGTTTGCTTAAACATTAGCTGAATCGATACTTTCTCTGTCCATATTACAACCTATTTTTTTAAATACTATCAATTGATATTACTTACTAAAATTAATAATTACCATTTTTACTATCAGTACAATTTACTCTTAACATTTTTGACATCATTTAATAACCATTACTTGTCTAATTACCTTTACCTGTTTTATACCACATTTACTATCTTAGAGTACTCTTAATTACCTTGTACTGCCATATAACCTCTAGTATAACTACCAGCAATATTGAAAGAAATAAACATTACTTTTCATTTATTTTGTAATCATTATTACTTACTAAAATTTTATTAAACACCATATTTACTACCAGTCAATTTTACTTGTGTACATTAAACATTATTTTATACTTCCCATAACATTTTGTTGCCAAATTTTCAAGTTTGTATATTCAACTCCAACCTTTATATTATCCTTTGTACCTGTGTACCTGTCTACCAACTTACTATCATATTATAACCAAGACATTGCCATTGTTATTTTTTACTTATTATTCTTTTGGTACTTTAATTTGTGAATTTTATTTTGTCAATTTAAATCTAGTTATACTTTTGATCTTGTCAACAACCTATACCAGACCCTAGTGCAATTGCAAGTACCATTTCAATTTGTATTTTTATATTATAAGTTTATATTATAAGTCCTATTCTAACATTGTTTTCATATCTATTTCAATTATATTATTGTTCAAGGCCCTTAACTATCTTTTGCTAACTAGTACCAACTACCTCATATATTTTTTTTTCTACTTTTTTTTTATTATTTTGCTACCTTAACTTGCATATTTTATCTTGTCAATTTAAATCTAGTTATACTCTAATTCTTGTAAACAACTTATATAACACATTAGTGCAATTACAATTGAGAGTCTTGTGCCTTTTTTATATCATTAGATTAAGCTCATTCTAGCTCAATACATAGTCAATACCAAATTCATTATATTAGACCATAGTGTAATTACTAGTGAGAGTCTGGTGCTATTTTTAATTTGTATTTTTATATTATTAGTTTATACCTAGTTGTACTTTGGCTCATTCCAGCACAACACATAGACAACACCAACTCCATTATGTGTATTAGTGACTATACTCTACATGACCAAAATGCTATAGCTATACACTTGTCCAAACTTCCCACCACTACAGATATCAGTACTAAAACTCAACACACAACTCAAGATATAAATAACCATAATTTAAACCTAGAAGATGATTGATCACGTTGACCCTGATCTAAACCTCCATAATCTGACACACAATCAAAACCTATTGGAAAGTAACTGCCTTTACTACACAGCATCACAAGCCAGTACTATCTTAAACAATGCTAAAAGTCTATCAGTACTTAACTACAACATTAGGTCCTTAAGCAAACACTATGATGACCTCCTGGCAATCCTTGAATCACTAAAGACACCCTTCTCCTGCATTATTCTTACTGAGACCTGGCTTAAGCAGGACACAATAGATATCTACCCTCTACCAGGAAACACAGCAATCCACAACTGCAGACCATACCAAGTTGGGGGTGGTATTGCAATCTATTACTCTAACCAATTATCTTGTATTAGCATCACTTGCTTTAGTGATGAATATGGAGAATACATTTTTGCTAATTTTACTGTAAAAAACCTTAAGACGCCTATAACAATCGGTGCCATTTACCGGATACCCCACACAAACATCCCAAATTTCAGAGAGAAATTAAAGGCACTAATAACAAACAGACAAATGAATAAGCACCACCTTCTCTTAGCTGGAGACTTCAACGTCAACCTTGGCCTACTAGATGATCAGCCTGTAACTGATTTCATCAACAATATGAATAACACACTTCTCATACCAACAATAACTAAACCAACCAGGCTCACTGAAACAAGTGCAACCATAATAGACCACATATGGACCAATATACTAGCCCACCTTAAATCAGGGATAATCACAGATAGCACTACAGACCACTACCCTACCTTCCTCTTGACAAACATTAGTAAACCACCACTTGAATACAACAAAGTTTCATTTAGACTCCATGATGAGGCCTCAATAAGGAAGTTCACAGCTGACCTAGAGACTGTTGACTGGCCTACAGAATTCTCCAAGGCCAATGGTATTGATGACTGGACAGACATTTTTCTTAACAAATTACTTAGACTATACAACAAACATTGTCCTATAAAAACGAAACAGATCACAAACAAACGGCTTGGTTGCCCATGGCTAACCAGCACCATTCTGAAATCCATTGATAAGAAACACCAATATGAAAAGCAATATAGACAGGGCTTAATACACAAAGATATTCTTAAACACTATTCATCAGTTCTCACCAAAGTAATAAAGAAAGCCAAACAACTATACTACTCCAGTAGATTCACTGACACAAGAGGAGATATAAAAAAGACCTGGAAAACACTCTCAGATTCTAGGGACCCACAAACTGAAAAAAACAAGAATATTGCCCTAACTAAACCTATTGAAACACCACTGCATCCCACTGACACAGCTAACAAGATAAACGACTTCTTCTCAACCATAGGTTCTAATCTCGCCAATAAAATCCCACGTACCAATGCCCATGCTGGGGACTACCTAGATGGGAATTTCTCAAATTCCTTCCATCTTGCTCCAACTGAGCCCATGGAAGTCACCGAGATTATAAAGTCACTTAAAAATAACTCGGGGAATCTGTCTCATGTCCCACCATTATTGTACAAGCGAGCGGCCCATGTCCTCTCGCATGCTATCTCATTACTTTTTAACAAGTCACTAGAAACTAGCACCTTCCCGAAACTACTCAAGACGGCAAGGGTTACACCAATACATAAAGGTGGTGACCCTACAGATTTAAACAACTATAGGCCAATATCAAACTTACCATTGCTATCCAAAATCTTTGAGAAACTCGTGCACAGGAGACTATATTCATTTATAACGGCACAAAACATACTCAACCCCTGCCAATTTGGATTCAGGAAAAATAAAAGCACTAACGATGCAATCATAAAAATGCTAGATCTGCTTTACACAGCATTGGAAAATAAAGAATATCCACTAGGAATTTTTATTGACCTAAGAAAAGCTTTTGACACAGTAGACCACGGCATCCTACTCCACAAACTTGACCATTATGGTATAAGAGGCCATGCGCTTGCATATTTCAAATCTTACCTTACTAATAGGTATCGGTATGTCACCATTAAAGACACAGCATCAACAACACAGCCACTTGATACTGGAGTTCCACAGGGAAGTGTCCTTGGTTCCCTGCTCTTCCTCATGTACATCAATGATCTTCCAAACGTATCTCAACACCTGAACCCCATTCTCTTTGCTGACGACACGACTTATGTCATCTCTCACCCTAATCTTGCCACCCTCAACACCATTGTTAATGAGGAGCTGATCAAAATATCGACTTGGATGACAGCCAATAAACTTAAGTAAGTAAGTAAGTAAGTAAGTAAGTTTATTCAGGTATACACAAATACAGTTACATAGAATTATCATATATAGCAGCATATGTGTAGAGAACCTAGGATAACCCAAAAAAGTCAGACAGAGTGACTTATTTCCATTGGGGTCCTTTACGCTTAACACTGACAAAACCTACTACATTATGTTTGGTAGCAGAGCAGGAGATGCGCAAATTAACATTAAGATCGACAACACTCTAATTGCCAGGCATAATGAGGGCAAATTCCTAGGCCTGTACCTCGACAACAACCTGAACTTCAGCACCCATATCCAACACATAACCAAAAAAGTATCCAAAACGGTTGGGATCCTCTCTAAGATACGATACTACGTGCCGCAAACTGCCCTTCTCACATTATACCATTCACTTATAAATCCATACCTCACCTATGCTATCTGTGCTTGGGGTTCAACTGCAGCAACACACCTAAAGCCATTAATAACCCAACAAAAAGCCACAGTAAGAATAATCACTAAATCCCATCCCTGGCAACGCCCCCCCCCCACTCTTCATAGATCTAAACTTACTCCCTGTTCAGTACATCCACACTTACTACTGTGCAATCTACATCTACAGGACCTTAAATTCCAATATTAACCTTGACCTAAAACGCTTTCTTGATAGTTGCGAAAACAGGTGAAATTGTAAATGAAGTGATAAGCCTATAGAGGAAGGTGCCAGAAGTCGCCAGAAACTTACCACAGGTCAGCTGTTTTTAATAATCTTACTGGCCTGCTAGTGTACTCGCATATAATCTAGTGATACCAGTGAATAGCAGAATACAGTGTTGTAGTAGCAACTAACCAGTATTATAATGGTACTTAGTGGAGTGGAGTGACTTTCATTAGTTTCTTTTCTTGAAATACGAGACGTTACTGTGAATTTCATATAACCTGTAGTTACCAGCGGTCGCAATATACACAACGAGAAGCAATTATTACTACAGAAAAAGCGTCCTTCCTCCAAAATTTGCACCAGTCAACTATAGTGATAATATAGCAATTATTGTGGTGGAGACGGAAAAAAACACAAATAGAAAAGCCAGATACAGCGATTGATAAACAAAGAGGTCGACTGTACGTCATTGTAGGAGCTGCCAGATATCACCGGCTCTTCAACACGCAAGTTATACTTTTGTATCAGTCAAATCACATATTACTCGGGTAGATAATTTCCAGTAGATCCTTCATGTGTTAGCTCAAATCACCGACCAGTATGTTTTAAATAAGTGACCCACTGATCAGAGCAGATCGACTGGTCCGAACCCTTGACTGGTCCGAACCCTTGACTGGTCCGAACCCGGGACTGGTTTCAAACAGTTTCGTTGGACAATAAAGCAGACTGTAAACGGATGGGTTTGTAGGCGCCCTTATAAACACAAACATTAAAAATCAGGAACGTGACGGTAAGCTGTCCAATATACAAATAGAGTTAGAAACAGAAATACAAATAGCTAGAGCTTCATTTAAGGTTATTAATATAATATTCAAGAGGTTGCTAGTAGAATTGCAGTAAATCAACCATTCAAATCATTATGAAGCTGTGTGTAGTCTGTGGTCAGTCAAACAAACGGGCTTCCACATGGATAAATTGTCATTTTTGTGGAAATTGGTGTCACGCTCCTTGTGCAGATATCCCAGAACTAGCTACAAGCAGTATTAAAACAGAGAAGTGTTTTTGGGTATGCCCAAATGAGGAAAATCTGTGGACTAAAATCACAAGGGTATTAAAAGAGGATAACATCAAAGCTGCTTTCATAGAAAACCTGGAAGCTTTCTACAACAGATGGGAACATAAAAAGTCTGGGCTGAATGGTACTGCCCTTGATACTGGCCATGTAGTCACAAACTGTAAGGCTGGAGGTGATGTCCTGGTAGTCAGTAAATGTGGGGCTGATAGGGCTGTCCTGGGAGACAGTAATGGTGAAGCTGGAGGTGCTGTCCTGGGAGACAGAAATGGTGAAGCTGGAGATACTGTCCTGGGAGACAGTAATGGTGAAGCTGGAGATTTTGTCCAGGTAGTCGGGAATTATACGCAGGAAGGAATACATATAAATGACCTCATAGAGGACAGGAGCCATAGTAGGGAAACAAGTGTAGTCAAAGATAAGATAAAACCAATATTGCAAACTAGAAATACCGCAGGAAATAGCAAACAAGAGGACTCCAATAGCAATAGTGAGGATAAATTACCAAAAACAACTGGTGGGAGCTCCATTGTTGGTGCTAGGGAGGATAGGAGTAAGACAGGGAAACATGCACCAACAGGGAATACAGTCACAGAAACCCAAGGCAAACGGAAACCAAGCCTGTGCACATACTATGCACTTGGTATCTGCTGGCATGGGAAATCTGGAAAAACAGATGGGACATGCAACTATGACCACCCTAGAAAATGTCATGCCCATATGACAACAGGAAAATGCAAACTCCCTTCCTGTAAGCTTTATCACCCTGAAATGTGTACCTCTTCAGTACAGGAAAGACTGTGCTATAACTTAAATTGCCAGGCATACCATCTAAAGGGGACAAAAAGATACAAAACATCCAGGCCATGGGAAAACCTGGGTAGCCACAGCCACTCAAGAGGGAGAGGTTTTTTAGTGCCAGGAAGGAAAAAAAACTGGCAGGAAATGGCAGAAATCGTACACCAAATCCAGTCATTCCTGGAGTGGAACCACAGTCGATGGCCTCCACTCCAAACCAACAGATACAGATACTAATGCCGGAAAAAAAATCCCCCCCCAGTACCAACAATACCACCAGTCCGATAACATTCTTCTTTGCAAATATACAGGGTCTAAAGCCAGCAACAAACAACAAAATACCTTTCATCCGTGGACTGCTTGCAGAGGCAAAGGCAATGTTCGCGGCTTTCACTGAGACCCACATAAAGGATCACTTGGACAACGAAATATGGATCCCAGGTTACAACCTATACAGATGTGACAGAGTGAACAGGCAAAAGGGGGGGGTTGGCCTGTACATTGCAGAGTCACTTGTTTGCACAGAACTGCTTAATGCCTCAAATGACGTAGTGGAAGTTTTAGCAGTAAAGGTCGAGAACCAAAACCTAGTCATTGTGGTAGTCTACAAGCCTCCGGATGCAACATCCCAGCAATTCCAGGAACAGCTGTTAAAAATTGACCACTGTCTGGAAAATCTTCCAGCTCCTGCACCCAACATCTTGCTCCTGGGGGATTTCAACTTAAGGCACCTAAAATGGAGGAATATAGCAAATAATATTGTTGCAGTAATAACACCAGGAGGCAGCTCTGATGAAAACTCACACTCACATGAGCTTTTAAATCTCTGCACAAAATTCAATTTAAACCAGCAAATAATAGAGCCTACTAGACTGGAGAATACACTAGACCTCATCTTCACTAACAATGATGATCTGATAAGAAATGTCACCATATCAAAAACAATATACTCAGATCACAACATAATTGAGGTTCAGACATGTATGCGTGGAGCCCCAGACCGACAAAATGAGACTAGTCACGAGGGAGCATTCACCAAATTCAACTTCAATAACAAAAACATAAAGTGGGACCAAGTAAACCAAGTCCTAACCGATATAAGCTGGGAAGATATACTAAGCAACACAGACCCAAACTTATGCCTAGAACAGATTAACTCGGTGGCACTCGATGTATGCACAAGGCTTATTCCTCTAAGAAAAAGGAGGAGTAGATGTAAAATAGAAAGAGACAGGCACTCCCTTTACAGGCGACGGAAAAGAATAACAGAGCGGCTAAAAGAGGTCAATATATCTGAAATGCGCAGGGAGACACTGGTCAGAGAAATAGCAAGCATCGAACTTAAGCTAAAAGAATCCTTTAGGAGTCAGGAATCGCGGGAAGAACTAAAAGCCATAAATGAAATCGAAAGAAACCCAAAGTATTTCTTCTCCTATGCCAAATCAAAATCGAGAACAACGTCCAGTATTGGGCCCCTACTTAAACAAGATGGGTCCTACACAGATGACAACAAGGAAATGAGTGAGCTACTCAAGTCCCAATATGACTCAGTTTTTAGCAAGCCGCTAACCAGACTGAGAGTCGAAGATCAAAATGAATTTTTTATGAGAGAGCCACAAAATTTGATTAACACAAGCCTATCCGATGTTATCCTGACGCCAAATGACTTCGAACAGGCGATAAATGACATGCCCATGCACTCTGCCCCAGGGCCAGACTCATGGAACTCTGTGTTCATCAAGAACTGCAAGAAGCCCCTATCACGAGCCTTTTCCATCCTATGGAGAGGGAGCATGGACACGGGGGTCGTCCCTCAGTTACTAAAAACAACAGACATAGCCCCACTCCACAAAGGGGGCAGTAAAGCAACAGCAAAGAACTACAGACCAATAGCACTAACATCCCATATCATAAAAATCTTTGAAAGGGTCCTAAGAAGCAAGATCACCACCCATCTAGAAACCCATCAGTTACACAACCCAGGGCAACATGGGTTTAGAACAGGTCGCTCCTGTCTGTCTCAACTACTGGATCACTACGACAAGGTCCTAAATGCACTAGAAGACAAAAAGAATGCAGATGTAATATATACAGACTTTGCAAAAGCCTTCGACAAGTGTGACCATGGCGTAATAGCGCACAAAATGCGCGCTAAAGGAATAACAGGAAAAGTCGGTCGATGGATCTATAATTTCCTCACTAACAGAACACAGAGAGTAGTCGTCAACAGAGTAAAGTCCGAGGCAGCTACGGTGAAAAGCTCTGTTCCACAAGGCACAGTACTAGCTCCCATCTTGTTCCTCATCCTCATATCCGACATAGACAAGGATGTCAGCCACAGCACCGTGTCTTCCTTTGCAGATGACACCCGAATCTGCATGACAGTGTCTTCCATTGCAGACACTGCAAGGCTCCAGGCGGACATCAACCAAATCTTTCAGTGGGCTGCAGAAAACAATATGAAGTTCAACGATGAGAAATTTCAATTACTCAGATATGGTAAACATGAGGAAATTAAATCTTCATCAGAGTACAAAACAAATTCTGGCCACAAAATAGAGCGAAACACCAACGTCAAAGACCTGGGAGTGATTATGTCGGAGGATCTCACCTTCAAGGACCATAACATTGTATCAATCGCATCTGCTAGAAAAATGACAGGATGGATAATGAGAACCTTCAAAACTAGGGAGGCCAAGCCCATGATGACACTCTTCAGGTCACTTGTTCTATCTAGGCTGGAATATTGCTGCACTCTAACAGCACCTTTCAAGGCAGGTGAAATTGCCGACCTAGAAAATGTACAGAGAACTTCACGGCGCGCATAACGGAGATAAAACACCTCAATTACTGGGAGCGCTTGAGGTTTCTAAACCTGTATTCCCTGGAACGCAGGAGGGAGAGATACATGATTATATACACCTGGAAAATCCTAGAGGGACTAGTACCGAACTTGCACACGAAAATCACTCACTACGAAAGCAAAAGACTTGGCAGACGATGCACCATCCCCCCAATGAAAAGCAGGGGTGTCACTAGCACGTTAAGAGACCATACAATAAGTGTCAGGGGCCCGAGACTGTTCAACTGCCTCCCAGCACACATAAGGGGGATTACCAACAGACCCCTGGCAGTCTTCAAGCTGGCACTGGACAAGCACCTAAAGTCAGTTCCTGATCAGCCGGGCTGTGGCTCGTACGTTGGTTTGCGTGCAGCCAGCAGCAACAGCCTGGTTGATCAGGCGCTGATCCACCAGGAGGACTGGTCACAGACCGGGCCGCGGGGGCGTTGACCCCCGAAACTCTCTCCAGGTAAACTCCAGGTATAGTGATATTATGAAATACGCATTTCATATAACCTGTGTGTCGCAATATACACAACGAGAAGCAATTATTACTACAGAAAAACAAAATTTGCACCAGTCAAAAAAATATAGCATTTATTGCGGTGGAGACGGAAAAAAAAAAAAAAATAGAAAAGCCAGATACAGCGATTGATAAACAAGGAGGTGACCGTTCGTCATTGTAGGAGCTGCCAGATATCACCGGCTCTTCAACACGCAAGTTATACTTTTGTATCAGTCAAATCACATATTACTCGGGTAGATAATTTCCAGTAGATCCTTCATGTGTTAGCTCAAATCACCGACCAGTATGTTTTAAATAAGTGACCCACTGATCAGAGCAGATCGACTGGTCCGGACCCTTGACTGGTCCGAACCCTTGACTGGTCCAAACCCGGGACTGGTTTCAAACAGTTTCGTTGGACAATAAAGCAGACTGTAAACGGATGGGGTTGTAGGCGCCCTTATAAACACAAACATTAAAAATCAGGAACGTGACGGTAAGCTGTCCAATATACAAAAAGAGTTAAAAACAGAAATACAAATAGCTAGAGCTTCATTTAAGGTTATTAATATAATATTCAAGAGGTTGCCAGTAGAATTGCAGTAAATCAACCATTCAAATCATTATGAAGCTGTGTGTAGTCTGTGGTCAGTCAAACAAACGGGCTTCCACATGCATAAATTGTCATTTTTGTGGAAATTGGTGTCACGCCCCTTGTGCAGATATCCCAGAACTAGCTACAAGCAGTATTAAAACAGAGAAGTGTTTCTGGGTATGCCCAAATGAGGAAAATCTGTGGACTAAAATCACAAGGGTATTAAAAGAGGACAACATCAAAGCTGCTTTCATAGAAAACCTGGAAGCTTTCTACAACAGATGGGAACATAAAAAGTCTGGGCTGAATGGTACTGCCCTTGATACTGGCCATGTAGTCACAAACTGTAAGGCTGGAGGTGATGTCCTGGGAGACAGTAATAGTAAAGCTGGAGGTGCTGTCCTGGGAGACAGTAATGGTGAAGCTGGAGGTGCTGTCCTGGGAGACAGAAATGGTGAAGCTGGAGATACTGTCCTGGGAGACAGTAATGGTGAAGCTGGAGATTTTGTCCAGGTAGTCGGGAATTATACGCAGGAAGGAATACATATAAATGACCTCATAGGGGACAGGAGCCATAGTAGGGAAACAAGTGTAGTCAAAGATAAGATAAAACCAATATTGCAAACTAGAAATTCCGCAGGAAATAGCAAACAAGAGGACTCCAATAGCAATAGTGAGGATAAATTACCAAAAACAACTGGTGGGAGCTCCATTGTTGGTGCTAGGGAGGATAGAAGTAAGACAGGGAAACATGCACCAACAGGGAATACAGTCACAGAAACCCAAGGCAAACGGAAACCAAGCCTGTGCACATACTATGCACTTGGTATCTGCTGGCATGGGAAATCTGGAAAAACAGATGGGACGTGCAACTATGACCACCCTAGAAAATGCCATGCCCATATGACAACAGGAAAATGCAAACTCCCTTCCTGTAAGCTTTTTCACCCTGAAATGTGTACCTCTTCAGTACAGGAAAGACTGTGCTATAACTTAAATTGCCAGGCATACCATCTAAAGGGGACAAAAAGATACAAAACATCCAGGCCATGGGAAAACCTGGGTAGCCACAGCCACTCAAGAGGGAGAGGTTTTTTAGTGCCAGGAAGGAAAAAAAACTGGCAGGAAATGGCAGAAATCGTACACCAAATCCAGTCATTCCTGGAGTGGAACCACAGTCGATGGCCTCCACTCCAAACCAACAGATACAGATACTAATGCCGGAAAAAAAATCCCCCCCCAGTACCAACAATACCACCAGTCCGATAACATTCTTCTTTGCAAATATACAGGGTCTAAAGCCAGCAACAAACAACAAAATACCTTTCATCCGTGGACTGCTTGCAGAGGCAAAGGCAATGTTCGCGGCTTTCACTGAGACCCACATAAAGGATCACTTGGACAATGAAATATGGATCCCAGGTTACAACCTATACAGATGTGACAGAGTGAACAGGCAAAAGGGGGGGGTTGGCCTGTACATTGCAGAGTCACTTGTTTGCACAGAACTGCTTAATGCCTCAAATGACGTAGTGGAAGTTTTAGCAGTAAAGGTCGAGAACCAAAACCTAGTCATTGTGGTAGTCTACAAGCCTCCGGATGCAACATCCCAGCAATTCCAGGAACAGCTGTTAAAAATTGACCACTGTCTGGAAAATCTTCCAGCTCCTGCACCCAACATCTTGCTCCTGGGGGATTTCAACTTAAGGCACCTAAAATGGAGGAATATAGCAAATAATATTGTTGCAGTAATAACACCAGGAGGCAGCGCTGATGAAAACTCACACTCACACGAGCTTTTAAATCTCTGCACAAAATTCAATTTAAACCAGCAAATAATAGAGCCTACTAGACTGGAGAATACACTAGACCTCATATTCACTAACAATGATGATCTGATAAGAAATGTCACCATATCAAAAACAATATACTCAGATCACAACATAATTGAGGTTCAGACATGTATGCGAGGAGCCCCAGACCGACAAAATGAGACTAGTCACGAGGGAGCATTCACCAAATTCAACTTCAATAACAAAAACATAAAGTGGGACCAAGTAAACCAAGTCCTAACCGATATAAGCTGAGAAGATATACTAAGCAACACAGACCCAAACTTATGCCTAGAACAGATTAACTCGGTGGCACTCGATGTATGCACAAGGCTTATTCCTCTAAGAAAAAGGAGGAGTAGATGTAAAATAGAAAGAGACAGGCGCTCCCTTTACAGGCGACGGAAAAGAATAACAGAGCGGCTAAAAGAGGTCAATATATCTGAAATGCGCAGGGAGACACTGGTCAGAGAAATAGCAAGCATCGAACTTAAGCTAAAAGAATCCTTTAGGAGTCAGGAATCGCGGGAAGAACTAAAAGCTATAAATGAAATCGAAAGAAACCCAAAGTATTTCTTCTCCTATGCCAAATCAAAATCGAGAACAACGCCCTGTATTGGGCCCCTACTTAAACAAGATGGGTCCTACACAGATGACAGCAAGGAAATGAGTGAGCTACTCAAGTCCCAATATGACTCAGTTTTTAGCAAGCCGCTAACCAGACTGAGAGTCGAAGATCAAAATGAATTTTTTATGAGAGAGCCACAAAATTTGATTAACACAAGCCTATCCGATGTTATCCTGACGCCAAATGACTTCGAACAGGCGATAAATGACATGCCCATGCACTCTGCCCCAGGGCCAGACTCATGGAACTCTGTGTTCATCAAGAACTGCAAGAAGCCCCTATCACGAGCCTTTTCCATCCTATGGAGAGGGAGCATGGACACGGGGGTCGTCCCTCAGTTACTAAAAACAACAGACATAGCCCCACTCCACAAAGGGGGCAGTAAAGCAACAGCAAAGAACTACAGACCAATAGCACTAACATCCCATATCATAAAAATCTTTGAAAGGGTCCTAAGAAGCAAGATCACCACCCATCTAGAAACCCATCAGTTACACAACCCAGGGCAACATGGGTTTAGAACAGGTCGCTCCTGTCTGTCTCAACTACTGGATCACTACGACAAGGTCCTAAATGCACTAGAAGACAAAAAGAATGCAGATGTAATATATACAGACTTTGCAAAAGCCTTCGACAAGTGTGACCATGGCGTAATAGCGCACAAAATGCGCGCTAAAGGAATAACAGGAAAAGTCGGTCGATGGATCTATAATTTCCTCAAACAGAACACAGAGAGTAGTCGTCAACAGAGTAAAGTCCGAGGCAGCTACGGTGAAAAGCTCTGTTCCACAAGGCACAGTACTAGCTCCCATCTTGTTCCTCATCCTCATATCCGACATAGACAAGGATGTCAGCCACAGCACCGTGTCTTCCTTTGCAGATGACACCCGAATCTGCATGACAGTGTCTTCCATTGCAGACACTGCAAGGCTCCAGGCGGACATCAACCAAATCTTTCAGTGGGCTGCAGAAAACAATATGAAGTTCAACGATGAGAAATTTCAATTACTCAGATATGGTAAACATGAGGAAATTAAATCTTCATCAGAGTACAAAACAAATTCTGGCCACAAAATAGAGCGAAACACCAACGTCAAAGACCTGGGAGTGATTATGTCGGAGGATCTCACCTTCAAGGACCATAACATTGTATCAATCGCATCTGCTAGAAAAATGACAGGATGGATAATGAGAACCTTCAAAACTAGGGAGGCCAAGCCCATGATGACACTCTTCAGGTCACTTGTTCTATCTAGGCTGGAATATTGCTGCACTCTAACAGCACCTTTCAAGGCAGGTGAAATTGCCGACCTAGAAAATGTACAGAGAACTTTCACGGCGCGCATAACGGAGATAAAACACCTCAATTACTGGGAGCGCTTGAGGTTTCTAAACCTGTATTCCCTGGAACGCAGGAGGGAGAGATACATGATTATATACACCTGGAAAATCCTAGAGGGACTAGTACCGAACTTGCACACGGAAATCACTCACTACGAAAGCAAAAGACTTGGCAGACGATGCACCATCCCCCCAATGAAAAGCAGGGGTGTCACTAGCACGTTAAGAGACCATACAATAAGTGTCAGGGGCCCGAGACTGTTCAACTGCCTCCCAGCACACATAAGGGGGATTACCAACAGACCCCTGGCAGTCTTCAAGCTGGCACTGGACAAGCACCTAAAGTCAGTTCCTGATCAGCCGGGCTGTGGCTCGTACGTTGGTTTGCGTGCAGCCAGCAGCAACAGCCTGGTTGATCAGGCGCTGATCCACCACCGGGCCGCGGGGGAGGCCTGGTCACAGATTCCCCGTGGACTAAACCTTTACAAAAATTCCGCTGGGGGGCTTATCTTGACCTTGTCCCCGAAACTCTCTCCAGGTATCAACTCTCAGGTAGTTGGCCTGTGATACTCCAATACTGAAACTATGTATAGTGCCAAAACAAAAGCATTCACATTGCTAAACTCACAAACTAGTATTTAGTCACTTAGCCATAATACCAACTTACCTCATAATTTTGTAATATTTTAAACTTAAGATTTAATTTAAGTCTGCCCGAAATGCCTAGCCATGCTAGGTGTTCTAGTGGTACACTCTGTAATTATTATTTTACTACATGTAAACCACACAATAACCAAATTCTGTAAACTCAGCATTTTAATCCTTACAGAGAATAAACTTTGAATATTGAACTGCAGCTAAAAACACAACGGTTTATTGGTACACAGGACATTTTCGACAACTTCACTGCCTGACACTAGTTACGAGTGAGAAGGTTTCATTTAAAAGAGACCTACTCGTAGGTTTGATGCACTCTCAGTGATTACTTTCTACTAGTGGGCCCCGCCGCTTTTCTCAAGATTTTCTCCGCCTCACCATGACTATACAACCTCCGTTCTGTTGCTTCAGCTTCACTAGACTATGATGCAGAACTCTTCGCAAGGCTGAGGGACTAACCACCTCAAAACTACATCTTCTAGGGTGATGGACTGCTAACATCGTCCTTACATCTTTACTGCTTCTGTTGCCTCTGGACTTCACCTTACGAAAGCAAAGTAAATGTGATAGTAATTATGGACAAGGTAGATTATAGTGGAAAAATGAACATGTTATTAAAAGACGGAGGAACTTACGTGCCTCTTGAGGTACCTAATTGTTGCACATGTGTCTTACCTACCAACTTGTCGGTATTGAATACCATCATATTCAAACATTCACATATGTTTCAATTACTCACCAGCCAGCACAACATCTTTCTCGTTGAGGTGTGTCTTGCACCATCTGTGGTCGTTGCTCACCACCACGAACACTGCATGTACAACTCTGTGGTAAGTTAAACTGCTGTTAGTGTGGTGTATGTTTTGCTCCATTATTGTTCAAATTTCATAGTACAATCTCTTAGTAATTAAATAATCAACTACCTCATTATGTGATTTTACTAGTAAGCATAAGTCACCTTACGTAATTTTATTTACTATTGTTTGCTTAAATATTAGCTGAATTGATACTTTCTCTGTCCATATTACTACCTCATATTTTTTTTAAATACTATTAATTGATATTAGTTACTAAAATTAATAATTAATTACTATTTTTGCTATCAGTACAATTTACTCTTAACATTTTTGACATCATTTAATAACCATTACTTGTCTAATTACCATAACCTGTTTTAATACCACATTTACTATCTTAGAGTACTCTTAATTACCTTGTACTGCCAAATAACCTCTAGTATAACTACCAGTGCAATATTGAATCCAAATAACTGTTCTTAAAATTTAATACTTGAAATAAACATTACTTTTTCATTTTTTTTGCTCATTAATCTTTTTTTGTAATCATTATTACTTACTAAAATTTTATTAAACACCATATTTACTACCAGTCAATTTTACTTTTGTACATTAATCATTATTTTATACTTTTCATAACATTTTGTTGCCAAATTTTCAAGTTTGTATATTCAACTCCAACCTTTATATTATCCTTTGTACCTGTGTACCTGTGTACCTGTGTACCCGTGTACCTGTGTACCTGTGTACCTGTCTACCTGTCTACCATCTTACTATCATATTATAACCAAGTCATTGCCATTGTTATTTTTTACTTATTATTCTTTTGGTACTTTAATTTGTGAATTTTATTTTGTCAATTTAAATCTAGTTATACTCTTGATCTTGTCAACAACCTATACCAGACACTAGTGCAATTGCAAGTACCATTTTAATTTGTATTTTTATATTATAAGTTTATACCTAGTTGTACTTTAGCTCATTCTAGCTCAATACATAGACAACACCTAAACTAACTTTAGCTCATTCTAACTCAATACATAGACAACACCTAAACTAACTTTAGCTCATTCTAGCTCAATACATAGACAACACTAAATTCATTATGTTAGACCTTAGTGCAATTACAAGAGTGAGTCTGGTGCCACTTGTAATTTTTTGTTTATAGTATTAGTTTATACCTAGTTGTACTTTAGCTCATTCTAGCACAACACATAGACAATATCAATTTCATTATGTTTATTAGCGACTATACTCTATATGACCAAAGTGCTTTAGTGATATACTTATCCAAACCTCCCACCACTACAGAAATCAGTATTAGAACTCACCACATAATACAGGATATAAACAACCACTATTTAAACCTAAACGATGAATGATCACGTTGACCCTGATCTAAACCTTCATAATCTAACACACAATCAAAACTTATTGGAAAGTAACTGCCTTTATTACACAGCATCACAAGCCAGCACTATCCTGAACACTGCTCAAAGTCTATCAGTTCTTAACGACAACATCAGGTCCTTAAGCAAACACTATGATGACCTCCTGGCACTCCTTGAGTCACTAAAGACACCCTTCTCCTGCATTATTCTTACTGAGACCTGGCTTAAGCAGGACACAATTGATATCTACCCACATCCCTCTAGCGCCTGGAACCAATCTTGGGCGGAAAAGATTATATACTGAGTCAAAAAAGGAGAATTAGTGTGCACTGCGTAGCAGAGTTTACTGCCAGAGGGGAATCATAGGCCTATGTCCCGTGTGGAAAAAAATAATAATAATTGAACTTTTCATGTCAGAGGAAAGAAAGTCTCCCTGATATCATTGAGTATACATAGTGTATAGTGTATACTACAGTGGCTCCCTAGTATATTGATGATAAAGGCTAAAGTGTCATTTGAAAACAGGTGAATTTGTAAATGAAGGGATAAGCCTATAGAGGAAGGTGCCAGAAGTCGCCAGAAACTTACCACAGGTCAGCTGTTTTTAATAATCTTCCTGGCCTGCTAGTGTACTCGCATATAATCTAGTGATACCAGTGAATAGCAGAATACAGTGTTGTAGTAGCAACTAACCAGTATTATAATGGTACTTAGTGGAGTGGAGTGACTTTCATTAGTCTCTTTTCTTGAAATACGAGACGTTACTGTGAATTTCATATAACCTGTAGTTACCAGCGGTCGCATTATACACAACGAGAAGCAATTATTACTACAGAAAAAGCGTCCTTCCTCCAAAATTTGCACCAGTCAACTATAGTGATAATATAGCATTTATTGCGGTGGAGACGGAAAAAAAAAAATAGAAAAGCCAGATACAGCGATTGATAAACAAGGAGGTGACCGTTCGTCATTGTAGGAGCTGCCAGATATCACCGGCTCTTCAACACGCAAGTTATACTTTTGTATCAGTCAAATCACATATTACTCGGGTAGATAATTTCCAGTAGATCCTTCATGTGTTAGCTCAAATCACCGACCAGTATGTTTTAAATAAGTGACCCACTGATCAGAGCAGATCGACTGGTCCAAACCCTTGACTGGTCCGAACCCTTGACTGGTCCGAACCCTTGACTGGTCCGAACCCGGGACTGGTTTCAAACAGTTTCGTTGGACAATAAAGCAGACTGTAAACGGATGGGGTTGTAGGCGCCCTTATAAACACAAACATTAAAAATCAGGAACGTGACGGTAAGCTGTCCAATATACAAAAAGAGTTAGAAACAGAAATACAAATAGCTAGAGCTTCATTTAAGGTTATTAATATAATATTCAAGAGGTTGCTAGTAGAATTGCAGTAAATCAACCATTCAAATCATTATGAAGCTGTGTGTAGTCTGTGGTCAGTCAAACAAACGGGCCTCCACATGGATAAATTGTCATTTTTGTGGAAATTGGTGTCACGCCCCTTGTGCAGATATCCCAGAACTAGCTACAAGCAGTATTAAAACAGAGAAGTGTTTCTGGGTATGCCCAAATGAGGAAAATCTGTGGACTAAAATCACAAGGGTATTAAAAGAGGACAACATCAAAGCTGCTTTCATAGAAAACCTGGAAGCTTTCTACAACAGATGGGAACATAAAAAGTCTGGGCTGAATGGTACTGCCCTTGATACTGGCCATGTAGTCACAAACTGTAAGGCTGGAGGTGATGTCCTGGGAGACAGTAATAGTAAAGCTGGAGGTGCTGTCCTGGGAGACAGTAATGGTGAAGCTGGAGGTGCTGTCCTGGGAGACAGTAATGGTGAAGCTGGAGGTGCTGTCCTGGGAGACAGAAATGGTGAAGCTGGAGATACTGTCCTGGGAGACAGTAATGGTGAAGCTGGAGATTTTGTCCAGGTAGTCGGGAATTATACGCAGGAAGGAATACATATAAATGACCTCATAGGGGACAGGAGCCATAGTAGGGAAACAAGTGTAGTCAAAGATAAGATAAAACCAATATTGCAAACTAGAAATACCACAGGAAATAGCAAACAAGAGGACTCCAATAGCAATAGTGAGGATAAATTACCAAATACAACTGGTGGGAGCTCCATTGTTGGTGCTAGGGAGGATAGA
This sequence comes from Cherax quadricarinatus, assembly GCF_038502225.1. Classification (NCBI taxonomy): domain Eukaryota; kingdom Metazoa; phylum Arthropoda; class Malacostraca; order Decapoda; family Parastacidae; genus Cherax; species Cherax quadricarinatus. Next base: position 38,272,991 of record NC_091314.1, on the reverse strand, counting down.
AGTAAGACAGGGAAACATGCACCAACAGGGAATACAGTCACAGAAACCCAAGGCAAGCGGAAACCAAGTCTGTGCACATACTATGCACTTGGTATCTGCTGGCATGGGAAATCTGGAAAAACAGATGGGACGTGCAACTATGACCACCCTAGAAAATGCCATGCCCATATGACAACAGGAAAATGCAAACTCCCTTCCTGTAAGCTTTTTCACCCTGAAATGTGTACGTCTTCAGTACAGGAAAGACTGTGCTATAACTTAAATTGCCAGGCATACCATCTAAAGGGGACAAAAAGATACAAAACATCCAGGCCATGGGAAAACCTGGGTAGCCACAGCCACTCAAGAGGGAGAGGTTTTTTAGTGCCAGGAAGGAAAAAAAACTGGCAGGAAATGGCAGAAATCGTACACCAAATCCAGTCATTCCTGGAGTGGAACCACAGTCGATGGCCTCCACTCCAAACCAACAGATACAGATACTAATGCCGGAAAAAAAATCCCCCCCCAGTACCAACAATACCACCAGTCCGATAACATTCTTCTTTGCAAATATACAGGGTCTAAAGCCAGCAACAAACAACAAAATACCTTTCATCCGTGGACTGCTTGCAGAGGCAAAGGCAATGTTCGCGGCTTTCACTGAGACCCACATAAAGGATCACTTGGACAATGAAATATGGATCCCAGGTTACAACCTATACAGATGTGACAGAGTGAACAGGCAAAAGGGGGGGGGGTTGGCCTGTACATTGCAGAGTCACTTGTTTGCACAGAACTGCTTAATGCCTCAAATGACGTAGTGGAAGTTTTAGCAGTAAAGGTCGAGAACCAAAACCTAGTCATTGTGGTAGTCTACAAGCCTCCGGATGCAACATCCCAGCAATTCCAGGAACAGCTGTTAAAAATTGACCAGTGTCTGGAAAATCTTCCAGCTCCTGCACCCAACATCTTGCTCCTGGGGGATTTCAACTTAAGGCACCTAAAATGGAGGAATATAGCAAATAATATTGTTGCAGTAATAACACCAGGAGGCAGCTCTGATGAAAACTCACACTCACACGAGCTTTTAAATCTCTGCACAAAATTCAATTTAAACCAGCAAATAATAGAGCCTACTAGACTGGAGAATACACTAGACCTCATATTCACTAACAATGATGATCTGATAAGAAATGTCACCATATCAAAAACAATATACTCAGATCACAACATAATTGAGGTTCAGACATGTATGCGAGGAGCCCCAGACCGACAAAATGAGACTAGTCACGAGGGAGCATTCACCAAATTCAACTTCAATAACAAAAACATAAAGTGGGACCAAGTAAACCAAGTCCTAACCGATATAAGCTGGGAAGATATACTAAGCAACACAGACCCAAACTTATGCCTAGAACAGATTAACTCGGTGGCAGTCGATGTATGCACAAGGCTTATTCCTCTAAGAAAAAGGAGGAGTAGATGTAAAATAGAAAGAGACAGGCGCTCCCTTTACAGGCGACGGAAAAGAATAACAGAGCGGCTAAAAGAGGTCAATATATCTGAAATGCGCAGGGAGACACTGGTCAGAGAAATAGCAAGCATCGAACTTAAGCTAAAAGAATCCTTTAGGAGTCAGGAATCGCGGGAAGAACTAAATGCTATAAATGAAATCGAAAGAAACCCAAAGTATTTCTTCTCCTATGCCAAATCAAAATCGAGAACAACGCGCAGTATTGGGCCCCTACTTAAACAAGATGGGTCCTACACAGATGACAGCAAGGAAATGAGTGAGCTACTCAAGTCCCAATATGACTCAGTTTTTAGCAAGCCGCTAACCAGACTGAGAGTCGAAGATCAAAATGAATTTTTTATGAGAGAGCCACAAAATTTGATTAACACAAGCCTATCCGATGTTATCCTGACGCCAAATGACTTCGAACAGGCGATAAATGACATGCCCATGCACTCTGCCCCAGGGCCAGACTCATGGAACTCTGTGTTCATCAAGAACTGCAAGAAGCCCCTATCACGAGCCTTTTCCATCCTATGGAGAGGGAGCATGGACACGGGGGTCGTCCCTCAGTTACTAAAAACAACAGACATAGCCCCACTCCACAAAGGGGGCAGTAAAGCAACAGCAAAGAACTACAGACCAATAGCACTAACATCCCATATCATAAAAATCTTTGAAAGGGTCCTAAGAAGCAAGATCACCACCCATCTAGAAACCCATCAGTTACACAACCCAGGGCAACATGGGTTTAGAACAGGTCGCTCCTGTCTGTCTCAGCTACTGGATCACTACGACAAGGTCCTAAATGCACTAGAAGACAAAAAGAATGCAGATGTAATATATACAGACTTTGCAAAAGCCTTCGACAAGTGTGACCATGGCGTAATAGCGCACAAAATGCGCGCTAAAGGAATAACAGGAAAAGTTGGTCGATGGATCTATAATTTCCTCACTAACAGAACACAGAGAGTAGTCGTCAACAGAGTAAAGTCCGAGGCAGCTACGGTGAAAAGCTCTGTTCCACAAGGCACAGTACTAGCTCCCATCTTGTTCCTCATCCTCATATCCGACATAGACAAGGATGTCAGCCACAGCACCGTGTCTTCCTTTGCAGATGACACCCGAATCTGCATGACAGTGTCTTCCATTGCAGACACTGCAAGGCTCCAGGCGGACATCAACCAAATCTTTCAGTGGGCTGCAGAAAACAATATGAAGTTCAACGATGAGAAATTTCAATTACTCAGATATGGTAAACATGAGGAAATTAAATCTTCATCAGAGTACAAAACAAATTCTGGCCACGAAATAGAGCGAAACACCAACGTCAAAGACCTGGGAGTGATTATGTCGGAGGATCTCACCTTCAAGGACCATAACATTGTATCAGTCGCATCTGCTAGAAAAATGACAGGATGGATAATGAGAACCTTCAAAACTAGGGAGGCCAAGCCCATGATGACACTCTTCAGGTCACTTGTTCTGTCTAGGCTGGAATATTGCTGCACTCTAACAGCACCTTTCAAGGCAGGTGAAATTGCCGACCTAGAAAATGTACAGAGAACTTTCACGGCGCGCATAATGGAGATAAAACACCTCAATTACTGGGAGCGCTTGAGGTTTCTAAACCTGTATTCCCTGGAACGCAGGAGGGAGAGATACATGATTATATACACCTGGAAAATCCTAGAGGGACTAGTACCGAACTTGCACACGAAAATCACCCACTACGAAAGCAAAAGACTTGGCAGACGATGCACCATCCCCCCAATGAAAAGCAGGGGTGTCACTAGCACGTTAAGAGACCATACAATAAGTGTCAGGGGCCCGAGACTGTTCAACTGCCTCCCAGCACACATAAGGGGGATTACCAACAGACCTCTGGCAGTCTTCAAGCTAGCACTGGACAAGCACCTAAAGTCAGTTCCTGATCAGCCGGGCTGTGGCTCATACGTTGGTTTGCGTGCAGCCAGCAGCAACAGCCTGCTTGATCAGGCGCTGATCCACCAGGAGGCCTGGTCACAGACCGGGCCGCGGGGGCGTTGACCCCCGAAACTCTCTCCAGGTAAACTCCAGGTAAACTACCAGGATACACAGCAATCTACAACTGCAGACCATACCAAGTTGGGGGTGGTACTGCAGTCTATTACTCTAACCAACTATCTTGTATTAGCACTAATTGCTTTAGTGATGAATATGGGGAATACATTTTTGCTAATTTTACTGTAAAAATCTCAAGACGCCTATAACAATCGGTGCCATATACCGGATACCTCACACAAACATCCCAAACTTCAGAGAGAATTTAAAGTCACTAATAACAAACAGACAAATGAACAAACACCACCTTCTCTTAGCTGGAGACTTCAATATCAACCTTGGCCTACCAGATGATCAGACTGTAACTGATTTCATCAACAATATGAACAACACACTTCTCATACCAACAATAACTAAACCAACTAGGCTGACTGAGACAAGTGCAACCATAATAGACCACATATGGACCAATATACTAGCCCCCTTTAAATCAGGGATAATCACAGACAGCACTACTGACCACTACCCAACCTTCCTCTTAACAAACATTAGTAAGCCACCACTCGAATACAACAAAGTTTCATTTAGGCTCCATGACGAGGCCTCAATAAGGAATTTCACAGCAGACCTAGAGACTGTTGACTGGCCTACAGAATTCTCCAGTGCCAATGGTATTGACGATTGGACAGACATTTTTCTTAACAAAATACTTAGACTATACAACAAACATTGTCCTATAAAAACGAAACAGATCACGAATAAACGGTTTGGTTGCCCATGGCTAACCAGCAGCATTCTGAAATCCATTGATAAGAAAAACCAATATGAAAAGCAATAACAAAAGAGGAGATATAAAAAAAAGACCTGGAAAACACTTTCCCAGATTCTGGGGACCCACAAACTGAAAAAAAACCAAGAATATTGTTCTAGCTAAACCTCATGAAACACCACTGCATCCCACTGATACAGCTAACAAGATAAATGACTTCTTTTCAAACATAGGATCTAATCTCGCCATTAAAATCCCATGTACCAATGCCCGTGCCGGGGACTACCTAGATGGGAATTTCCCAAATTCCTTCTATCTTGCACCAACTGAGCCCACAGAAGTCACCGCGATCATAAAGTCACTTAAAAATAACTTAGGGAATCTGTCTCGCGTCCCACCATTACTGTACAAGCGAGCGGCCCATGTCCTTTCGCATGCTATTACATTACTTTTTAACAAGTCACTAGGAACTAGCACTTTCCCGACACTACTCAAGACAGCAAGGGTTACACCAATACGTAAAGGTGGTGACCCTACAGACGTAAACAACTATAGGCCAATATCAAACTTACCATTGCTATCCAAAATCTTCGAGATACTCGTGCACAGGAGACTATATTCATTTATAATGTCACAAAACATACTCAACCCCTGCCAATTTGGATTCAGGAAAAATAAAAGCACTAATGATGCAATTATAAAAATGCTAGACCTTCTTTACACAGCATTGGAAAATAAGGAATATCCGCTAGGAATTTTATTGACCTAAGAAAAGCGTTTGACACAGTAGACCATGGCATCCTACTCTACAAACTTGACCACTATGATATAGGAAGCCATGCGGTTGCATATTTTAAATCCTACCTTTCTAATAGGTATCAGTATGTCACCATTAAAGACACAGCCTCATCAATACGGCCACTTGATACTGGAGTTCCCCATGGAAGTGTCCTTGGACCCCTGCTCTTCCTAATTTACATCAATGATCTTCCAAACATATCCCAACACCTGAAACCCATTCTCTTTGCTGACGACACGACTTATGTCATCTCCCACCCTAATCTTGCCACCCTCAACACCATTGTTAACGAGGAGCTGCTCAAAATATCGACTTGGATGACAGCCAATAAACTTACACTTAACACTGGCAAAACCTACTATATTATGTCTGGTAGCAGAGCAGGTGTTGCGCAACTTAACATTAAGATAGACAACACTCTAATTGCCAGACATAATGAGGGCAAATTCCTTGGCCTATACCTCGACAACAGCCTAAATTTCAGCACCCATATCCAACACATAACAAAAAAAAGTATCCAAAACGGTGGGGATCCTCTCCAAGATACGATACTACGTACCGCAAAATGCCCTTCTCACACTATACCACACTGGACCACATGTCCAGCCTATCCAGGTCTCTTTGCAGTCCTTCCTCATCCTCATCCGATTTAATTCTTCTCATCAACTTCACATCATCTGCGAATAGGGACACTTCAGAGTCTATTCCTTCCATCATGTCGTTCGCATATATCAAAAATAGCACTGGTCCTAGCACTGACCCCTGTGGGACCCCGCTCGTCACAGACACCCACTGTGATACCTCTTCACGTACCATGACTCGTTGTTGCCTCCCTGTCAGGTATTCCCTGATCCATTGCAGTGCCCTCCCTGTTATATGCGCCTGATCCTCAAGCTTCTGCACTAATCTCTTGTGGGGTACTGTGTCAAAGGCCTTCCTGCAGTCTAGGAAAACGCAATCAACCCACCTTTCTCTCTCGTGTCTTACTTCTGTTACCTTGTCATAAAACTCCAGAAGGTTTGTGGCACAGGATTTGCCTTCCATGAACCCATGGTGGTTTTCATTTACAATCTTGTTCTGTTCCAGGTGTTCCACCACTCTCCTCCTGATAATCTTCTCCATGACTTTGCACACAATACACGTCAGAGACACAGGTCTGTAGTTTAGTGCCTCATTTCTGTTTCCTTTCTTAAATATGGGGACTACATTTGCTGTCTTCCATTTCTCAGGTAGTTGCCCAGTTTCAAGGGATGTGTTGAAGATTGTGGTTAAGGGCACACACAGCATCTCTGCTCCTTCTCTAAGGACCCATGGGGAGATGTTGTCCGGTCCCATCGCCTTTGAGGTATCAAGGTCACTTAGCAGCTTCTGCACCTCCTCCTCGGTTGTTCTTATGTCATCCAACACTTGTTGGTATAGTCCCTCTTGATGTTCCCTTCTGTGCTGTCTTCCCAAAGCCCTTCCTGTCTCTACTGTAAAAACTTCCTTTAATCTCCTGTTTAGCTTCTCACATACCTCCTGATCATTTCTTGTGAGTTCTCCACCTTGTCCTCAATCTGATCACCTGGTCTTTGACTGTTGTCTTCCTCCTGATGTGGCTATACAACAGTTTCGGGTCAGTCTTGATTTTCGATGCTATGTTATTTTCATACTGTTGTTGGGCCTCCCTCCTTACCTGTGCATACTCGTTCCTGGCTCTGCAACTGATCTCCCTATTTTCATGTGTTCTCTGCCTTCTGTACTTTTCCATTCTCTATTGCACTTTGTTTTTGCCTCCTTACACCATCGGGTAAACCAGGGGCTCGTTCTGGTCTTCCCATTGTTTCTGTTGCCCTTGGGAATAAACCTTTCCACTGCCTCCTTGCATTTTCTTGTTACATATTCCATCATTTCATTTACTGGCTTTACTGCCAGTTCTCTGTCCCATGGAGCCTCCTGCAGGAAGTTCCTCAACCCTATGTAGTCCCCTCTTTTATAGTCAGGCTTTTCCCATTCAACTCCTGTTACTCTCTCCACTTGCAACTCTACTATGTATTCAAAGCACAGAACCACGTGGTCACTAGGTCCTAGGGGACTCTCATATGTGATGTCCTCAATGTCTGAACTGCCCAGGGTGAACACAAGGTTCAATCTTGCTGGTTCATCCTCCCCTCTCACTCTGGTAGTGTCCTTAACATGTTGGTGCATGAGGTTTTCCAGCACCATATCCAACATCTTGGCTCTTCATGTTTAGGGACCCCCATGTGGCTCCAGGTTTTCCCAGTCAATCTCCCTGTGGTTGAAATCACCCACAACCAGCAACTTTGCTCTGCTGGAGTGAGCTCTTCTTGCCACCTCAGCAAGTGTGTCCACAATTGCTCTGTTGCTCTCTTCATATTCCTCTCTTGGCCTCCTGCAGTTCTGTGGTGGATTATACATCACTGCAATGACCACCTTGTGCTCCCCAGACTGAAGTGTACCTACTATGTAGTCTCTTTCTCCCGTCTCATCTATGCCTCCCATTTTCTCGAATTTCCATCGTTTTTTATGAGCAGAGCAATCCCTCCTCCTCCTCTGCCCCTTCTATCTTTCCTCATGATCTGGTATCCTGGTGGGAAGATTGCATCTGTTGTCTCCATGAGTTTTGTTTCTGTAACTGCTATGATGTCTGGGGACTTCTCATTGATTCTTTCTTGCCATTCCTCATGTTTATTTGTTAATCCATCCGCATTTGTGTACCAAACCTTCAACTTCTGTTCTAATACTGTAACTGTGGTCCTGGGGAATACTGGGGTTGGGAGAGCAGGAGCCCTGGTGGGGGTTGCAGTGGAGGTGGGGAAGAGCTCCCATAGGGGGTTGCTGTAGGGGTAGGGTTCGTGGTGCAGGGGGTGGGAACAGAGGGATCGGTGTGTGATGGTTGGCTTTGATTGTTCAGTTGCCTTGGGGGTGTCGTGGCTGGAGTCCTTCTGCAGGTGTTTCTGAGGGGTGTGTTCGTCCTTCCACTTGTTCCTGGGTTATTCTGCTCTCCTTTTTCATTTCCTCCCTTTCCTCCTTTCGTTTTTGCACTCTCTCTTTCAATATCATCCTTTCCTCCTGTGTTCTGTCTCGATCGAGGTACACACTCATGAACTCCTGTTTGCCTCTCAGCCGTGCTTTCTCCTGCAGGATCATTGTTTGGGTTGATTCTGCCTTGAAAATTACTTTGAGAGGCCAATTCCTTTTCTTTGTGAACCACCCGATTCTCCGAAAATTTGCCACCTGGGTCATGTCTCCCTCGCCTATAACCTTCATGAGACCTTCAATCGCTTTTTTCTCCTCCTGCTTTCTTTCATCATAAGTTTCCCCTTTAGCTTTGTCTAGCCCATAGACAAAAACTGATCTCTCCCTTTCCACCTCCCACTGTGACTCCCATTGCATCCTCTGAGGTGTTTTAGTTCCTTCCCGTGGAGTGTTCCTTCCTTCAGTCCCTTCCCTAGCTATGGCCCCTATGCTCATTGGTTTGTCCTTCCTGCTCACCTGTTCCTGGCCCCCACAAGTGTCTGGTAAGGTCCCTGCACATGTCCTAGTTCCTTCATTGTCTTCCAACCTCTCATTCTGTCCTAGTGTGCTCCCTGTCTGTGTTTTGGCCCCATATGGGTTTAACAGGACCTCTGCATACAGTTTAGCTTCCATGCTTCCTTCAGACCCTTTGTCTGTGTCTGATGTAGCCATTGCTGATGCTACTTCTGTAATATCTTTGTCTCTATGCTGTTTCAGATGTCTCAGCTCCTCTTCTAATCTCTGTATCTTGGTTTCTGCTACTGTGGCATGTTGCTTCCACCTTCTGCATTCTGCTGCTAACCTCTCCTCCATCTTCCTTGCAAGCTCATCTAGCCTTCTTCCCCAGTCTTCTTCCCTTTTTTTGAGCTCTGCTTCCCAGTCCTCCCTCCCAGATTCATCCTTCGGGCCCCTTGTTCTCATCCTGGTTCTAGGTTGCCCATTGCTCCACAGAAGGAAGGGGGAGAGATGGTTAGGGGGAGGGGAAATAGATGGTTAGGGGGAGTGGGGATGGATGGTTATTGGAGGGGGAGGGGTAGTTGGGGGATGGGGTTAGATGGTTTGGGGGAGGGGTTAGATGGTTTGGGGGAGGGGTAGGTGGCTAGGGGGAGAGGGAGAGGTGGTTAGGGGAAGGGGGAGTACATGTTTGTGTCAAGTGTATATGTGCTTGTGTATGTGTGCTTGTGTATGTGTGTGTGCATGTGTGGGAGAGAGAGGGATGAGATTAAAGGGGGGAGGTGGGGAGGGGGAGAGAAGGAGGCGTGACCCTTAGACGCCGGGGAGGTGTGGGTGTGTGTGATGGGATTAGACGGGGAGGGAGGGGAAAGACGGCTGAGGGTAGAGTGGCCGCTTGATAACGGGGTCCTTACGGGTGTGTGTGTGTGTGTGTGTGTGTGTGTGTGTGTGTGTGTGTGTGTGTATTCGCCTAGTGCAGGTGTGTGTGTATATGTGTGTGTTTGTGTGTATGGGGGAGGTGTGAGGGGGAGATACTACTAATACATACCATTAATTCTGAGTTATAAAAAGTGGAAATTGCTACTAGGGTCTAAAGCTTCTATGAGTGTCTACCCTTGTGTGTGTGTGTGTGTGTGTGTGTGTGTGAGGGAGAGATGGTTAGGGGGGGTAGGGTTGTTGTGGTTGAAAGATCCGTTATACCTCTCTGTCGTGTAGGCTCAAATTTAGTCCCAGCTGTCTTTCCTAGTAATGCTACTCTCTCCACTTATTGCCCTTTCTGGATTTAAGTATCAATTACTGCTGGTTATTATCCTATTCCTTGTTCACATTGAGAGAGGACTTCCTAGCTTCCTAAGTATTCATACTGCTAATAATTACCACTAGTAATACTACACTACCCCTTGCTAGTCTGCTGACCTCACACTCTCGTCAACACTATCTTCACTTTATCTATGCTATTTCTACTCTAATTCTGGTAATAGCTTGCAGGAGTGAGTGACCAGCATCTAACAGTGATGCTAGACCAGAATCCAGAGCCTGCAACATGCAACCACAATAGATGAGTAATACTTGCACTGGCAGCGGTGCGGTGACAAGTTGCCAGATGCTGATGACGTAGTCATCGTACATAGGCCTTAAATCACTATTTTGGAGATCCTTCACCCGTGATGTTTATAACCATATATGCTCATACATCCCGCATTCCTCACGCGATTTCACTTTTCACTTATGATAGTATACACTTCACATTATATACACTTCACTTTATATGTATAATGGCACACAACTTGTTGTGACGTCACTGCCTCAGCAGGCCTACTACTGCCACCTTGCCTTGTTGTATATTTTATTTTACCTTTCTCCTTTTGCTTATTAACTTTTTCACTCTCACTATATGGTGCCCCACATTTCACTTGTTAACCAAACGCTGACAATTCTTGAACACCCACTTCCACACTCACTTTGATCTTTGTATGTTTGAATCTGTGTGGCAACAGTGCCTAGTAGACCCACAACAGTTTGGCACTTTGAAATATTAATGATTTCAGGCTTCCTCTTGACTTTTTTTTAACTAATAACTTTAGTTATCACTTGTAGGATTGTCCACTGACGTTGTTACTATCACTGATTACTGCTAGCAGTTACTGCACTCCTTAAAAACACTAAGGTTCCCGAAGCCTTGTCACCCACGTCTGCACCCACTGTGTGTGTGTGTGTGTCTGTACTGAACTAATTGTGGTTGCAGGGGTCGATTCACAGCTCCTGGCCTCGCCTCTTCACTGGTCGCTACTAGGTTCTCTCTCTCCCTGCTCCATGAGCTTCATCAAACTTTGTCTTAAAACTATAGATGGTTCCTGCCTCCACTACATCGCTTTCCAGACTATTCCACTTCCTGACAACTCTATGACTAAAGAAATACTTCCTAACATCCCTTTGACTCATCTGAGTCTTCAGCTTCCAATTGTCACCCCTTGTTTCTGTGTTCCATCTCTGGTACAACCTGTCTTTGTCCACCTTGTCAATTCCTCATAGTACTTTATATGTCGTTATCATGTCTCCCCTAACCCTCCTATCCTCCAGTGTCATCAGGCCGATTTCCCTTAACCTCTCTTCATAGGACATTCCCCTAAACTCTGAGACTAATCTTGTTGCAAACCTTTGCACTTTCTCTAATTTCTTGACATGTTTGACCAGGTGTGGGTTCCAAACTGGTGCTGCATGCTCCAGTATGGGCCTGACGTACACGGTCTTGAGCGATTCCTTACTGAGGTATCAGAATGCTATTCTTCAGTTTGCCAGGCGCCCATATGCTGCAGCAGTTATCATACTCACCCTAAGATCCTTTTGTGTGTGTGTGTAAGTGACCTACTTAATATTTGCATTAATAACTCATTACAGTTGTGACCAGATGTGAAAGTGTGGATAGTTCATTGCCTTTGACGGTGGCCCGTAGCTTGATCACTTGTGCACTCAGCTCACGCACTGAGGTCCGGAGTTAGAATCTCCTCCGGTACGGCTGGAAAACATTAGGGACGTGTTTCCATCAGCCACCTGTTGTCCCTGTTCATCCATCAGTAAAATGGGTACCTGGGAGTTAGTCGACTGGTGTGGGTCGCATCCTGGAACAAAACTGACCTAATTTGCCCGACATGCGGAGCATAACCTGGAGTTTACCTGGAGAGAGTTCCGGGGGTCAACGCCCCCGCGGCCCGGTCTGAGACCAGGCCTCCTGGTGGATCAGAGCCTGATCAACCAGGCTGTTGCTGCTGGCTGCACGCAAACCAACATACGAGCCACAGCCCGGCTGATCCGGAACTGACTTTAGGTGCTTGTCCAGTGCCAGCTTGAAGACTGCCAGGGGTCTGTTGGTAATCCCCCTTATGTGTGCTGGGAGGCAGTTGAACAGTCTCGGGCCCCTGACACTTATTGTATGGTCTCTTAACGTGCTAGTGACACCCCTGCTTTTCATTGGGGGGATGGTGCATCGTCTGCCAAGTCTTTTGCTTTCGTAGTGGGTGATTTTCGTGTGCAAGTTCGGTACTAGTCCCTCTAGGATTTTCCAGGTGTATATAATCATGTATCTCTCCCTCCTGCGTTCCAGGGAATACAGGTTTAGGAACCTCAAGCGCTCCCAATAATTGAGGTGTTTTATCTCCGTTATGCGCGCCGTGAAAGTTCTCTGTACATTTTCTAGGTCGGCAATTTCACCTGCCTTGAAAGGTGCTGTTAGTGTGCAGCAATATTCCAGCCTAGATAGAACAAGTGACCTGAAGAGTGTCATCATGGGCTTGGCCTCCCTAGTTTTGAAGGTTCTCATTATCCATCCTGTCATTTTTCTAGCAGATGCGATTGATACAGTGTTATGGTCCTTGAAGGTGAGATCCTCCGACATGATCACTCCCAGGTCTTTGACGTTGGTGTTTCGCTCTATTTTGTGGCCAGAATTTGTTTTGTACTCTGATGAAGATTTAATTTCCTCATGTTTACCATATCTGAGTAATTGAAATTTCTCATCGTTGAACTTCATATTGTTTTCTGCAGCCCACTGAAAGATTTGGTTGATGTCTGCCTGGAGCTTTGCAGTGTCTGCAATGGAAGACACTGTCATGCAGATTCGGGTGTCATCTGCAAAGGAAGACACGGTGCTGTGGCTGACATCCTTGTCTATGTCGGATATAAGGATGAGGAACAAGATGGGAGCGAGTACTGTGCCTTGTGGAACAGAGCTTTTCACCGTAGCTGCCTCGGACTTTACTCTGTTGACGACTACTCTCTGTGTTCTGTTAGTGAGGAAATTATAGATCCATCGACCGACTTTTCCTGTTATTCCTTTAGCACGCATTTTGTGCGCTATTACGCCATGGTCACACTTGTCGAAGGCTTTTGCAAAGTCTGTATATATTACATCTGCATTCTTTTTGTCTTCTAGTGCATTTAGGCCCTTGTCGTAGTGGTCCAATAGTTGAGACAGACAGGAGCGACCTGTTCTAAACCCATGTTGCCCTGGGTTGTGTAACTGATGGGTTTCTAGATGCGTGGTGATCTTGCTTCTTAGGACCCTTTCAAAGATTTTTATGATATGGGATGTTAGTGCTATTGGTCTGTAGTTCTTTGCTGTTGCTTTACTGCCCCCTTTGTGGAGTGGGGCTATGTCTGTTGTTTTTAGTAACTGTGGGACGACCCCCGTGTCCATGCTCCCTCTCCATAGGATGGAAAAGGCTCGTGATAGGGGCTTCTTGCAGTTCTTGATGAACACAGAGTTCCATGAGTCTGGCCCTGGGGCAGAGTGCATGGGCATGTCATTTATCGCCTGTTCGAAGTCATTTGGCGTCAGGATAACATCGGATAGGCTTGTGTTAATCAAATTTTGTGGCTCTCTCATAAAAAATTCATTTTGATCTTCGACTCTCAGTCTGGTTAGCGGCTTGCTAAAAACTGAGTCATATTGGGACTTGAGTAGCTCACTCATTTCCTTGTTGTCATCTGTGTAGGACCCATCTTGTTTAAGTAGGGGCCCAATACTGGACGTTGTTCTCGATTTTGATTTGGCATAGGAGAAGAAATACTTTGGGTTTCTTTCGATTTCATTTATGGCTTTTAGTTCTTCCCGCGATTCCTGACTCCTAAAGGATTCTTTTAGCTTAAGTTCGATGCTTGCTATTTCTCTGACCAGTGTCTCCCTACGCATTTCAGATATATTGACCTCTTTTAGCCGCTCTGTTATTCTTTTCCGTCGCCTGTAAAGGGAGCGCCTGTCTCTTTCTGTTTTACATCTACTCCTCCTTTTTCTTAGAGGAATAAGCCTTGTGCATACATCGAGTGCTACCGAGTTAATCTGTTCTAGGCATAAGTTTGGGTCTGTGTTGCTTAGTATATCTTCCCAGCTTATATCGGTTAGGACTTGGTTTACTTGGTCCCACTTTATGTTTTTGTTATTGAAGTTGAATTTGGTGAATGCTCCCTCGTGACTAATCTCATTATGTCGGTCTGGGGCTCCGCGCATACATGACTGAACCTCAATTATGTTGTGATCTGAGTATATTGTTTTTGATATGGTGATATTTCTTATCAGATCATCATTGTTAGTGAAGATGAGGTCTAGTGTATTCTCCAGTCTAGTAGGCTCTATTATTTGCTGGTTTAAATTGAATTTTGTGCAGAGATTTAAAAGCTCGCGTGAGTGTGAGTTTTCATCAGAGCTGCCTCCTGGTGTTATTACTGCAACAATATTATTTGCTATATTCCTCCATTTTAGGTGCCTTAAGTTGAAATCCCCCAGGAGCAAGATGTTGGGTGCAGCGGCTTTCTATATAGTAGTATGTCATTGATGTCAGCTAGGCCTATATGCCTTGTACACGTTCTTGTAGTAAATAAAGATATTATTGTTATTATTATTATTATTATTATTATTATTATTATTATTATTATTATTATTATTATTATTATTATTATTACTTGTAACTTGTTCATGATTGTGACCAGATATAGATATGTGAATGGTTCATTACCTTTGTAACTTGTTCAGCTATCAACACTTTGCGGCCAGGTCCATGGACCCATTATGTACCTCTGTAAGTGTCATTTGAAAACAGGTGAATTTGTAAATGAAGGGATAAGCCTATAGAGGAAGGTGCCAGAAGTCGCCAGAAACTTACCACAGGTCAGCTGTTTTTAATAATCTTCCTGGCCTGCTAGTGTACTCGCATATAATCTAGTGATACCAGTGAATAGCAGAATACAGTGTTGTAGTAGCAACTAACCAGTATTATAATGGTACTTAGTGGAGTGGAGTGACTTTCATTAGTTTCTTTTCTTGAAATACGAGACGTTACTGTGAATTTCATATAACCTGTAGTTACCAGCGGTCGCATTATACACAACGAGAAGCAATTATTACTACAGAAAAAGCGTCCTTCCTCCAAAATTTGCACCAGTCAACTATAGTGATAATATAGCATTTATTGCGGTGGAGACGGAAAAAAAAAAAAAAATAGAAAAGCCAGATACAGCGATTGATAAACAAGGAGGTGACCGTTCGTCATTGTAGGAGCTGCCAGATATCACCGGCTCTTCAACACGCAAGTTATACTTTTGTATCAGTCAAATCACATATTACTCGGGTAGATAATTTCCAGTAGATCCTTCATGTGTTAGCTCAAATCACCGACCAGTATGTTTTAAATAAGTGACCCACTGATCAGAGCAGATCGACTGGTCCAAACCCTTGACTGGTCCGAACCCTTGACTGGTCCGAACCCTTGACTGGTCCGAACCCGGGACTGGTTTCAAACAGTTTCGTTGGACAATAAAGCAGACTGTAAACGGATGGGGTTGTAGGCGCCCTTATAAACACAAACATTAAAAATCAGGAACGTGACGGTAAGCTGTCCAATATACAAAAAGAGTTAGAAACAGAAATACAAATAGCTAGAGCTTCATTTAAGGTTATTAATATAATATTCAAGAGGTTGCTAGTAGAATTGCAGTAAATCAACCATTCAAATCATTATGAAGCTGTGTGTAGTCTGTGGTCAGTCAAACAAACGGGCCTCCACATGGATAAATTGTCATTTTTGTGGAAATTGGTGTCACGCCCCTTGTGCAGATATCCCAGAACTAGCTACAAGCAGTATTAAAACAGAGAAGTGTTTCTGGGTATGCCCAAATGAGGAAAATCTGTGGACTAAAATCACAAGGGTATTAAAAGAGGACAACATCAAAGCTGCTTTCATAGAAAACCTGGAAGCTTTCTACAACAGATGGGAACATAAAAAGTCTGGGCTGAATGGTACTGCCCTTGATACTGGCCATGTAGTCACAAACTGTAAGGCTGGAGGTGATGTCCTGGGAGACAGTAATAGTAAAGCTGGAGGTGCTGTCCTGGGAGACAGTAATGGTGAAGCTGGAGGTGCTGTCCTGGGAGACAGTAATGGTGAAGCTGGAGGTGCTGTCCTGGGAGACAGAAATGGTGAAGCTGGAGATGCTGTCCTGGGAGACAGTAATGGTGAAGCTGGAGATTTTGTCCAGGTAGTCGGGAATTATACGCAGGAAGGAATACATATAAATGACCTCATAGGGGATAGGAGCCATAGTAGGGAAACAAGTGTAGTCAAAGATAAGATAAAACCAATATTGCAAACTAGAAATACCGCAGGAAATAGCAAACAAGAGGACTCCAATAGCAATAGTGAGGATAAATTACCAAAAACAACTGGTGGGAGCTCCATTGTTGGTGCTAGGGAGGATAGAAGTAAGACAGGGAAACATGCACCAACAGGGAATACAGTCACAGAAACCCAAGGCAAGCGGAAACCAAGCCTGTGCACATACTATGCACTTGGTATCTGCTGGCATGGGAAATCTGGAAAAACAGATGGGACGTGCAACTATGACCACCCTAGAAAATGCCATGCCCATATGACAACAGGAAAATGCAAACTCCCTTCCTGTAAGCTTTTTCACCCTGAAATGTGTACCTCTTCAGTACAGGAAAGACTGTGCTATAACTTAAATTGCCAGGCATACCATCTAAAGGGGACAAAAAGATACAAAACATCCAGGCCATGGGAAAACCTGGGTAGCCACAGCCACTCAAGAGGGAGAGGTTTTTTAGTGCCAGGAAGGAAAAAAAACTGGCAGGAAATGGCAGAAATCGTACACCAAATCCAGTCATTCCTGGAGTGGAACCACAGTCGATGGCCTCCACTCCAAACCAACAGATACAGATACTAATGCCGGAAAAAAAATCCCCCCCCAGTACCAACAATACCACCAGTCCGATAACATTCTTCTTTGCAAATATACAGGGTCTAAAGCCAGCAACAAACAACAAAATACCTTTCATCCGTGGACTGCTTGCAGAGGCAAAGGCAATGTTCGCGGCTTTCACTGAGACCCACATAAAGGATCACTTGGACAATGAAATATGGATCCCAGGTTACAACCTATACAGATGTGACAGAGTGAACAGGCAAAAGGGGGGGGGGGGGTTGGCCTGTACATTGCAGAGTCACTTGTTTGCACAGAACTGCTTAATGCCTCAAATGACGTAGTGGAAGTTTTAGCAGTAAAGGTCGAGAACCAAAACCTAGTCATTGTGGTAGTCTACAAGCCTCCGGATGCAACATCCCAGCAATTCCAGGAACAGCTGTTAAAAATTGACCACTGTCTGGAAAATCTTCCAGCTCCTGCACCCAACATCTTGCTCCTGGGGGATTTCAACTTAAGGCACCTAAAATGGAGGAATATAGCAAATAATATTGTTGCAGTAATAACACCAGGAGGCAGCTCTGATGAAAACTCACACTCACACGAGCTTTTAAATCTCTGCACAAAATTCAATTTAAACCAGCAAATAATAGAGCCTACTAGACTGGAGAATACACTAGACCTCATATTCACTAACAATGATGATCTGATAAGAAATGTCACCATATCAAAAACAATATACTCAGATCACAACATAATTGAGGTTCAGACATGTATGCGAGGAGCCCCAGACCGACAAAATGAGACTAGTCACGAGGGAGCATTCACCAAATTCAACTTCAATAACAAAAACATAAAGTGGGACCAAGTAAACCAAGTCCTAACCGATATAAGCTGGGAAGATATACTAAGCAACACAGACCCAAACTTATGCCTAGAACAGATTAACTCGGTGGCACTCGATGTATGCACAAGGCTTATTCCTCTAAGAAAAAGGAGGAGTAGATGTAAAATAGAAAGAGACAGGCGCTCCCTTTACAGGCGACGGAAAAGAATAACAGAGCGGCTAAAAGAGGTCAATATATCTGAAATGCGCAGGGAGACACTGGTCAGAGAAATAGCAAGCATCGAACTTAAGCTAAAAGAATCCTTTAGGAGTCAGGAATCGCGGGAAGAACTAAAAGCTATAAATGAAATCGAAAGAAACCCAAAGTATTTCTTCTCCTATGCCAAATCAAAATCGAGAACAACGCCCAGTATTGGGCCCCTACTTAAACAAGATGGGTCCTACACAGATGACAGCAAGGAAATGAGTGAGCTACTCAAGTCCCAATATGACTCAGTTTTTAGCAAGCCGCTAACCAGACTGAGAGTCGAAGATCAAAATGAATTTTTTATGAGAGAGCCACAAAATTTGATTAACACAAGCCTATCCGATGTTATCCTGACGCCAAATGACTTCGAACAGGCGATAAATGACATGCCCATGCACTCTGCCCCAGGGCCAGACTCATGGAACTCTGTGTTCATCAAGAACTGCAAGAAGCCCCTATCACGAGCCTTTTCCATCCTATGGAGAGGGAGCATGGACACGGGGGTCGTCCCTCAGTTACTAAAAACAACAGACATAGCCCCACTCCACAAAGGGGGCAGTAAAGCAACAGCAAAGAACTACAGACCAATAGCACTAACATCCCATATCATAAAAATCTTTGAAAGGGTCCTAAGAAGCAAGATCACCACCCATCTAGAAACCCATCAGTTACACAACCCAGGGCAACATGGGTTTAGAACAGGTCGCTCCTGTCTGTCTCAGCTACTGGATCACTACGACAAGGTCCTAAATGCACTAGAAGACAAAAAGAATGCAGATGTAATATATACAGACTTTGCAAAAGCCTTCGACAAGTGTGACCATGGCGTAATAGCGCACAAAATGCGCGCTAAAGGAATAACAGGAAAAGTCGGTCGATGGATCTATAATTTCCTCACTAACAGAACACAGAGAGTAGTCGTCAACAGAGTAAAGTCCGAGGCAGCTACGGTGAAAAGCTCTGTTCCACAAGGCACAGTACTAGCTCCCATCTTGTTCCTCATCCTCATATCCGACATAGACAAGGATGTCAGCCACAGCACCGTGTCTTCCTTTGCAGATGACACCCGAATCTGCATGACAGTGTCTTCCATTGCAGACACTGCAAGGCTCCAGGCGGACATCAACCAAATCTTTCAGTGGGCTGCAGAAAACAATATGAAGTTCAACGATGAGAAATTTCAATTACTCAGATATGGTAAACATGAGGAAATTAAATCTTCATCAGAGTACAAAACAAATTCTGGCCACGAAATAGAGCGAAACACCAACGTCAAAGACCTGGGAGTGATTATGTCGGAGGATCTCACCTTCAAGGACCATAACATTGTATCAATCGCATCTGCTAGAAAAATGACAGGATGGATAATGAGAACCTTCAAAACTAGGGAGGCCAAGCCCATGATGACACTCTTCAGGTCACTTGTTCTATCTAGGCTGGAATATTGCTGCACTCTAACAGCACCTTTCAAGGCAGGTGAAATTGCCGACCTAGAAAATGTACAGAGAACTTTCACGGCGCGCATAACGGAGATAAAACACCTCAATTACTGGGAGCGCTTGAGGTTTCTAAACCTGTATTCCCTGGAACGCAGGAGGGAGAGATACATGATTATATACACCTGGAAAATCCTAGAGGGACTAGTACCGAACTTGCACACGAAAATCACTCACTACGAAAGCAAAAGACTTGGCAGACGATGCACCATCCCCCCAATGAAAAGCAGGGGTGTCACTAGCACGTTAAGAGACCATACAATAAGTGTCAGGGGCCCGAGACTGTTCAACTGCCTCCCAGCACACATAAGGGGGATTACCAACAGACCCCTGGCAGTCTTCAAGCTGGCACTGGACAAGCACCTAAAGTCAGTTCCTGATCAGCCGGGCTGTGGCTCGTACGTTGGTTTGCGTGCAGCCAGCAGCAACAGCCTGGTTGATCAGGCGCTGATCCACCAGGAGGCCTGGTCACAGACCGGGCCGCGGGGGCGTTGACCCCCGAAACTCTCTCCAGGTAAACTCCAGGGATGGGTATGGTGTTGCTACCGCCCACAGGATAGGTATGAAGTGCATAATAAAGATATTAAACTAAATAAACTCTGTCAGGGAGGCGCAGTTTTTTCAGTAGAGATAATAATCATCCCCAGGTTCTGACACAAGTCGGACGTTTTTGGCGTTGGAGAATCCGGTGGTATATTATATCAGCAAAGCCAGTCATATGGTAACTACGCTAGCTAGGGATATTATTTAGTAAAGCATTTATTTTAATATTGAAAAAGATTGGACTGAGGACACCTCTCTGTAGGGTTCCTAATTCATAGTCCTTGGTTACACTTCTACGTCTCTGGAACAACACAGAAGACTTTCTGTTGGACAGATAGTCCTTAGAATAGCGGAGAAGCCATCCTTCCACATCCATTCTAGCACGTTCACTAATGATTAGATGCCTATCAGCTATATCAAAAACAGATTTATGGTCAAGGTAGGTAGTGCAGGAGCTGTCAGTGTGAAGGGTGAGAAAGGTGGTTATGCAGTGATGCACGCTCCTTCCATGCATGAAACCATACAACTGGGGAGACAGAAATTTTTTTATCCTGAGCAAGAGACGAGTTAGAATCATCCTCTCCAATGTTTTACGTAAGCAGCTAGTAAGAGATATTGGGCGAAATGCATTTTGTTGATTGGGTTTTGGAATGGGAATGATGAGACTATTGGTCCATGATTTAGGGAGCTCCCTGGTTACATAGTTCATGTTGTGGGTGACCCAATACAGACAATCTACTTTCGTAACTAATGGGATGTTGCAGTTCCAGTAAAATGCAGGAGATTACAGTCCCTGTGAAGTGCAGGAGGATGTTGCAGTCCCTGTGAAGTTTTAGGAGATGTTGCAGTTCACATAAAGAGCAGGAGGAGGATGTAGTTCCCGGGAAGTGAAGGGAAATGTTACAGTCCTCATGAAATACAACATAATATTCAGCACTTCAGGAAGGAAGGGAAGGGAGGTGTTGGTAGTGTTACTGAGCGTTTGATTCAAAGAATTGGAAGCCCTCCCTTTCCTTGCATCCCCTGATGCTATGTAACTTCTGCGAGATTAACACTTCCACATAAATACAGTAATAATAGCTAATTAGTAATCTGATAGCTCCGTTTGATTTGAAAAACATAAATATTACACGTTACTTTATGCTGTATGGTAACAAGTAGTCATTCAAAGCGCATGTAACCGTTTATTTATCTGACTTCGATTTATCGAATTTCTGCAATATGGGACAAAATTCGCCTGATGAATTTCCCTTTATTGTTATGGTCAGGCAAAACAATCTCGTCCACAATCACTGTTACCAGCCTATCATTTCTCCTGTTTGAAAATGAAGGATTTACTCTTTAAGTAAATAAGGTTTAGATTTGGTCTTTGAAATTTGTTGCTGTTATGAGGTTACATACCTTTTTCTAAAGTAATCGAAGGCATTCTTGAAGTAGCTGTCATCCAGTTGAGTCATATTGAAATGCTTCATGAGGTACTTGCCATAGTCTCCTCTGCGGACATGGACAGTTATGAGTGTCACCTTCTCCCGCGTGAATGATGCATTCAGGGACTTTAGGGCCCTGTTGATGTTGTCCCTGGCCCTCTCCAGCACGTCATCCCTGAAGGTGAGGGCCTGTCGCACCACATCTCTGTCAGCCATGATAAGGTTTGTAGGACAGGGATGGTTATACACGTAGTACGACTTCTTCAGTAGGGGCTCCATTGTTAAATTCTGAGCGATGTTTGTTTGAAGTTTGTTGGCAGCAGCAGCGTAGAGCATCTTGTAGAGTGTGTTGTAACGGACCCGCTGCGTCCTTCTGCTGAAGCACTCATAGTCTTGAACTGGTAATGTGATGCTCTTGAAAGCTACGCTCAGTTGTGCTTTCATTCTGCTTTTGATTGAGACCTGTAGAGAACATTTTAATATTCCATATCTCTTCACCAACTCACAGAATGATTCACTTTCTGTCACACATGACAAACTTGTTTATCTAAAACTGA